>NC_138428.1:8161361-8761361 GCF_016097725.1 Ips typographus
ATGAACATGACTTTTTCCGTATGATTTGCGATGTGTGTTGTAAAGCTACAAACGCTTATAATTTAAATTTTTCTTGTAATTGGGGCAACAATATACATAAACGTTTAGAAATGATAAAATTATGGGGAGCACGAGAAGAATAAATGTGTTTTTTATACTTTTGGTTCTTTATTTTCCACAAAACCTTTTATCGTCACATGAATTTAACGCTAATGTGTCTCTGAAATATTTGATAAATATAGTGTATAAACATATAAATAGTGCGATGTTAATTACATTTCCCATTCGTTCTAGTAACATGGCTCTGTTACATCCAACTTTTTTAATTCTCACTGCAATAATCAACAATGTTCTATACGTGTATCAACCTAAAAAGAATCCTGATGTATACGTGTGTTTCGAAAATTGATAGTAAAAGAAGTAATAAAACTAAAGACCAAAGCAGTAATCTAAAATTCGCTTGTAAATAATCATTAGAACTTACAGAACATTATATTGATAAATTAAATGATAAATTTGATTCGATTTGCCACCTTACTGGTCACGATGACGTCAAAAGGTTTAGACGCGAATTATTCGACGGTGTTTCATATGCTATCAAATGGCTTTTTGGAATTCCTGATGCCGATGATGCAATATTTTACACAGAAACCATTAAAACCGTAGCTCAACAAAATCACGACATGCAGTTATTGATGAAACAACAAGCTCACGTAATGTCTGACGCCATTAGTGATTATAATAAAACTGCATCTACTCTCCAATTAACGAACAAAGACTTAATGAAAATTGTCGTGGAACGCACTCTCTCCGAGGTCACCACGTCCTAGAGACAGAAAATCCCGGCAATCTGATTGGCCCGATACGCGGCGGTGCGGCGGTCGGCAACCGAGCGATGGCGTGACATGCGGGGTTCTTAGCGAGTCAGTCGGGTTAGGAAAAATAGCGGAAAAAGAGGTGGGCAAAATAAAAAGTGGTCGTCGCCTTCTTTTTGGATTCAATAACGGTTGTAGCCGTGTATTGATATTTTTCCATTTTGCCATAGACAAGCGTGTAATTCTTGTCTGAAACTTGAACAAGTTGCAGCTTGTTCAGGGTGAGCAAAAGTTAAATTTCGTCGTTCTCGTTCCGATAGCCTTCCAAGGACGACTTTTAACCGTGTGTTTCGGAGCTGGCAATTTTCGTTGGTGTCGACAAGTTGTGATCCGGTCGGGACGTTGTTTTAAAAATAAAACCGTTTTGGTGAACAACCGCGTCGGACTCCAAAAGCAGTTTTACCTAGTAAGTTTTAGGTTAAGTTTTTATGTAAAAATCTTCTAGCCCTGTCCTGTTGGCACTTTTGTTAAGGGCGGGAGTTTAGTAGCTAAGGTTGTTGAGTTAGGTTAAGTGTTAGGTTTGACGATTTCCCAACCTTGTTTTAGTTTAAGTTAGGTTATTAGTTAGGGTAATAATTTAGTTTCTCTGATTAAACGTTTAAACTCGAAACTTGGGGGCTTATTCTTTCAATCCTTGGAGGCTTGAGGAGAATCAGAAAGCTCTGGGTATATATATTTCATTTTGTTAGTTTGTCGGTATCTAAAATTAAAAAGTTAAAAAGCAGAAAAACCGACTGGCATCCCTCTCACTTTTTTTTAATGTTGGAAGACATGGAAATATCCGAGCCAGACGTATTAGACTGGAATGTCCTGGGGCTTGAAGATACTCTCAGGGCATCGAACCTGACGAATCCTGGGGCAACCCAGGAGGACCCGCCAGTGGCGCTACAGGGGCAAGAGCGTCAATTAAACGACAAAAATATGTTAAAGTTCAATAATTTCTCTAAAAATACTGTAAAAAGAATCAACTCCTTAACTTACAATCAAACGGTTACTGATCATCTCAGCTTAATTAGTCAATTATGCAATGAACTAAACGAAGAATTTGATGTAATGATAGCATCAATCTTATTTTCAAAGCAAAATATATTGCATCCAAACATAATTACCCCAAGGCACGCACTTAAGGTATGAGTTGACAAAATTAAAATTAGTATCAAATTTGGAATTACCTTATGATTTACACGACTTTGATAATTTTGAGTTTATAGTTTCTTCCAAACAGTTTAAAAAGCAGATTGGTCCAACACGTTAAACCATGTCTACTTCACCAGCAGTTAGTGATTGTGCAGAAGCTTTAGAAGAATTGTGCAACGTTGTTACATCACCAGAAGTGCCGATAAATAGTGAAACAGAAGCAGACTTAGAAACTGGTGAAGATGTCGTAAGTGATAGATATCGTTGCTGCGAATTTTACCCCAGTAATGAAATTTTAAAGAAAATCAAAGAAATAAATAATTTCTATGAAGCACCCGAAGATATGCGTGTACAAAATGGAACTGGAAAAATTACTGAAGCACAAGAAAATTGGTGGTTGTGGAATCGTCCAACACAACACCATACCATGTTATCATTTTGCAATTATTACTATTCAGCTATGATAGAATCAAATGGAACCAGTGGCGGATACGGCCACCGGGACACCGGGCATTTGCCCGGTGGGCCGGCCACAATTTGACTCGAATGGGCCGATCAACGATTTGAACTTTGTTCTGCAATGGTAGCCCAAAAACGCAAAAAAAACTTTAATCCGTATGTACAAAAATTAAACTCTTAGAAGTGGAGAAATCTCTCGCTGGGATAAATAAAAGGGCTAAACTGATTAAAGTCGCATCGTTTCTATTGGGACTATTTGGAGCGTACCGCCGGCGCTGTTAAAAAAACGCCGAAATTCGCAATATTACAGAACTTATAAAAGACGCCGACAAAAAGCGGCGTAAAAGGTGCCGGCACGCGCGGCATTATCAAATAGTCAAATGCGAGCACAATACTTACTCTGAAGCCAAAAATAACTGTGTGATTTTAGAGGATAAAAAGGGGTTTTGTTTTTAGTGTTTTCAGTAGTTCTTTATAAGTCGTCCCGAGTCGTCGTGAGTCGTGACATAATTACCTACTCGTAACAGTGCTATATGGTTTGAAAATTAAAAGACCTACGTTCAAAAGTTTTTATGCAGGTAATTAAAATGATGTTAGAATATTCTAGTGTACCTATTTTTGGATTTTTTTTTATACTTAGGATGGATAAACGTAAACTGCTTAAGGGAGGTGCCCAGAAAAGACGGGAAAAAAAGCAAAAGCTGATGCAGGAATCAGCAAAACACTGCTCAAAAATTACCGATATCTACAATAACATTTCAAAACCCAACGCCGTCAAACCAGTTCATGATATTTCATCGACTCCAGATGAAGCTACGACTATTGCGAATTGTACGTCAGAAGCCTCAACATACACACCATCAGAAATTACAAACATTTGCACCTCCGACGAGAGTAAAAATTCAACAAAGTCAGAATCATCAGAAAACATTTTACAATCGAGTGACTTCACTTATTTACCGGATTCTTACTTTCTGCGACCGAGCTTAAATGACCAACAAGACTTTATTAGTAAACATCCTTGCCAACCACCAGTATCCAAAGATTTACCATTTCTGCCCCATCAAGTCTTTACTCACCCGAATGGGTCTAGTAGGAAATGGTTAAGCTTCTGCAAAGAGAAAAATGGTTTATTTTGTTTTATTTGCTTATTGTATTCCGACAGTACTAATCAGAGCCCGTTTGTGACTGGAGGAATGAGTGACTGGCGCAATACAATACAACGCATAAACGAACATGAAAATAGTAGGATACATAATAAATGTACAGAAGCCCATATAATCAACGTAAAACGCAGACATTTATAGTACTTTGTGGGCTGAAAAATCGACTCTACGCCAGAAAAATGCAAATGACCGCAGAAGAATTTTAGAAATAGTTATTGACGTTGTAAAATTTATAGGGAAAAGGGGTATAGCATTTAGAAGTCACCGAAATGAAAATGCCAACAGCTTAAAAGACGTGACTCTCGATCACGGAAATTTTTTGGAGACTATCTTACTTCTTTCGAAGTATGAACCAGTTCTTCAAAGACATCTTAGTGTTATAACGAAGTATGCAGATTGCCAACGTAAAGGAAGTACCGTAACATTGCTATCTAAAACCACGATAAATTATGTTATACGAAGTATTAAGACTGTTATGAGACGAATGATTTTAGCGGAGATTTGTGAAACAAATTTTTTTTCTCTTCAAATTGATACAACCACAGATATAAATCAAATGGATCAGTGTTCAGTAATTATTAGATACATATACAGGGATAACATATATGAAAGAGTACTAGGACTTTTGTCCTGTACAGACTCCACGGGACTAGGAATGTGTAATTTAATTACAAATTTCTTAGAAGGTATACACGTAGATATTAAGAAATGTATTGGTAATTCAACAGATGGCGCTGCTAACATGCGTGGTATATACAATGGATTTACAAAATGGTTAAGCGAAAAATCACCCAAACAAATCCATGTATGGTGTTACGCTCATGCTCTCAACTTAGTGCTAGTTGATTCTACCACAACCGTTCTAGAAGGATTTTCTATGTTTTCCTTAATTCACGAGTGTGGAAAGTTTTTCAAGGAATCCTATCAGCGAATGGACGTTTGAAGATTGATTAACGAAAAAACTAAATTTAGAAAACTTCATCTTATAGGGGATACTAGATGGAGTTCAAAGTACGCTGCCCTTCGTACGTTCCAAACAAATATTTGGAACTTTTGATGATAGAAGTAATTGTTTGTATGTAGAAGTAATTCTTGCTTTAAACACTATTGTCTCTTCTGATAAATTTAATGCATCAGTACGACAAAAAGCAAAATCTATTCTGGATAAAATGCTTTCTTTCAAAATTATTTTGACTGCCCATATACATTTAAAAATATTTCGTTATACAGAACCGGTAACCAAATATCTCCAAAGTTCAGGGTTAGATTACCTCCTTGCGTTTAACATGATTTTGCAGGCAACAAGCTCGTTACAATCAATTTCTCGACAATTCAATTCGATCTTAGACTCGTCAAAAGCTTTTGTACTTGAATGCAACAACTCCTTAGAAAATGCCAATTGCGACTTAATTATAGAAGATGAACTACCTGCTGCAAGAATTCGGAAAATAAGGAAAATGAATGACGAAAATTGTTCTGATTACAGCTTTTCTTGTCCTACGAAACAGTTTGAAGTTTCGGTGTAACTGGTGTAATGGACACTACAATCTCTTCTCTTGAATCTAGATTCAAAGAGCATATGAAATTGTATGAAGAAATATCTATCCTCGACCCTAAAAACTTTTCAAAGCCATTGTCACCCAACTCGTTTGATTATTTAGGGGAATTATTAAGCCACTATGCACAGATAGATATTCAGGATCTTCGAGAAGAATTTAAGGATTTAGTCAGCAAATGGGAGACACTTAAAAATTCTGTAGACGACCAAAAACACGTAGAAGAAGATTCTGACTCAGAACCAGAAGCAAGCAGTGAGACTTTATTTAGACATTCTAAATCCGCCAAACCCAACTGCGACTTTTGTAGAAATTGCGTACGTTGTGTTTACAAATTGCTAACGAAGTTCAATTTATATAGTAGCGCCTACAGCAATTTTTTATGGCATACGCCTTTGTGCTGACGTTGTCAACAACGCAAGTACAATGCGAAAGAACATTACATTACAACAACGAGATTAAGAAGTACTATGAAACAGGACAATTTAGAATCGTTAATATTGTTAAACATGGAAAAGGAAACCTTAGCAAAAACCACAGTGCAAGACATAATTGCGGAAATATGCAATATAGCTCCTGGCATAAAAAATTATTTAAACGGGTAAAATAATACCTGTTGTTGTGTCCCATAAATTGTTTTAACATGTTAGAATATTATTATTAGTAGTCTTAGTTTGTTTAGTCTTCAGCTAAACATATATCTTAATGTTATATAAATAATCAGGGTAATTAAGGACAATCATAGTTTATAGATCTTTTAACATTTCATAATTACAATTAGTAAGCAAAACGATAATTGTTTAACTATATTCAAAACAGCGTAACATAGCGTTCTATATTATTTAACAGTGGTTGCAATAATTATAGTTCAGCAGCCACCAAACTGTTTATAAATTGTTTACAAATGATGACTGTAACAACCATGTCAAAACCATAGAGTTTAATTGTTTCTGAGCCACTGGTATGTTTAATAGTTTAGTAAGATTGTTAGTTACATGCGTAGGATTAAATCAGTATTGAAATGGCACTCAAGACTCTCAATAACTCTACCCACCCAATCTAAACCTTCAACCTCCTCAATATTAAACATGGTCCTTCGAGTCTAAAATAATTAATCAGTAACCTATGTTAGCCACAGAACAAAAAATCTAATCAAGTAATATTCGGCCGCGAGTCGCGTATACAAATCGATAACTCAGTGCAGATCGCGTATACAAGTGCAGATAACAAGTAAAGTGAAGTGATTCATTCAGTGCAAGTGAAGAGTTTAATCTCAACACAAAAATGGAAACCGTTAACAAAAAAAGCAAAAGCAAAGCTCAAGAGGTATTAGGACAAGAGATCAAACGCATTCACACCAATATAAAGAAAGACCCATTAAACAGAAAAACCCTACACCATGCACCTAAGTGGTGTAAGCAACCTTTACTCGGTTCATTTCGTCTTGGCAGCGGTTTTGACGTAGGTCAGGGTAACGCTTGTATCAGCGTGCGGTCGCATATTATTGATGCATTTGTTTCGACCTAATACATTATGCTGGTATTCAAAAATATCCCAACACTTAAATAAAACGAAAACTCGTTATTTTAATCTGTCTATCCCCCTATTATCACATACCCCTGACATTTATATTTATTCAAGTATTTACTTGTTCGGCACCTACGGCATTTCCCGATATATTTAACGTCCCTCGTATTTTTTGTTTAAGTATGCCATTTTAATTATATCATTTTGCTCATTGTAGGCAAATAACTTGTAACACGCGCGCTTAGATAATCATTTTACACACTTTTGGCGTAACTGCGGAAAATTAGACTAATATCCGTTCGTGAATCTTTCAATTGGCCATTAAATTCAGACGCGGATAAGAGAATAAAAATCCCTGAGCTCAGTAACTTCAAATTTAGGTACAACTCGGTATGTGAAGTTTGTACCCAACAAACGTAATATTTTCACTTCAACAAAATTATTACTTTGTATACAAAGTGTTACAATCTTTATGTCAGTTAGGGATAGACGGTGCCTTATTATCGTTTATTTATTTCACTTATACAGCACTGCATTCACAGCAGTTTTGTCATTTTATGGACGAAGCGGTCCTTTATTTTTTCGTCTCCAGTCACTTTCTCTGTGAGCGTGAGTGACCGAAGTTGTTTCCACTACAGCGAAATTTTCGTTTTTCCCTTTGTTTTTCCAGTTTGTGTTTAAATAGTCATGGGCGGTAAGTTGATCTGTGCTCTTTAGCTCATTACTCGTAGGGTATGTAACCTCACGTTTTTTTTTTCCTATTTCATAGACAATTCACCTCCACGCTTCACCCCAACACCGGACAGTGCGCGCGTGGGTGGCGTATCGCCGCCCTACGTGTCTTGGGCTGCCGTTGCAGCTCGTATGACAGGACGGGAATCTCAACTCAGCAACCCGTGGGGGTCCCCTGACCCGTCCAGACCAGCGACACCCCCGGCCAAAGCCGATGAGCCTGCTACGGGGAACGGGACTGCCCCGCCGCAGCCCGCTGATAGGGAGGCTCCTGCCCCTGGGCATGGAGCCACCATAATAATTAGTGGTGCCAATTGCACCATTAATTTCAATTATTATTAAGTTTTTTTTTTTTTTATATATATATATATATTTTAATATATTCTTTAGTTGTTCAAAGTTGTCTCTTTCGTGTGTCTTTCCCATCTTGTCCTCTTATAAAGGCGTGCATTCTGGGGTCCAGGGATCATAATAGGGTAATATTCTGCTTACGTGCACAACTTCTCTTTTTGCTTTATCTGATCTGCCCTTCTGTATCTCATAGTCCACGTCTGACTTCTTTCGTCTTATATAATAAGGTCCGAACCACCTAAGCAGTAATTTTTCACTTTTCCCAACTTTCCTTATCGGGGTGAAAACTTTCACTTGGTCACCCTCATTAAATTCCATATGCCGATGTTTACAATCATAACGAAGTTTATCTATGTTTTGTCGTCTTTTTATGTTTTCAGCAGCAAAATTACGTATTGCCAGACTAGTTTCCCTAATTTGATTGCTATCAAGAGATTCAGTATGCGGCATAATGTTCGCTTCAGTTGGTAAAACAGGTTCTCGTCCATATACTAACATAAAGGGCGAGAACTGCGTGCTGTCTTGCTTCGCTGAATTATAGGCAAAAGTTACATGTGGTAAGTATTGGTCCCAATTTGACTGATTTGTGTTGGTGTACATTGCCAACATATTTGCAAGAGTCTTATTAAATCGCTCCGTAAGACCATTTGTTGCTGGGTGATATGCCGTTGTAAATTGACTTGTAGTGCCCATTTCTTTCAATAGATTTGTCACCAATTCTGATTGAAACACTTTTCCTCTGTCACTTAATAACTCCTTAGGCGCTCCATGTCTCGTAATTATTTTTTCCAAAATAAATTTTGCTACGGGCCCTGCTTTTCCACTCGGTAACGCCTCAGTTTCTGCCCAACGTGTTGCATAGTCTGTTGCTACCACTATCATGGTTTTACCATTGCTACTTCGGCGGAAAGGGCCTAAAAGGTCAATTCCCACCTTTTCAAATGGTGTTCCGACAGGAATTGGGTGTAAAAATCCTATCGGCTTTTGATTTTGCTGACCTTTCCTAGCTTGACAATCTTGACAACCCTTAACAAATTTCTCAACATCTTTTTGCAACCCTTGCCCATAATACCGTTGCTTAATTTTTGATAGTGTTTTTGCTATTCCTAAATGACCGAAAAATGGTTCCGAATGGTAAGAATACAAAATTTCTCCCACTAACTGTTGCGGTATTACTAATAGCTTATCTCGACCTAAATCATTCGGATTTACTCGGTATAAAATTCCTGATTCAATCCTGAAGTTTTTTGCCTGCTTACGTAAACCAATTGTAGCATCTTCCGGGTTTTTGATTGTCATTATTATTTGGAAAATTTTTTCATCTTTCTTCTGTAACTCCTCAATATTACGAGTATCCAAAATAAATGTTGGTATTTCTTCAACATCGTGTTTGTCCGTATCTGGTTGCAGTACCGGATATCTACTTACACAGTCAGCGTCTTTGTGCGCAATCCCTGATTTATGGCACACCGTGTAATCAAATTCTGACAGTTTTAATGACCACCTGGCTAAACGACCTGTGGCATCTTTCAATGTCTTTAGCCAACACAAAGCATGATGATCAGTTATGATTTTTACAGGTTTACCATAAATAAAGTGTCTTAAGTATGAAAGTGCCCATATAACCGCCAATCCTTCTAATTCAGTTATGGAATAATTTTTCTCCGCTTTGCTAAGACTTCTGCTTGCGTAAGCAATAGGGTGTAACTTATGTTCTGTGTCTTCCTGCAACAATATAGCTCCTAGTCCATCTTTACATGCATCTACCCTTAATTCACACCCTTTGTTTGGCTGAAAATGTGCCAACACTGGTTCACTAATCAATTTCTGTTTTAGTGTTTTAAACGCTATGTCATGTATGTCCTGCCAATCAAATTTATTCTGCTTCTTTGTCAGATCATGCAAGGGGCGTGCAATTTTTGCAAAATTTTCTATAAACTTCCGGTAATAGTTACAAAGTCCTAAAAAGCTTTGTACACCTTTTACATTTTTTGGCCTTGGAAAATTTTCAATTGAAATTAATTTTGAATTATCAGGAAAAATTCCATCTGTTGAAATTGTATAACCAAGAATATCAATTTTTCCTTTTAGATATTCACATTTTTTAGGTTTTAACGTTAGGCCTGCACTTCGAAGTCTATCGAAAACTTTACGTAATTTTTCCAAATGTTCATCTATTGTTTCAGAAAAAATTATAATGTCGTCCATGTAAATTAAAACTTCTTTCCATTTTAAATCTCTAAACACTACATCCCCTAACTGTTGGAATGTTGCCGGGGCATTGCACAACCCAAAAGGCATTACATTAAATTCCCATAACCCGTGACCTGGCGCCGTAAAGGCAGTAAGTGGCTTACTTTCTTCTTTTACTTTGACCTGCCAATAACCTGAATACATGTCTAACGATGAGAAATACTGGGCGTTTCCTAAGTAAGTCAAAATATCCTCAATATTAGATCCTGACCACGAATTTTTCACTGTTACATTGTTTAACTTGCGATAATCAACACAAAACCGCGTCTCTCCAGACTTTTTCTTTACTAATACGACGGGACTTGCCCAGGGCGAGTTACTTTGTCTTATTATATCGTACTGTTCCATTTCCCTTATTTGCGTATCTATTATTTCTCTTTCTTTTTGTGCTACTCTGTAAGGTTTTTGTTTTATAGGTTTAACATTTCCTACGTCAATTTCGTGTTCAATTACATCCGTTCTCCCCATATATTTTGGTGTTTTTGAAAAAACGTCTCTATACTCCGCAAGTAGGGTTCGCAATTTATTCTGTAATCCTAAGTTTGCTATATTACTTAGATTATGGTCATTCATGGTAATTATTTCTTCATCATTTTCGGTTTCATTAATAAAACAAACTGGAATTTTTGTCATGTCCGTTTTAATCGTTTTCTCGAGATTACCAATCGTGGAATTCTTTATTACAAAAATTCTACGATGACCGACATTTTTAAGCTTAATATAAAAATGTCCATTCTGCAAAAACGGTAATCCTACGCAAATAAGACCTCTCGGTCGTAAAAAACTATCTTTCTCAATAAAACAATATTCCGCTAAGTCAGATGGTTGTAGGTTCAAGTTCAATCGGGTAACTATATATATATTACGACGGTAATTTTCAGGGAATTTACTGTTGGCTCGTTTGCTATGTTTACGAACAAATCTTGCTGTGGATCGCATTCTTCAGCTGAATCATAATCCCCAAAATTTATGATCAATTTGTCCGAACCATGCTGCAATGTCACTTTATTGTTATTATAGTCAATGACTGACTTTGTCGTCTTCAAAAAGTTATGTCCGAAAATTAGAGCTTTAGACAAATTTTTTACCACTAATGCTTCAACGCGTATCTCTTTATTATTAACTTCAATCGTCACTTGTGAATTTCCAATAGGTGTAAGAGGGTAACTGCCTGCAGTAATTAATTCAACATCATTTTCCAAAGGATACATGTTATTAATATAATTTAAATCCACAATATTTTTACACGCTCCAGTGTCTAGAACGACATTTACATTTTCTTGATTATTTACTTTTAAATGCACATACAATAACCCTCCTTTGACGCCCTTTGATGACAGGTGGACAATCTCGTTAGGGCTTCCTATTGACGAAATTGTCCTCTTTCGTTTGGGTTTTGATATACCCGATCATTTCGACGGTTATCTATTGCGTACGTATAGAGTACGTATATCTTTTGCAATTAATGCATCTAATGCGTCCATCGTGTGTTCTTGTACTAGGTAAATAGCTATTACCTTGATTTCGGTAAGGTGCTCTGTTTCCATAATTTGGACCTCTGTACTCATTATTTCTATTCCATTGCACATTCCGATTTTGGTAATATGGCCGTTGACCGCCATTATTTGAACCACTATTAACGGTATTGTTCCTTGGTGGCATATTTCTTGTAAAATTTCCACGATAATTGACAAAATTCCTGTTCGGACCGTTACTGGCGACATTCCTGTTATCCACGAAATTTCTCCCTGTGCTATTACTATTATAATAGACTCGATTTCTATTTTGATTGCCATCTCTGCGTGGAAAATTTGTTGTATTTCCCGGTCCGCTCCTGATCATTTGATTCTCGTTATTCAACGCATCGGACACGGAAAGCAGTGCCGTATCACGTGTCATCTGATTCACCAGGGTTCTCTCTTTAATGTCACTTAGCTTTAACACTAGCTGTTTTAAGTCATTAAAATTTTGATTACTTGAACTCAGCAAGTAATACATTTCATAGTAGGATGGGTGTAAACCATTTTCAAAATGGTCCCTAAACGTGTCAAAAGACATTGTCGGGTCAATTTCTGTTGCCAACGCAAGTAAATCAAAATAATATTTTTTAACATCCTCATTGTCTTGATGTTTTCGTGTATTTAGTCGAAACTTTAACTTTCTTAGTGGCTGTTCACCAGAAAATTCTTTTAAAAAGTCCGTTTTTATATTTGTCCATGTTTTTGCCTGGTTTGCCGGTTCGTTAATATAACCATCAAACCAAGTCTGAGCCGGGCCTTCCAAGAAATTTGCTAAGTAGGAAATTTTGTGGTTTTCCGACCAGCTGTTTGCAATCGCTGCTTTTTCATATTTATTTACAAAAATAATAGGAGAGTCAATCGATGGGTTAAATGTAGGTGGGCATGTAAACTTTGGTGTAGCTGGAGTTTTTGGCTCAGCCAAAGCTACCTGCAAAGTCATGTTAGCCATTGCTGCAGTATTGTTAGGACGTATTACACTGTTTCTCTCTTGAACTACCGGGGGTGGGCAAGGATTATTACAACCTTGTAATAAATCTGCGGGGCGGGATAAGGTAGGCTCTGGCACTACCACTTCTAAGGGACTTTCTTGCCAGAACTCTTCTGATTCTCGCGATTTAGGCGGAGTCCTACTCAATGAGGCTCTTGGCTTAAAAAACTGTTCTGGGGATCGTGATCTTGCTTTGGAATCTTTAGCTTTCTGAACTCGGGAAGTCGAAGCTTTGGTTGTTTGAATTCGCGGGGTTTCAATTTGAGCACTTACGACAGTTCTTTCGAAAGGGCTCTCGTCCTCACTACTTGTTAAACTGACAATAGAAGTTGTTTTGTCAACTTCTGGGGCACCTGCAGAAGCAGAGGAACCGACAGTTGAGCTATGATGCGCGGGTTTAAATTCTCTCAACTCCTTTAAGACTTTTTCGGGGTTTTTTCCTTGAGCTAGTGCTTGTTGCAAAACAAATTTTTCTTTGTCTGATACACTTTGAGCTCTACTGCGAGTTCGTACTCGTGATTTGTCACTTGGTTCACTCATGTAAAATCTAATACGAAATGTTTGGCAGTATTTTTAATTATTTCGATTTTCCAAGTTTTCGGTCAAAATTTAAACGATTTTTTTTTAAACAATTTGATTATTCCTAGCAATTTCTTTGCGAATTTGCTTGTTCATCAAACTAATAATTTTTTTGACGCTAAAATACACAAGCATTAATACCCCCATGCACAGAAAAATAATAATTAAAATTTCCTTTGCCGACCATGAATTATCTTTTTCTGAATTATTTGATACACCTCCACTGTTCCCTGCTTGGGAAATAATAATTTCTTCCTCTTTTGAAGATGTACCACCCATATTAAACCAAAATTTTGTCAAATAAGCGCTTTAATAGCAAAGGTAATCCCCAAAAAATCACTGAATAAATCAACGTTACTATCCCTAGCCAAAAGATAATAATACCTAAAACTTCTTTTATAGTCCACACATTATTTTCCTCAATCGGTATCATACCCCAAAAAATAAAAATAAACAACTCAACTATTGTTTTTCATCCATCTCAAAACAGACCGGCACCTCCACCAAATGTCACGTTTAATCTATGAGCCCTTCTGGGTTCACCAATTAAACTGACTCACGACAATAAACGTCGTGCCGGGATCTCAGTTTTAGGGATGGAATCAAACACTGAGTTTTTCTCATATAACACTTAAATCTATTAAATATGATATACACAAACGTGTCCGCACAATACGGTTATAAATACTAAAAATTGACAATTCTACAATATGTACTTACATAGTCACAAGCTAAGGACTTAGCATTTCTGGCGGCTGGCTTGGTCACTTCGCGTTTGAACAACTTTGGAGAACGGACTAATTAACTTGATCTTTTCCCGAGGAGAGTCGACATTTCGACTTCTCGGGTCAGCTGGTCGCACTACCGTTGATCGGTTCACACTTTTTCTATACTGCTAAAATCGGCGTATTTTATACCCGATTGATCGGCTGACGCAGTTTGTTATTGTCGCTTGTTTTTCACATTTCTGTAAAGCAGGTGGTGGTGACACATCACCGATACGGTGCACTCGGTGCATGACACACTCGGTGCATCACGGTGCGACCTTGCCTCGTGCGCTTAATATTTCGCAATCCTGGAATACTTTTATGTTTTTTAAGTTAATCAGTCCATCTTTTCAATTAACGGATTTTCCATTCGTGACAATACGTTGAAGAAAGGAGAACTCAAGTTCAGAAGCTATGGAACGAAGTTAAAGTAAATGACACCCAGCTCAAAGAGCTGACAACATTAGAAACGCAACACGCTACGTACTTTGCTAGCAATTACTTTGAACAAATCAGAACCATTTATAACGATGCTCTACAAGAGTTAAACAACTGCAAGGAAAAACTACTAGACGAAGAGAGAAAACAAGAATGAAAGCAACAAGATAAGCAGAAAAAAAGTGCCACTCTAAATCAACTCACGCAGGAACAAACCTTGCGAATGAGCGATTTGGATGAACTGGTTGAAGAATTCACTGCAACATTTGATCCCGAGGTAAAAAGTGGACTTTTTTCAACAATTTTGAAAGACTGGAACATCGTAACATCCTTACACTAGGAAATTTCAAAATTGGACGTTGATAAAGTCTCAAAATATTTTGAGGAAAACAAATTCAAGCAACTTCGTACCTTGATTGCCAAAATTCAAGGACAATCTAACAGCAAATCATCACCTCTGAAAAGCGAGGTAGAAAACCAACAACCACAAACGTCAGTGAATAGAACCAATAACATCAGCCTACCTCAAATAAAGATACCAATATTTACTGGAAACTACGAAGAGTGGACGCCATTTGAAGACATGTTCAAGAATGTGATCCATAACAACTAGGCACTCAGCGAAATCGAAAAAATGAACTATCTAAAAGCTCATGTCACAGGGGAAGCTGGCAGAGCAATTCAACATTTTCAAATCAGTTCAGCGAACTACCATATTGCATGGGGTCATCTCAAAGAGAGATACAGTAACGAACGCCTAATCACCAACAAGCTTATTAACAAAATACTGGATTTACCTGACAGCAAACAAGAATCATCAGAGCAGCTAAAAGAAATTTACAACACAACAAAAGAATGCTTGAAAGCCATTGAAGCTCTGAACATGAATACATCTCAATGGGACCCGATCATCGGTTGCGTTCTACTGCGGAAAATCGATAAGAGAACACAAGAGCTATTTGAAGCTAGTTTGATCAATCCACTACAAGTGCCAGAACTCGACGAGATGTTGAACTTCATCCTTAAGCGGTTTCGAGCCATCGAATCCATATCTACCGATCGACATGACGGACGCGAAAACAATAGCAGCATGGGCAGTTATCAACCACATCAGAGAAAACAGCAAAGTCAAAGCTGTAAGTACTGCAATTTATCTAACCATACCATTTATCAATGTTTAAAATTCAAAGCATTAACAGCTTATCAACGGTTTAATGCTGCTAAAGAAAAACGGTTATGTTTAAATTGCTTAAACCACGATTTAACTACAAAATGCCTGTCATTTCAAAAATGCAGAATTTGTTTTCAAAATCATCATACGCTCATCCACAAAGAAAACAACCACAACAAAACGAAAACGCCAAACGAGCAGAAATCAAAACCATATTTCAATCAATCAAACAGGGTAGGAACACATGTCGCGCATGAAGGAGGTAAAACATTATTAGCGACAGCAATCATTAGAATTCAAGATTCAGATGGAAAAAACGAAAATTTGAGAGCCTTGATCGATTCAGCTTCGCAAGCATCGTTTATCACTATGGAAGCTGCCAATTTACTACAATTACCCAAACAGAAAATTCATGCCGAAATTTCTGGTATAGGGGGATCAACCAATGAGAGCTGCAAATACAAAATATCTGTACAATGCAAACCACGCATTACTAGCAAATTTACGTTAAATACTGAACTGCTGATTTTACAAAAATTAGCAAAAGATATGCCAGAACACCCAATTGAAGTAAACACCGAATTATGGCAAAATAAAATTCTTGCTGACCCAGGCTTCGGAAAGCCGGGTCCAATTGATGTGATTCTTGGAGCCCAAGAATTTCACGAAATTTTGTTAGAAGGAATGGACAAGTCAAACGACGGCCTTGTAGCGCAAAATACAGAGTTAGGCAGGATAATTTGGGGAAGCATTCATCAATCCTTAAAACAAACCAACATTGCAGTAGTAAGCATGATAACACAGTCTGAAGAGAAAGAATTATCACGGTTCTGGGAATTAGAGGAAATTTCGGAAAAACGACAATTAACAAGCGATGAAAATGCATGCGAGGCATTTTACGATAAAACAACATTGCGTAATTCGAGCGGTACGTACACTGTTCAAATTCCGTTTAAAAACGAAATTGAGTCATCGCAATTAGGTGAGTCAAGGCCAAGAGCGTTGGCACGTTTACTGTCCTTGGAGAAACGATTATCTAATGATTACAAGTTGAATTTGGAATATAAAAAATTTATGAGTGAATACATTAAGCTAGGTCACATGAAACAGGTGCAGTGGAGTAACCAAATCCAAGGAAAATATTACATACCTCATCAACCAGTTATCAAAGAAACCAGTACGACTACAAAGTTGAGAGTAGTGTTTGACGCATCATCAAAAACGACAAATGGAAAAAGTTTAAATGACATCATGCACGTAGGTCCTAAAATTCAAGATGACCTTATAGATATTTTATTACGTTGGAGAAGTCACAGAATAGGATTTACAGCCGACATAGAGAAGATGTATAGACAAATTCGAATTTCCGAAGAAGATCAGGACTATCACAGAATCTTATGGAGATTCTCGACAAACGACCCAATTCAAGAATTCAAGTTATTGACCGTAACGTATGGAACGGCTGCAGCACCATACTTGGCTGTAAAAACAATTCAAAGGTTAGCGGAAGACGAGAAAATGTCGTATCCAACAGCATCAAAAATCAGCTTACAGGACTTCTATGTGGACGATCTAATGTCAGGTGCAGAAGACGAAAGAGAGGCAATTGAAACGGTGAATGAACTAATAAGCATGTTCAAGGCCAGCGGGATAACACTAAGAAAATGGTCTAGTAATAACAGGGAAGTCATAAAAGCAATACCAGTAGAATTGCGAGACGAAAGCGCAAAGCGCAGTCAACATTCAAGAAGATGACACCAGAAGATCATTAGGATTATTATGGTCACCAAGTGACGATTCCATAAGATTTAAGGTGGCGTTAGCACCGTCACAAAAGCTTTCGAAAAGAACAATATTAGCGGACATTGCGAAACTATTCGATCCGTTAGGATGGCTAAGTCCAGTATTAGTCAAAGCAAAATTGATCATGCAAACATTATGGTTGGAAAAACTTAGCTGGGATGAAGAAGTCTCACAAGAAATAGCAGCTTGTTGGAATAAGTTTCGGCAGCAGTTAAAGTCCGTTGAAGAAATCAGCATTCCGCGTTGGACGTATCAATCAACCAAGAACAAAATTGAACTACACGGATTTAGCGATGCTTCAGAGAAGGCATACGGAGCTGTAGTTTACGTAAAAACTATAAATAACGACAAAAGCATCAAAATCACACTATTGACTGCAAAGTCAAAAGTAGCACCAATAAAAACAAAAACAACACTACCAAAACTTGAGTTATGTGCAGCAGTATTGTTAGCAAGATTACTAACTAGAGTTAAAACGGCTCTACGTTTGAATATAACACCCACATACGCTTGGATTGATTCCATGATAGCATTATCATGGATCCAAGGAACGCCCAATAATTGGAAAACATTTGTGGCAAATCGAGTATCTGAGATACAAAACTTGGTGCCATCTCAGCATTGGAATCATGTGAAATCTGAAGAAAATGTAGCAGATGTAATATCACGAGGCATTGATCCCTCTAAAATCAAAGACTTTGTTCCATGGTGGCAAGGCCCAACGTGGCTGCAAGGAAACGCAAAAATTCCAGAGACCGAAGAAGAAAGGAAAAAGAGCATACAAGTAAATGTAGCGCAAAGAAGTGAACCCAAAATTCATGAAAAAATTTCATCATTGCTGTCAATGAATCGCATAATTGCCTATTGTTATAGATTCATTAACAATTGCAAAAAAACAGGCATCAGGAAAGGTACATTAACAATTCAGGAAATTAGCAACGCTGAAGAAAAAATTGTTCGGTTAGAACAAGCTGGAGCATTTCACGCGGAAATTCAAGCTCTAAAATCAAATAAAACAATAGATAAACAAAGTAAAATAGTCAATTTAAGTCCGTTTATCGACAAAAACAATATCCTACGAGTAGGAGGGAGACTTAAACATTCACTATTAAAATACACAGAAAAACATCCCATAATTTTACCAGGAAGATGTCATTTAACAAACTTGATTATAAGAGATGCGCATAACACAACATTACATGGAGGTAACCAGAATACCTTAGCGTTCATTAGAAGAAAATTTTGGCTGATTAATGGAAAAAAGGCAGTAAAAAAGATAATTAACAATTGTGTAAAATGTACCAGATATAAAGCTGCTACAGCACAACAGTTAATGGGACAGTTACCACCACCTCGAGTGACTCAATCAGCGGCATTTTTACACACTGGAATTGATTATGCAGGACCAATTCAAGTGCGAACCACAAAAGGACGAGGAAATAAATCATATAAGGGTAATATTGTAGTATTTGTGTGCTTAGTAACTAAGGCACAACATCTTGAACTAGTAAGTGACATGCTAGCTGAAACATTTTTAGCAGCGTTAAAACGGTTCATATCTAGACGAGGAAAATGTGCACACATCTATAGTGACAATGGCACAACTTTTGTAGGGGCAAACAACTTAATTGAGTCAGAAGTTATCGCGTTACTCAGAAAGGAGAAAATTGAGGATCGAAGCACATCGTTGGGCATACAGTGGCACTTTATCCCTCCCTCAGCACCTCACTTTGGTGGTCTTTGGGAAGCGGGCGTCAAATCCACAAAGTATCATTTAAGACGAGTGATTGGAGATACAACATTGACCTTCGAGGAGTTATATACGTTGTTAACACTTATTGAGGCATCATTGAACTCAAGGCCTTTGTGTCCGTTGTCCGAAGACATAAACGATGTTGCCGTTCTCACACCAGGTCACTTTCTAAACGGAAGAGAACTATTGTCACCGATTACCCCAATCTGCGAAGACATCATCAGTAATATGAATCAAAGATGGAAAATGATACAAAAAATGCGTAAAGAATTTTGGAATACATGGATGCAAGAGTACATACATCAACTTCAGCAGCGGTACAAATGGACATCCAAATCAAACAATTTAAAAACGGGAGAAGTAGTAATCTTAAAAGAAGATAACGTAAAACCAAGTCAATGGCCATTAGCTCGAATAACCGAAGCGCACGCGGATAAGGACGGAATTGTTCGAGTAGTGTCAATAAAGAAGCCAGGGGGAGTAATTACCAAACGGCCGATTCATAAGCTTATACCGTTACGTGGAGAATCAGAAAAAAAGGCAGTAGAATATGGAAATGAGAGAAATCAATTTAAAGGCAAAACAAGGTCAGCGAATTTGTGGAAGAAAGCCGTTGTTGCGATTTTATTCATATTAAGCTTAGTAAATTCAGCAAAGGCTCAATATAAGATAGAATATCCAAAACCAGGATTGTACATTGAACATATTGGACAAGCAAAAATAGAAAGGGGAATCTTTCGAATTGACATAAAGCTGAATAAATCTGATATCAGCTACCACATAAAAAACATAAAAAATGTTACAGCCCAGATTCAGAACGTATGCCAAAATGTGGCAGAGATATCAGAAAAAACTGAATGCAACACATTAATTTCCGATATGCAATTAAAAGAAACTAGACTAGAGTGGGTTATAAAAGGAATATACGACGTTACAAGGTCAAGGAAACGGCGAGGATTACTTGGAAAACTGATGACTTCAATTTTTGGCGTAAATGACAAAGTCTACACCGACATTAACAATCTAGAAAAGAATCAACAACAATTAATACATGCATCTAGTCATCAAACTAAATTTATGCTGCGGGCACTATCTCAGTTTAACGACACCGAAAACAGAATTTACAGCAAGCTTAAGCAGTTTCAAGAAAAGGTTATCAGAAGCCAAGCCGCTATAACTGAGATGAAGCAAAGCTGGTTTCAAGCGGTGGACGAAAACAGACTTAGCATTCACCTTCTGAGCTCATATCAAGTTGGGAATAATTATTTAGATGAAGTATATGACTATTATAAAAGTCTGTCTGACATCTTATACAACACAGGCAACGTATACTCAATGTTAACACCGGGGCAGATAAGGGAAATAATCCAAACTGCAGTTTATGTGTATTTTATAGTAACTGAGTTCAGCAATTTTACCGTAGTCAAGGTCAGTGCGATACCGTCTGCAGTGGAAGGCGACACGTATTTAACAATTGACCTACCTCAAGAACTGCTAGCTATTGATTACAATGAACAAAAATATTTTCACATAAGTGAAGAAGAATTTAAGAATTGCATAGGAATCTGAAAACATTTATTCGTATGCTCACCGCCTTTAATAAGAAACATTGAAAACCGCCCGAATTGCATTGTAGATGAAATATATCAACGAACTGAACATTCGAGCTGTCCCGTTAAGCGAGTGAAAATTAAAGCAATGCAATGGATTCAACTTTACACCAAAAATTCGTGGATTTTTGTGTCACCTGATTCATCAAAAGTTGCAATAACGTGTAACGGTAATAGAGAAGATTTAGTCTTAAATAAAACAGGAATCATTTCGATTTCATCAAATTGCATTATATCGACTAATAAAATATCCATAGCAGCTAGGCGCAGCGACGTATTTCCGGTTCTAGCAGGTTTTATCAAGCAGGTGGCGGTAAACTTGACCACGTCAATAAAGCAACCACCTCAAAGCCAATACGAAGAAAACATCATTCATCCCTCAGATGATTTTCGAAAGCTAAAAGAAATGGAGGAAGACATTGAAACCGTGCTAAGACAACATCACTGGAAATCCATAACTAAACATTCTATGTTCACAGGTGCACTGACATCAGCAGCGGTAGTACTTATTATCATGGCGGTCATAGTAGCAGTCAACAAATGCCGTCGGACACTAACTACTGCCAGATCTCAACCAACAACCAAACATAAGACATCTTCAGAGATGATAGAACTGGCATCGCTAAGACGACACAGTCTCAACAATGAGGCCTGATATGAAATCATCAACCTCTAATTCAGCTCGCCAAATTCAGTCCAGCCCGGCAAGATGTTTAGTCTTCAGCTAAACATATATCTTAATGTTATATAAATAATCAGGGTAATTAAGGACAATCATAGTTTATGAGTTTTTAACATTTCATAATTACAATTAGTAAGCAAAACGATAATTGTTTAACTATATTCAAAACAGCGTAACATAGCGTTCTATATTATTTAACAGTGGTTGCAATAATTATAGTTCAGCAGCCACCAAACTGTTTATATATTGTTTACAAATGATGACTGTAACAACCATGTCAAAACCATAGAGTTTAATTGTTTCTGAGCCACTGGTATGGTTAATAGTTTAGTAAGATTGTTAGTTACATGCGTAGGATTAAATCAGTATTGAAATGGCATTCAAGACTCTCAATAACTCTACCCACCCAATCTAAACCTTCAACCTCCTCAATATTAAACAATAGTTCCCTTATCTGCATATCGCCGCAAAACCAACGGCACTAACGGACGGCTTAGTAAACAAAACAAAAAAAATATTCGTAACTTCGTTACAAGTTGATTTCAAACCATATACGAACTTATCTCCGCCCTATGTTCATGCTAGAACGAGAAAACCACAGCCAACTATACGACCATAACAATTATTGAACACCCGTTATTTACTACCGAGTCGTATTTGTTATAGCTATATGTAATACTTAATCCAAGTTAATTAAACAGTTACATGATTTGAAGTTTTATTTCAATAGAATTTTCCCATTCTTAATTAAGTATAAATGGCGGATTACACCGACGTAAAGGCACCGTAGGGTCCACCTAAGCTAGGTTTTAATTTGACTGTGACATTTTGCACATGATCTCACAGTCGAATTATAACCTAGCCTACGGTGCCCTTAACCCAGTATCGGGCAACTGTCGAACCGTCACTATATTGTACAATAGACGGTGTTACCATATGGTTACATTGATTTCAAAAGTCATTTATCCGAGTTCCTTGTAGTTCAAACGTCGCCAGGCAATGAAACCGAGTGGCTACAGTCTTACTTTATTGGTTGGCATATACTACACTTTGCGCATGCGCCAAATACAAGTTTAGTTCCAAGGAATTTGCAGTTCAAACCGGCGTGTTTCTTAGGTTATGTGATAAGCCAGTGAATACTAGTGAACTTGACGACATAAGTGTATAAACGAAATTGTTGATTTTATACAAGAGCTTTTGAAGAGTATCAGGTAACTTATGATGTTATGGTTATAGCATAGGTATGTGTAGTTTGATATATTTTTGTTCGAAAATTTATATGTAACCATTTGGTTACAATGCCCGGTATTTTAATCAATATTACCTACCTATGATATAATTTTTAGAATTCGGAAATCATATCAGTTTCGCGAATATGAATGAATTTGATGAAATACCTTCATGCTCGTTTTATTCTCGCAGTAAATGCAAGTTACCACCCCCTCCTGCAGTTTCAGACCATTCTGATATTTCCGATGATGAGGAAAATATGACTTTGGATAAAATTAGGAAAAAGTTGTTACAAAATAGGAATCATCAAATAGGTAAACTTTTTCAGTAAATCCGAATTTTATCTCTATTTCCCTTATATTATTATTGTTCACGCAAAAACATGGCAACACCGCGCGCTGCTTCCAGACAGACTGTGGTGGCGTGATGTGGTGGCAGCGTTGTAATTCTCGCGTTACTCTCTCTCGCGAATGCAGACAATACACGTTCACGCATTTTATTTACTTAGTTGTTGTATGTTTTTCAACTTTAAATTAAACAATTTTAATACAGTCCACTCTCGTATATAATTCTATTTCACGACCAATCCACGATTCTACATATCCACGTCAACAATTATCTTTTTAGATAGCGACGAATCTGAATCTGAAGTGGAGTGCGAAATTCCGTCAAAACCAGAAAATGAACCAACTCCAAAAAGGAAAAAGAAAACGCCTTCTACGACGTACAATTGGACAAAAGAAGACATTCCACATATAAATAGAGATACAACTTTTGAGCCTTCTAGTAATAGTGAAGTATTGGACCCACTAGAATACTTCACAAAATTTCTATCATTAGATATAATAAATGATATTGTTGATCAGACTAACATCTACAGCACCCAAGCAATGGGTAGGTGCCTTAACACCAATCCTAAAGAAATTACAGATGTTTTTCTATATTGCTTTTTATGGGAGTCATAAATCTGCCATCTTATGAAGATTATTGGGCAAGTGACACTAGAATTGAGCAAATAGCAGAGTTGATGCCAGTGAAGCGCTTCAAACGTCTAAGACGGCTCATTCACTTCAACAATAACGATAATATAACAGAAGATACCACAGATAGATATTTCAAGATTCGCCCATTTATTGAAAAAGTGAGGCAAAATTTTCGGAGACACCATACCGAAAATCAATATTCCATAGATGAAACAATGATCTCCTATAAAGGGACTCGGGCTGGAAATCTTAGGCAATACATAAAAAGTAAGCCTGATAAGTGGGGGTACAAATTTTTTGTTATTGCGGGTGTTTCCGGTGCCGGTACATTCAGGGAACTAAAGGGAACAGGAAACGAACTCTCACAATCTGAATGCGACATGGGTGTTGGAGCTGGAATTGTCATTGCCTTGTCGAAGTCCCTTCATGATGCAAACAAAGCAACTGTCTTCTTTGATAACTACTTTGCTAGTTTGCCACTTTTCACATACTTGAAGAATAACATGAATATATACAGTTTAGGAACATTACGCAGCAATAGAATTGCTGGATGTCCAATCGAAACAGACAAAATATTACTCAAGCAAGGAAGGGGTCAATATGATTATAAGACACGACAAAGGCAAGGGTGTAATCATAGTAAAATAGGTGGACAATAAAGCGGTTCTATTAGGTAGCACTTTATATGGTATAGAACCTAAGGAATCCGTGAAAAGGTACAGTAAAACTGCTAAAGCAAAGATAGATGTACACTGTCCGGCAATTGTGAAAAACTATAACAAACATATGGGAGGGGTGGATACTGCTAATGCCTTGATGGGTCTACAAATACGAGTAGAAATGCCGTCGCCCCAACGTCGGTACCTGACGTTGCGTCGTGTAATCGAACGTTGGCTAGACGAGACGTCCAAATGCCGTTTGGGCATTAAGGATAGTTTTTAGAAAACACACGTGATTAGCATTAATTCTTCGATATAAATAGGAGCTGAGCAGACACAAAAAGTTAAATTTGCTGTAGGATGTTAATCAGTTGGAAAATAAATTGTACGTTAGATAGATATGAATGACTGATTGCTGGTCCTTGTTCACTCCCAATGTCAACTTCTGCACAGTTACTCAGTTCGCCATGCATAGATTGACATTTAAAGGAATGACAATATTTCTAATACTTCTGCATTTAGTTGGAAATTAAAGGAAAATTATTCGGCCAGATATTGTGGATAGAACAATGCTGCATATGGCATAACAGCAAATCGAAATCGCAAATAAAACTACACACCACCCGCGCCCCAATCTTTAGTTTATTATTAAAATTAAAAAAAATTCCAAGATTGACCTGGATGACTTTTTTTTTTGCTTCTCGCTTCACCGGAAGAATATCGGAAACAAAAAAAATAATATTACCACGAGAATATAAGAAATGTCAATGTGTTTTAAGTTTGAACTCGGTTTTAACCAATGTTAGCTGAAGCTTGATTTTATATTGTAGCATAAAATCAGTATAAAAATTCATTATACATTGAATGGTAATCTAGCACACAACTTAACGTATAATGTCAGAAATTCACTGACTTTAAAAAAAAAAGATTATATGCAAAACACGTATTTGTCAGCGTACGAGAAAACCCACCAGTTAAAAACAGCGCACGGGAAATGGGCCCTTTCCAGCGTCCTCACGGAAAAGGTACATTTTTTTAAACAAATCCACCAAAAAATAGATAGTTTTCAGACTAGTAAGAATAATGAAAAAAACCTTTCCTACTCAGGTGCGGTAAATGCACTTTTACACACTTATTTGAGTGCGGTAAAGAGTACTTTTCCGCACCGGATGCGGTAAAGTTACTTTTCCACATTGCAAAATTAATTTACAATACATGTAAAATTTTAAAGGTAATATGTGTAGTGGGTAAAGTAGGGTAGTATAAAGTATAAAGTGGGTATTCTCACTTGCACCAACCTTTTTATGAGATGCTCAAGCAAATAAAAAAATGAAAAAGTCATTAAACAGATAACAAACGAAAGAAAGTCCACAATATTCAGACAGGCTTTAGTTTAAAATTCTCTAATTACTCCCTAGGTAGTGAAAGTGATATTTTCATCTCTCAAATGAGGGAGAAAACTTTTATTTTCTATAGAGGTCGTAGAAAATAGTTATTTGCGCATAGTTAAAAGCAGCCGTTAAATATTATGTTAATACCAGGTTGAAGAAGGTGTTGTTACCAAAGATATGTTTGTCAATTTATCAAGAAAGTGACAAACTGTCTTTAGACAGCGTGACTTTTACGGGTGGCACTTTTCTTCCCTAGGGAGGAAAAGTTTTAAATTAAACATCCTGTTTCTATTCCTTTTTTTTTAATTATTCGCAAGAAGGCTAGTAATTATTCTTAATACTTCCCTATACCTATTTTGCACCGTTTCCTAGATGTTCCATAAAAATGGTGGCTTTGTCAGCAAAACGGTAGTCTAAACATTAATTAAATTCTCAAGTCCTGAAAGGCTTGCAGATGTGACCTTTTGTCCTCAGTTAGACAATACTACATATGGTTGAAACCCCAGACAAAGAAAATGAAAAAAACCTACCGGACCTACAGACAGATATAAAAACTGCCAAAAGTTCGTTTCCTTTTAAAATGATTCATCGGTGTTTTATGGTTTGTAATAAAATAATATTAAACTTAGAACAAATCCATGTAAACATTTCCTTTACCTAACTTCAACCGTTTCTGACTTATTAACAGTATTTCCTTAAAGGGTGCATACAATCGTGTCATACCAATCTGAATACGGACACCTACTTGGCCTTAATGACTAGTTGTCGTTTCTATAACGACATGTTCTGACAGATATTTGTCAAATACAAAACTGGTTGAAACTTTAGCACAAGCAGGGGTCCGTATTCAGATTAGTATGGATTACGATTTTATACGCACTTTAAGGAAAAACTGTTATTAAGTGACAAACAGTTGAAGTTAGGTAGAGAAAGAGTACACATAGATTTGTTCTTAATTTAATGTTCTTTTTTTCACCCTGTAAATTTTTGACATTTTTTGTCTCTGGGCTTTTCAACCATGTGGTATTGTCTAACTGAGGACAAAAGATCACACCAGCAAACCTTTCAGGACTTTAAAATTTAATAAATGTCTAGACTACCACTTGCTGACAAATCCACCACTTTTATGAAATATCTAAGAAACGGTGCAAGATAGGGAATAGAATAGGATAGCGAAGTATTAACATTAATTACTAGGCTTCTTGCGAAGAATTCAAAAATTAGATTAGAAACAGTGTATTCCATTTGAAAATCAAAAGTTGGTGTTCTTTCAGACTGATATGGCAACACTGCAAAGTCCAAAATATTTTACATAGCGAGTTTGGATAGGCTACACTCCAAATTTAAACGAAAAATATTAAGTCATTCTCTAGATACTTCTAATATACCATCAGCGTGAATCACCCTGAATCTTACATATTTTATTAAAAATAGACATTTTTTAAAATTATATTTGATTATGAATTCTATTTAAAAGAAGAAAGTTATGTCAATTCTTGAGAAAACTGAACGCAGTAGCTAAAAACTAAACACGAAACTGAAATCACATCGAAAAAGTGCCTTAAAAATGTTTGTTTCACTCCGATATTTTAATAAAGAAAAAAGTTGGGTAAAGTTTGTAAAATGGGCGATTATCTCCTTTGATTTGAGAAATAGAAAAATAATGTTAAATACAAAAGTTTTAGAGAATATTGATATTTATAGTTTAAAATTCCTTTTGGATATACAGGTTCTTAAAGACATGACAGAAAACATTAGTTTTTTTAAATATACTTTTTTTTATATTTTTTCCGTCGACCCTGTATTGACAGCCTTTTTTGATGGACGATAACGAATGCAAAATCGTTCAATATTGAGTTCCATTAATGCATGATTTTTCAATTGTTTTACTTTAATGCATGATCTTATCAGGCAATCAAATACGCTCATAGTATAGTTCTATCCTTTTTTATTTGTATGAAACAAAGAGAAATAAACACACATTCTTTAGTTGACATCCACCATTACTGACAGAACAGTTTTTTCAAAACTTTGTAGGATTATAAACCTTTATTATAAACTACAGTTGACGGAAAAATGTTGTAACCAACTTTTATATTAATAAGCGATTAATAATCTCAATTTTAGTAACGCGTTCACTGCGTTAAACCATTTCGATTATTAATCGCTTTCATTAATACTCTCGTTCGTTAAATAACTATTAAATTCTTCATAACAATTTAAAACTTTTTTGTTAATAATGTCAGATTATTTAATTTTTAATTTTTCTATACAAATATTACTTTTTACTATGATGTAAAATTGACTGTATTGTCATTGTTTCTAAAAGTAGAATACTCATATTTGGTACGAACGTTCTACAGGAACGACAAAAATGATTTATTCAAATAAATCGTATAATAATTGCATTAGATGCTACAGGACGTTCAATTTTTTAAAATATATTTTGATTAATTCAGTTTAAGAAATTTCGACTTTTATAAATGGAACACCCTGTACATTATTTATTTTGTCTGATAGGTTTTACGTATGTCATGTACCTAATTTGAGTAGATTGCAATTTATTTATGGTTTTTAATTTTTACCTTCAATTTAAGTTTAGTTTAAGTTTATAACTAGCTTACGACAAACTAAAAATGCAAGTGTTGTCAACCGTTGGTAGAGTTACAGCATATTCCAGACATCAAAATAATACGATTTAGCTAAATTGTCCTATACCGAAACTTAATATTACGAAAGATACAGGGTGTGAAAGTTGAAATTTTGTTCTTGTTTTTTTATCATATTATCTAGGTATTTTGACATAAATTACTGAAAATGTGTATAAGGGGGTTTTGACAGCCGGTAAATATGATGGTTTCATCTATTTGCAGTAGCTGATAGGGGGCGCTACCTGCAGCTTTTTCATCTGCTTAAAAGGACTAATACTTTTTTCTACGCCACTGAAACACCCACACGACTTCAAAATATGATTCTAATATGTTTTCTACGTGAAAAAGGTATACTGGTTTTAAGGCTTAAAAGTTGACCGTTTTTGAGATATCCACTATTTTGATATTGCATGTAGCAACTTTCAAATTAGTAAATATTTATTTTATAAAAGTAAGTTTTTATTTTGCATTTGTAGAATACTTGTCCAAAAGAAACCTTTTTTTAATGTTAATACTTTAATTTTCAGTGGTTTGTGGTGTTTGTTGTGTGTGTGTAAGTTGTTTCACCAAATTCACTGAAAATACGTAAGGATTTTTCATCAGTCTTTTTGTTGTGTGATTTAGCTAAAAGATATTACAATTAGTTTTTTTAAGGTGTGTATAAATTACGTAAATGTACTTTACCCTTTAACCATTTAACCGTATTAGCAATGCAATATTAAAACATTAAATATCTCGAAAACGGTCAACATTTAAGATCTAAAACTAGTATATTTTTTTAAATAGAAAACATATTTAAATAATATTTTGAAGTCGTATGTCCGTTTCAGCTGCGTAAAAAAAATTTTAAGTACTTTTAAGCAGCTGAAATAGTTGCAGATAGCGCCTCCTATCAGCTACTGCAAAATAGTAGTAGTAATGCTGTAGCTCTATGTCCCATTACTTATGGTCCACCCTATACAGGGTTATTCACGTTATTTGACACGGAAGATTGTGACTAAACTATTCACTTTCAAAAAAGTTATAGACCTATTGAAGGTATCTTTTAAAAATATTTTCAAGATGTACCGGTTGTCCCAAATGCCGAAAAAGTATCAAAGTCATGTTTTTTCAAATGTAACACCTGGTATATTACTTTATTTTCAGAATCTACGTTGAAAATAAAAATTAATTTCATTGATGTTTGATAGGTCTAAACTTTACAGTTTCTCAAATATTCCTTAATTTGTAAAAATGTAGAACAAATATTAACATTTAAACATTCAACCTTCCTTTGAGATTAATTGACCAAAATTGGTTTGGGCGATGATAACAGATTAAGTTTTATGATCCAAAAGTGATAAATTGTCTAGCTCATATAGGGGGTCTCAAAACAAATTATTTAATCAAAAACAAAAATTTTGAAATAGTATAAACTTGTCAAAATCAAATGGAACCACAGTTACAGTATATGCAAATTTAATTACCTATCGAAAATTATTAAGGTTTCGTACCTCTAATTGTTAACGTTTTCTTGGAAAAATCGACATTTCTTAAAGTAGAGCTGACTGACTGATTTTTGATATCGTTCAAAGATCACTTGGTATCTTTTCGAATTACATATCTATCATTCTAGTAAAGCTTAGAATAAAATAGTGGCTTAATACTTTGTAAATTTACTATAGAAGTAATTCATAAAAATAATTAAATAAATCATTCAAACAAAAATAATTCATAAAAATGTTTAAGACGGCGACAATTCGACTACAAACTACTAAAACTAAACTAAACACTAAACATCCAACTACTCCGTTTTTGAGTCCTTCAGCAACATTATTAAGTATCTTAATGGATATACTCCTAAAAATTTCGCTAATTCGCTAATCTCTGGTCATTTCTCAAGGGTATCAAAAATGACTCAAAATCGGTGCGAGTTCGAGAAATGTTGACTTTCCAAGAAAACGCGAACAGTTAGCCATAGGAGATCTCAATAATTTTCGATAGATAATTAAATTTTGCATCTACTTTAACAATAAAATAGGTGGTGTTCAATTTGATTTTGACAAGTTGTTAAAGTTTAAAGGTTGCAATTATTGGGAGAAAAGTGTTGAGACATCCTGTATGAGCTAGACAATTTCTCACCCATGGATCCTAAAACTTGATCATTTAGTAGGTCCCAAGCCAATTTTGAGTGATAAAAATCAATCAGAGGTTGAGTGATTAAACATTAAAATTTGTTCTAAATTTTTACAAAATAACGAATATATGAGAAACTGTAAAGTTTAGACGTACCAAACCGCAATGTCATTCATTACCTTTTATTTTCCACGTAGATTATGAAAATCAAATAAAATACTAGGTATTCCATTTGAAAAAATATAACTTTGATACTTTTTCTGCATTTGGGACAACCGGTACATCTTGAAAATATTTTTAAAAGATACCTAAAATAGGTCTATATCCATCCCAGAATCAAAAGTTTGTTGAAAGTGAATACTTTAGTCACAATTTTCCGTGTCGAATAACGTGAATAACCCTGTATAATTGATAAAAAAACAAATGTTTTAATTTTGACATGTCATTAACAACAATTTAAAATGTTTATTGTTCAATTGAATTGTTAAGGACAATTTTCAGATTATAGTTTAGTTAAGATAACAAAAAATGCAGGTAAAAGTTAAAACATATAAATAAATCGCAGACATTTAAATTAGGTAGGTATATGACATACTTCACAAAAGTTGAATTGTAAAAGATATCAGCTGAATTAGTCAACACGGTGTTTCATGGTAAATGCGTTATACAGGATGTTTCACGATAAATGCGTCATATTTTAGGGTGTGATTAAAGGTCAAAAAATAACTCTAGTTTGCTAAATAAACCATGGTCCAAAGATGTTTCGTTATGTAGATACAGGGTGTTAAAGTTTGGGTAAAAAAATCAAAATTTACTTATTTCATTAAAACAATAAGAGATATTTTCGTAAAACTTTTTAGGTGTCAACGATAAAGTTCGTTTGCCATTAAAAAATATATTTTTTATATTTGTCAGTGGCGTCCAATCAAACAAGTTATTGACCATTTTTGCAAAAAAAATATGTACGCCACTGTTTTACCAAAAAATGCAAATCAGTTCTGAATTTCTTATTCAATTTAACACAGAAAAGGTATCTAGTAACTTTTTGGTACGTCATCTCGTTTTCGAATAAAAAATCCTGCAAAAGTACCCTAACAATTAATACTATATCTTCGAATTTCGCCTCTATTCAATTTAAAAATTGTGATTTATTCAGTTTTTTTATGAAAAAATAGGAAGATACTGCTTGTTCCTATTGAATAATTCTTTTTTAAAAAACACTAAATTAATAAAAATTTAGATATTGATTAATAAAATAAACAATCGACGATTTAGAATTGATTTTATGGGTACATTTTTATGATTTTCAATTTTTTATTGGAAAACAGAAAGGTGTACCGAAAAGTTACTAGATAGCTTTTCTGTTCTAAATTGAATGTGGAATTCAAAATTGATTTGCGTTTAATGGAAAAAGGGTGGTGAATACATATTTTTTTGCAAAAACATTCAGGAACGTGTTTGATTGAACGCTACTGGCAAAATTAAAAATTATGTTTTTTATTGCAAAACGTGCCTTATCGTGGACAGTTGACACCTACAAAGTTTTAGAAAAATATCTGAAACCGGTTTGAAGAAATAGATAAATTTAGATTTTTTTATTCAAACTTTAACACTCTGTATATCCATAATGGAACATCTTTTGCCCATGGTTTATTTAGCAAACTAGGGTATTTTTTTACTTTTAATCAAACCATAAAATATGACGCATTTATCGTGAAACACCCTGTATTTTAGGGTTCGATTAAACGTCAAAAACCTAGTTTTCTATATAAACCATGATCCAAAAATGTTTCGTTATGGAGGTACAGGATCTTAAAGTTTTGATAACAAAAATCTAAATTTATTTATAATTCTCAAATCGGCTGCAGCTATTTTCATAAAACTTTATATTTGATAAAACAAAAATCTTCACCAACTCGTTCAATTGGATACCACTGGCAAAATTGAAAAATATCTTTTTTTATTCCAAAGCGTGCTCTGTTGTTGACACCTACAAAGTTTTATGAACATAGGTATCTGCAGCCCTTTTGAAGAAATAAATAAATTTAGATCTTTTTATGCAAACTTTGACACCATGGATCTCCATAGCAAAACATCTTTGTTTTTCTAACTCATAGAGTTGAGTACAGATGTCACCAGATGTTGCACACAACTATCATTTCTGGCATCCAGTTGACTATACTGGAACGAAGGTTTTGTTCTTTGGTTATCAAGCCCTATAGCCTCTCTGATGAGCCGTAATACGGCGAAACCGGTCAGAGGATTGGGATTGATAAACAAAAAACAAAACCTCACCATTTTTATCTTTGTTTAAGTAGTGTTATTTTGTTATATTTAATCAAACCATAAAATATGACGCATTTAACACTCTGTAAAAAAAATGAACGCCCTGTAGCATCTAACGCAAATTTATTTGCGTAAATCTAACTTGTGGTCCCTGTGTAAACAATGGTAATTGGTAATACAACCAATTTTATATCAAAGTAAAAACTAATATCTTAAAAAATTCAATATTAGTAAAACCTTGAGGAAAACTATCAGGTTGAAGTATAGACAACATAAAACTTTTCAAATTCTACCTAGTATCTACAAATGTATTAAAAAATATAAGGTTCTATTTAAAAAAAACTAATGCCTGGTTTATACCCCCAAATTAAAAAAAACAATTAAAGTTAATTTAATTTAAAATAAATGTAAATTTATACGGTTTATACCTTCAAATTAAAAAATTAATTTTAATTTAAATTACATGAAAAATTGAATGAAAATTATTGTGGTTTGTAATTTTCAAGAAATGCTAAATTAAATGACATAGATGTGTTTTTGACTTTGTCGTATTGTAGACATATTTTAACCTAAAAAGGGTGAAAGAGTTTAGCTATAAAATAATTATTTGTAAAGTTAAAAATATTAAACAAGGAATGAAGTTTTCTTTGGCAGTGGTTACCGCAATAGTCGGAATTGGTGTATCTTTGATAAAACGATGAAAAAGAAATTGGAGATATGGAGTAAGACCGATAAACAGAGAATGAGAAAAAAAAAACAAATAAAGTTTCACATTTTATCACAACGAAAAGTGATTAGGGTTCACAAATTAGCCTCAATTTCACCCAATGGTGAAAGTTGGTTCACTTTTAAGTTAACATTAGTTTTAGTTTTGTGTAAATTTTAAGTACAGCATGTCATATACAAATGTGTAGCTTTAACGTTGATAAAATTAAATTTACTTTAACGAAAATATAGTTTAATTGTTAATTTGGGGGTATAAACAGGGGACAATGTCTGGTTTATACCTCCAAATTAACAATTAAAGTAAATGTTCATTAAAGACAAATTTATCACCCGGTTTATACCTCCAAAGTAACAAATTAAACTAAAAAGTTAAATTAAGTTAAGTTTTAACTTAAATTTAAAAAGTTATAGCCACATGTTTGCCAACTTTAAACTAAGGGCAAATTCTTGAAACCTTCGTTGTGATAAAATGTGAAACTTGATTTGTTTTTTCCTTCATTCCCTGTTTATCAGTCTTACTCCATATCTCCAATTTCATTTCCATCGTTTTGTCAAGGATTACACCGATTCCAACTAGTGTGGTAACCACAGCCAAAGAAAACTTCATCCATTAGTTAATATTTTAAATTTTACAAATGATTATTTTATAGCTGAACTTTTTCATGAATTTTTCACCCTCTTTAGGTTAGAATATGTCTAAAATACGTCAAAGCCAAAAACACATCTATGTCATTTAATTTAGCATATCTTGAAAAGTATAAACAACAATAATTTTCATTCAATTTTACATGTAATTAAAATCATATTAATTTTTTAAATTTAAAAGTATAAACCAGGCAGGGATGTGCAAATGACCACTTTTTTTGATTTCGACCAGGGCAGTGGTCAAAACTGGTCAAAATGGTTGAAACTGGTTAAAACCAAAATAAAAAATGTATTCCTAGAATAAAAAATTAAAAAATATATAAATTAGGTGTAGAAAAATGTAACAAACTGATTTCTGTATACAGGGTAATTCAAATTCGACCCTCACCATTGGGATCTCAGAAACCATAAGAGATACGAGAAAGTTTAAATTGGGGAAAAGTTGCGCAATATAAAGCTCAACCAAATGCTGTTTTAAAAATTTTGATTTTCCGAGTACTTCCGAAGATATCCGAAAAAAACAGAAAATTTGATTTTTTGTTTTTATTTATTTCTAACCTTATTTGAAGAGATATCCCAAAACTAAAAGCATCTTTTCATTGCCACTTTTTCCTAGCTATTCGATGATGGATTCAAATTTGCCACACGACGTTTCGTTTTCTGTCAGTCATCATCAACTTTCTTTTTTCTTATGGGCGCCATATTGGATTTTTAGCCCACCAAATAGTACGTTTTATTCTGATTTTAGTGATGTATAATAACTTATGATTTGCTTCATAAATAACAAAATAATTCAATAAAAACTATTTTTACTTTAGTTATTGGCTTTGAGTTAATGGGCCCTTTTAAAAAATGTCATTGTTTGACAGTAGTTGTCAAACACGATAATTCCGACGATCATTAGAGCGTCAATCATAGTTAAAAATGTATCTAGAAAATAAACCCCCGCAGAAAATATTATTATACAAGCATTGTTGAACTATTTAGGTTAATCAGAAAAAGAGATTTGTTAGCATTATCTCTAACTTAAAAGGCTTATTTATGTTTCCAAGAGAAAGATCATCATTTTAGGAACTTAATTTTTTGCCAAATTTCAATTTTTTATAATGTTAAGTGCAAGTTTATAGTTATTTATTTTGGAAGTGACAAACCATTTTTTATTCATTCATATTTATTCGAGTGAATAAACCGGTTTAAGTCACGTGTCTTATACAGTATTTTATTAAATTTCGACTTCTTATATTAAAAAAAAAAACTAAAATTACAGTTCTATTAAATTTGCACCGCGCCCCGTAGATGTAACATTGATGTTTGTTTGTTTACATCTGTAAATAGGCGAATGTCATTCAGAGTGATTTAATAGTTACTTTGCAGCAAGTGACTTAAACCATTTTTTATTCACGAAAAGAACAACTAGGTCCACAAGCGTAGCGAGTGGCCTAAGCTCTTCGAGTGAATAAACCGGTTTAAGTCACGTGTACACCTTTGTGACTAAGTATGTTCAGGCCAATTGCGTGTGACAAGTACTACCAAGTAATCTTCATAAAACGTCTCATTAACTCAAAGCCAATAACTAAAGTAAAAATAGTTTTTATTAAATTATTTTGTTATTTATGAAGCAAATCATAAGTTATTATACATCACTAAAATCAGAATAAAACGTACTATTTGGTGGGCTAAAAATCCAATATGGCGCCCATAAGAAAAAAGAAAGTTGATGATGGCTGCCAAAAAACGAAACGTCGTGTGGCAAATTTGAATCCATCATCGAATAGCTGAGAAAAAGTGGCAATGAAAAGGTGCTTTTAGTTTTGGAATATCTCTTCAAATAAGATTAGAAATAAATAAAAACAAAAAATCAAATTTTCAGTTTTTTTCGGATATCTTCGGAAGTACTCGGAAAATCGAAATTTTTAAAACTGCATTTGGTTGAGCTTTACATTGCGCAACTTTGCCCCAATTTAAACTTTCTCGTATCTCCTATAGTTTCCGAGATCCCAATGGTGAGGGTCGAATTTGAATTACCCTGTATAGAATGTTAAATTTAAAAATAAAACAAGATAAAAATGTTGAAAGGTAGGAAGACAATGATGACTTGATGTAGGTATAATAGGCAGGTTTATAATTTGTTGGCTTTTTGTTGTTTAAATGTTTCTTTTTGTTTAAAATAATTTTTTTTTTATTTTGAGTACAAATGTTTGTATATTTTGAGGTAAAACATTTCTTAAAAAATAATTAAAACAATTTGATATATATATTTTTTTAATTTTGAACTTTTTGGTTTTGACCCGTTTTGACCACTAAAGTTTCCAAAACAAATTTGACCAGGGCAGTTTTAACCGGGTTAAAACCAATGGTTTAAACCACTCTGTCCAAAACTTGCCAACCATGAAACCCGGCAAAATACTTTTCAAGTTATGTTAAATTAGATAGCATAGATGTGTTTATGACTTTGGACATATTCTAACCTACCAAAAAACTAAGTGTTAGTGTACAATGATGATTATTGTGTTAAAGGTAAAATGAAAACTGTATTGCTTTTTATTTTTGTTAATGTTACTATCATTAAACTGGATTCATAGTTCTAGTTCCGCAAGAAGAAGTAATCAGTAAGCTGTAGTAAAAATAAATAATATACTTGTAACACTCTAATTCATAGTTTGACAAATAAGTGCAAGCCACATTAACCGCAAGCAGTAAGCAGCAAGAAATGAATCATTTTCATTTCTTACCTTGCTCCTTAAGCCGGATTTATAGATTTGCGTAGCGTAACACAACGCAATCCTAGCGCATCGTAAGAAAGTTGAATCATCCAGAATATGTTGATCAATTTATAGATGCACAAGCGTAGCGTAGCACAACATAAGTACAACGCAGCGCATCGCAAGAGTTGGTAATTTTCAACTTTTACGCTACGCTTACGCTGTGCACCTCGCGTCTAGCCAATGAAAATAGGTTATTTTTCTGGGTAAAGAAGAAATCTGTTTTAGTTACTAAGAATTGGCAGATTGGGAGATCGATAGGTACTTATTTGGTTAGGTTTTCCAACAATAGTCAATATGATTATTTTATTCATAATATTAGTATTAAGCAAAATGTCACTTGTCGCTTGTCAGTCTTTGTTTGACGCGCATGTATTCAAAGAAACTCACATCTTAAACAAATGAATCTATAAATTGCACTACGTAAGAAAATTGCGCTATGCTGTGCTACGCTGCGCTAGGATTGCGTTGTGTTACGCTACGCAAATCTATAAATCCGGCTTTACTGCTTCCATCATAGACTACTGGTCTTTACCCCCATTCATAGATTTTTGGAATATCATTTGACAAATACTTTCTTTTGCTTTTGCCCAAAAATGACAACCCACAAGATAATAAATAAAATTTTGATGGTTTATAAGACTTTGGGGTTATGTTATTTCCTTCTTACTAAAGTGGAACCATGAATTAACATGGCTACTACTGCTTGCTGCTTACTTCTTGCAGAATTAGAACTTCAAATCTAGCTTTAAAATCAGTTAACTCACCTTAAAACTTGCTTTTTAATCCACGGTTGTACCTAATGTAGATAGTTTGATATATTGCACACAATTTTTCTTTTTCAAGTTGACTTGATTGCAGTCCCTGGGAAATGTAGTCACTTTCTTCATAAAAGTATTTTCTTTTTCATCCACATGGAAAAGTAGTGATGTATGCAGCATATACCAGTTGCAGATCTGTAAGACTAGCCGAATTAGTTACTAGAACCACCCTTAAAAAATGTGTAGTAATGATGCATCAGCATTAGCATGGTTTATTACATAGGTTAGGTATGAAATTGTCATTGTAATCTTACCTGGGCCAGCAGCTGTTGTATCCATTATGTCAATCAAAAAATATACATTTACTTGATTTTAGTGCATAATCTTCACCAATTAAATTGTTAGGTTTTGTCATAAAAATATAATTAATTTTAGCAGCATGCTAAAACAAATAAACAAAAGCAAATTGTGAAAGTGACAAGTGAAGTGGGAATCTGGGAATTTTACTTGACAACACAACAGATCCAAGAGGGCGGCCCTATCAGCATAACCTGTTTTCTCGAAACGCTACCTCGCGTGACGTCACAGTGGGTGCTCGGGTGCACAGTATTAATATAATAATAGTATTTATTTAGCGATAATGCTACATGAAAAACAAAACAATACAATTCACACATGTCCCAAAAATTAACCAACAAGCAAATCACTAGAAAGTTGCATATACATTTTTTCTCGAATGTGTTTTCCCAGTTGTATTTTAAATATTTGTACCGGGTGACCCAATAAGACTGTTCCTCGACCATATCTCGGGAACCGTTCGTCGTATGATTTTGGGGTAAACATTTCTTTAAGTAAATCGGCCATGAAGAATCGTTGGAAAATATTTTCGAGTTCTAAAAATGACCACCAGAGGCCGTAACTGCCATCTTAAATTTTTAAATTGCATTTTCTATAAATTTTGGACAATAAACTAGAATTATTTTTTCCACATTTTTAAAGCAAACCAATTTATCTATCATTATCGTAAAAAACAAATTTCTGTTATTTCAAAAACAAAGATGGCGTGAGGTGTTCAATTGTTTTTGCAATAACTAGCTCTAACTTCTTAACGGTTTGACCAATTTTAACAAATTCGGTATTGAATCAACCAAAATATAGTTAATTTAGTTGAATATTTCTCCGCCAGGGGGCTAGTTTTGACACCATGACTGAAATTCCAAAAAAGATAAAAAAAAACAAATGGAATGATATGACTTTTTCTTTATGAAAAAGTAGCCAAATAACATCCAAATAGGCCAGTGAAAACCGTTTTTTAAATTATCGTTCCTAACCTGAAATATTGAGAAAATGAGATTAATAGATCTGTGTGGTAAATTTCATAAAACTATTAAAAATTTAACTACATAATGAATAAAAGTGAATAAAATTGTGAGTCTAAATAAAATTCATTTAGGCATTATTTAAAAAATACCACATATCGTCAGAACATTCATCTTGCTCCAAAGCGACTAAATGCATCCTGAACTTATTAAGTCACTTTAATGTTACACTCGGAATTTGTCTATTGCATTGTAATGTCCTCCTGTTTTTGTGTGATTTTTGGAGTCAATTTCTGCCAAACAATATATAATACGTTTGAAAATTAAAAAGTATAAGGTATAACTTAAAAAGAAGGTTTAACATAAGCTATAAGGTTTAGTCCCTTTGGAACCACATGAATGTTCTGATATATGGTATTTTTTAAATAATGCCTAAATCAATTCAATTTAGACTTACAATTGCTTCTATAACATTTTATTCATTATGTAGCTAAATTTTTGATAGTTTTATGAAATTTACCGCGCGATCCTTGGCCTTCAAATTTTCATAAAGAAAAAGTCATATCATACCATTTGTTTTTTATCTTTTTTGGAATTTGAGTTATGGTGTCAAAGCTAGCCCCCTGGCGGAGAAATATTCAACTAAATTAACTATATTTTGGTTGATTCTTATTGCCCAAAAAATGCTTTTTTCGACAATACCAAATTTGTTGAAATTGGTCAAACCGTTAAGAAGTTAAAGCAGGTTATTGCAAAAACAATTGAACACCCCACGCCATCTTTGTTTTTGAAATAACAGAAAATTGTATTTTACGAAAATGATAGATAAATTGGTTCGCTTTAAAAATGTGGAAAAAAAATTCTAGTTTATTGTGCAAAATTTATAAAAAATGCAATTTAAAAATTTAAGCTTGCAGTTACGGCCTCTGGTGGTCATTTTTAGAACTTTAAAATATGTTCCAGCGATTCTTCATGGACGATTTAAAATGTTTTGTCCCAAAGTCATACGCCGAACGGTTCCCGAGATATGGTCGAGGAACAGTCTTATTGGGTCACCCGGTACATTAGGCGATTCCTTTATATTGACTGACAACCAATTAAATCGAAGAAGTCCCCTATACAGTAATGAATTGAAACCTAAATTTAATTCACATTTTCTACTAATTATGAAATCTTTACAATGTCTTGTATTATAATTATGTACGTCAGAAAAAATTTCTACCTTTGTATAAATGTAATCAGGCAATAATTCATTCTTTAGTTTGTACACAAATACATTGGTATCAAACCATATTTTTTGTTCTACATGGAGTATGTTGAGGGTTTCCTGCATTGCGTGTATAGAAGTGTACCTATTGCATTTCAAAATTGTTCTCATTGCTCTGTTTTGAACCACTTGAAACTCAAGTACTGTGCCGTTTAGAAGTATAGTCATTTGCGTCCGATAGGAATTCGGGTTTTTGCGCGTCAGGACTTCCAGATAGTACTGAGGTTGGTTAAAAGTAACGACACGGTTATATTCGGTTTGGAGGCGAAACTGGTAGCCTTTGGGTTGTTGTGTGTGCAATTATACTAGGGATAAGTGGATACATTTGCCTGGTACTAGGTGAGGGCTTATTCTTATTTTTTATTGTAATGAAGTCCTAAGTTCGTTTTTCCATTTAGTTTTGTTCCGCCGAACGCTTAACACCAAATAAACGGCCGTTATACCTAGTCGTCTGCGTTTTTTTTCGCTGTTGGTTTTCTGGGTTAGATTTCGAGTCCATATCGCAAATACTCCGAAAAGAACTTGCTACAGTACTTTGTAGTCGTGTAGGCTATAGAGAAGTGTCGAGCAGAACTGCAGATGCGGTAACGCAATACTATTATACAACATCAACCTAGTATAAACAGACAAATGGTGTCTTATTATGGTGTCGAAATTTAGATTTGGATCGAAAATTACTCCAAAATACTTTATGTTTTTTTTATACGTTATTCTACTTCCGTTTATTTTAATGTATATGTTGTCCACATTTATATTACTAACTCTCTGTTTTCTCCCAAATACGCTGAATTTAGTTTTAGTTACATTTGTACTCCACTGAGTGGAGGTATTACTTTCCTTCTGATAAAGTATTTATATAAAGTGGTAAGCTTGAATAATCAAAATATCTAAAAATTCAGCTTTATTAAGTATTGGCTTATTTCTTTGAACAAAAACATTGCAGCTTCACAAAGATGTTTGCTTTACAATCATACTACTAGATAGGTAAATATTGTCTCATATGAGTAGTTTCTAGACCTATTAATTAAAGTCACAGCGAACTACCTTATTGCTGATATTACTTTAACGCTGCTTTTAGATAAGACTAGGTATAATACAGATTATTAGCTTGAGGTTCAGCAATCGAGTTTACTACACTATCTGTTGGTGATTATTATGTTAAACATAAAACAATAATGAAAACTGCAATACTTTTGACTTCTCATTCAATGTTAGAATTGAAATTATCATAATAATGTTAATTTCAGCAAAATCAGTTAACTTACCTTAAAATATGCTCTTTTGTCCACTGTTGCTTGTTGAAAACATTGCACAAGGTTTCACTCTTGTAAAGCCCTTTTGACCCAACAAGTTAAACTAGACGTGCTTTTATTACTTTAATAAACGCCTTTACCGAGATCTGGTTTCAGAGGTAGAATCAAACCACTTGGTAGAAAAATATAATTTAATAACTAAATAACAGTTAAATCTAATTGACAAAATGGTTGGTTTATCAACTTAGTGAATCGGAATAAAACTTTCGATCGTAATTCCCGAAAGTAAACACTTCAAACAGTACCTTTTACATGCACAAAATATTACAATAATTAAATCATACATTTGTTACACAATGATGAGGGCAGCTTTCTGAAGGGTTTGACACTCGCGATTTATTATAATTTAGAAAATGGTTTACTATTTAATTAATTACGAACAAGGCGCGGGTTGCAGAATTCGGGACGGCTACATTTTGTGGTGCGAGCCGAGTCCTCTGGCTGGGCTCTATCGTCTGAGGCAGAGTCTTCGACTATCTCTGATCGTCTCTCGTCTCCACGCATGTCGAGCTTAATTTATACCCGATTGACTGGCTGACGTAGTTTGTTATTCCTCGTCGCCCGCATCGCAACAGTAGCGGGGATTTGTCATGGCTAAAAGTAGCGATGATGGACTATGTGCATTCTGACTGTAACTTTGGCTCGCGCATTTTATTATTTTGCCATCTCCGAAGATCTGCTTCAATTTAATGAAGTTATGCTTTTAAATAATAAGTCCATCTTTTAAGTTAATGGATTTTCCATTCGTGACATAATGTTCCAGTCTTCATAGTGGGTAGTTTGGTCCTCAATTAGAACACTTTTCTCATGTTTATATCCTTATTTTTCATCCACATGAAAAATTAGTGATTTATGCAGCATATACCAGATGCAGTGCTGTAAAATAGGCACTTGACCACCCTTAAAAAATTTCAGACTACAAAAACTTGTAGTAATGATGCAGATGCATCAGTAGGGCTATCTATGCAATTTTGTAATCGTACCTGGGGCAGCATCAGCCATAGTATCCCTTATGACTAATGTCTGAACGCAGCAAGCTAGGATTCCAGTAAATTATAGTAGTAATTTTAAGACTGTAGTCTGGTTTAAATAGTCATTAAAGAATATTTTTTTTTTACATCACCTTGCCTCAAATTTTTGCTGCCGTTAATATTTTACAATATTAACAAGATCCATGTTCTGGCATTGTAAAAGAACTAAAAATGCGATTTACATAATTTATACTAATAATTTTAAATTAATGAAAAATGAAATAAAGTTGTAAAAATTAAGGTTTTTTTTAGTTTCAGAATGGTTTTAGATTGATCAAAAATCAAACCCAAACAAAACCACAAAGAATTACCTTACTAGAGAAGAAAGATTTACGGAGCATGTTTTCGGAAGGAATAGTTCGCCTTCCAATCGCATATTGTGAAGGCGCTGGGCTCTGTGTCAATTATTACAGTTACCTATAATAATGGACTATCATCTAGCCGCTTGAAGTCATTCATTTGTCATTTTTATATCTTGTATCTTGGCCGTTTTTGTCTACATAAGAATTCGAAATTAATTTGAACTTTAGAAGGTTATGTCCCGGTGTTGAGGTGTTTATCCTAAGCTTTTTTAAAATGAGTTTGTTGCAAGGTGTTAAAAATCCTTCTAAACTGAAGTGCTGTGTTCCTGGTTGTGATGATAGGTTCAGTAGTCGTTTTCGTTTTCCCAATTTATTAGAGGAAGAAAATTTATTTAAAATATGGATTTCAAAAATTAGAAATCCGGCGCCGTTACTAAACCACTTGAGCCCTGAGGAAATGTATGCCAAATATAGAGTGTGTGGGCGTCATTTCCGTCCAGAACATTTAAAAGGTGAAGGGTGTAGAAGAGGATGCACAAAGGATGCTGTTCCGCAGTTATTCCTCAATAGTGTTACATATAGATACTAATTGCATATTTTTGAATACATGTAGAACATAGAACATGGGTGGTCAAAACTAAGGCCGGGATTACCCAACTTTTTAGTCATAGTCACAATCATCAACTTAATTTTTGTCGATAACAACATATAGTAAACGTCTTAAAACTATGATGATTACAACTTACTATTATTAAAAAGTTGAACCCGGCCCAATAGAATAAGTTTATATCACTCTATTAGTGATATAAACACATTTTTATTATTTTTTGGTTGTTTTTTATTTGCTGTTGATGTATATATTTTGCAATAATTTATTGTTATTGCCAGCAACAATGACCTGTTTACCCGTTGCCCGACAACCGCCTATACAGTGCAGGCCAAAAGTTTAAATTTTCTCATTTTTGTTCGTGTTTTACGACGAAAGGGCTCAAGTTAGAGATCCGAAAAAGATACAGAAAACTAGTCCATGATAGGTACTACAACTTTCATTATTACGATTTTTCAATAAAATCAACCGTACAGGAGCAAAAAAATCAAAACCGTTTTCCCATGTTAATCTCCTATGTCCAGGGTGCTCTTGGACAACTGGTATATTTCCGGATTTATTGCAAAAAAAATAAAAAAGCAAGTTAATTGCAACAATTGTAAAGAAGATATATTCACAGATTCATAGTCGAACATAAATCTAGATTTTATTAGTGCAAGAACCTATGGAAACCAATTAACAACTCCGGGCACTTATTTTAATTTCCTTATAAGCCAATCGATAGAGCTATTATTTTATGTAATTCCCCGAGTATGTCACTTGGTCAATATCCATACTTATTTACAGAAGGTTTTAGAGAAACAATTGCAATTTTCGTTAATAAATTGTGCAATTTCTCAAAATTTTTACAATACAGTAATAAAAACCATAGTTAAATGCTGCTTATTTTTCTGGTGAAAAAAAATAAAATAAAATATCTAAAGGAAAAGATGCCAGATTTAGAAAAAATGTAAAATTGTTCAAAAACAAAAGTGTACTTGACCTTATTGCTTTAAAGTAATTTCAAAAATATGAGGCCAAATTAAAAGGTCTGAAAAGACTATAGGTAGAGTTGTGTTAATAAATTCGTGGTACAATTTATTATTATTATTTTTTTTTATCCTTCTGAAGTTTTAGCTGTAAGACACCAAAAGAACAATATTGTTAAATTCAGTTTTATAAAAAGTTTTTTTTTTCAATATTTCAATTTCAATTTATAATTTAGTTTCAATTATTGTATATTCCAATTATTGAAAACGCTCGTAGAAAAAATTATGTACCGATGTGTCGTTGTCGTACCAACTTCAGCCAGAGTGTGGGAAAGTATCACTTTTCGCACTTGTTGGGAAAATAACGATTTTACTTCGCTAAGAAAATGCGATGTAAACGTTAGATATAATACTCGTATCGTAATATGTGTATAATGTGAGTGTGTATATCCCATGTGAGTATATCCCTTTTGTTCGAAGCTTTTATACAATGTGTTAAATAGATATTGGATTTCAATATATTACGTCAGCTTATTATCAAAAGCTCCAAAATCTGATTTTTTGGAAATTAGAAGTTATGACTTTTAGAAATCTTTCTACATCTAAAATCAAGATTTTTTTTCCAAAAAACACTTCAGTATACCTTTCGGTGCATTTTATAAATTATGAATGCAGCATATAATGTATCAGCGCACACTAAACATGTTTTGCGTTTCCTGTAAGTTATTGTCAAAATCACTGGAGTTTTTGATAGTAAGGCGACGATTATGTATTTTCATGTTATATTATGTATTTCATTAAAATGCGTTGTTTAGTTTGTAATTCTTTTACTTTTTTAATATAATCTTTCCACGTACATGCTACTTTGCTTATTTATTAATTTTTCAGTTTAATGGGTATGGTTTGCGTTTTAACCAGTATTAGTGGGTAATCTCTGTGATAGTTTAAACCAAGTGTTAGCTGTAACGTATTTTTAGCAATTGTTATAGTTAAAAGTTGGGTTTAACTAACACAGGGCATTCCCCTTAACTGGTTATGATGCAAATGAAAAATTATTGGTAGGAAATGAATAGTTCATGTTTATCCGCCATTGTCAAGAAACCTAAAGCTTTTCCTTCCTACGTAGAGAGGCGCTGATGTTAATGTCTATTTAAATGTTCACACGTTTCCATTCTAGTAAAGGAGTGTTTTGTGAACAAAACATAGAAACGCAGAAACGCCATATGTCAATAGCGCCAAACAGCGGTAAACTGCCAACAATGCTGTCAACTGCAATAGAAGCCAGGGTTGGGTAAACTTTATCATAAAGCTAATTTACTACATTTGCGACATTTTTACATACCAACGTCGTAAAAAATGTCGCGAAATATTTTGACAATTATGACAGCACTAGCATTGACACTACAGACAGTAGTGAGTATTAAACTGACGCTAATGACAGCTAAATGCCGAATGCTAATTAGGGTCATCATGACAAATGACTTTGCATTCGCAGTTATCGCACCCCCATATACCGCCGTCCCGCCCTAAAGCCTTAGCCATTCCGTCCTTCCTTAAAGTACACTTTTTTCTTAATAATGTGATGGAACCACGCGGAAGGAAACCACATTCAGTTTATGAAAAATTACATTATAAATATGTCCACCTTGACAATAAAAGGCAAGCTGCCATATGCAAATTTTGCAATTTTATTATTAGAAATACAGCTTTAAGAAGACTGAAAATTCATAGGTAAGTAATGTAGGTACTATTAGTACTATATCACTTGCAAGGTTTTACTTGGTTCTGCCCATCTGTAACTGCAAAGTTTTGAGTCCATATTTTGTGCTTGCCTTCAGAAACAGATGTTCTAGACCCCAAGCTGTATATACTCTAAATTTGAATCAGGAAATCCAAGAAAATTTTGCCAACAACAATGATGTTTATATGGATTATATGGAAGTTGGAACAACTGAAATTATAATCTTTAATGATCCAAATATTCCAATCAGAGTAAACAGAGATAAATTTAATCTTAGGTATTTTAAATTATGTTTTTTTTTAGGAAAGTCTAGAAGGACGAAGCTCAAATTTCAGAGCTTTTAAAGCATCTTTATCTGCATCTGTTAACAGTATGCTTTCACTGTCCTCAGTAACTTCTGAGGCAACTTCTTTCAGTTGTTCCTCATCCTTGGCATTAAGTTCACCTGTCCCACGACCGATGTAATATTCCATTTTCTGTAATTGAGAGTGTCCATTTTAAAAATTGTATTCAGACAATTCGCCTTTCATACAGTTTGTCATGTAGGAAAACAATGTCCACTGTGCTATTAGATAAAGTGCATGAAGAAATATTAGTAAATAATAAAAATAATGCATCTCCTCTCCCTATGCATCATTACTTATTGATGGATGGAAAAATTCATCAAATAATACAAACAATGTAGTTACAATGTTACAGAGTGTACATGGTGAAAGTATATTTCTAGAATCATATGACTTTTCTGCTGTCAAAGAAACAGGTGAAGCTCTTGTTGAAGTGTGCTTAAATTCTATTGAAGCCGCCAAACAAGCATATGATTGTGATATTTATGCAGTAGTGTCAGATAATGCTAAAAATGGGACGCCTGACCAACTTGTGGCACAGTCCTTGTAACATAGGAAATCTACTAGTTAAAGATTGAGTTGATGGCGATACATTATCAAAAGTTAATATGATTATTAAAGAATTTAGGCATAGTTCACTAGAAATTCAAATTTTACAGAGAGGAGGCATAAAATTAGTCTTACCTGCTGAAAGCCGCTGGTGCACTCAAAGAGACTCTTGTGTATCTCTATTAAAAAACATTCATGTACTTTTTAGCAAATTTTTTGCATCCTGTATATAGAGGAAAAAGGTTAAGTAAAAGTCAACTAATTCTAGTTGAAGACTTTCTCATAACACAACTTGATAATGGAGGATTAGATAGCTTAAATGACTTTATTAAAAACTGTAATTTTTTTTCTGCTTTAAAAGAAAAAAATGTGATTTCGAGTTCAACATTCTGGGGTTTGGTAGAAAATAGGCATAGCAGTTTATCAAAGCTAGCACAGAGACTTTTAAATATACCAGCTTCATCTGCCCAGCTGGAGAGGATATTCTCAAACTGGGCATATATTCTTGCAAACATAAGAAACAGGTTGACTCAAGAGAGGTCTTCCAAGTTGGTATCAGAGTATTATGCGTTAAAAATGAAAGATACAAATAGTGATTCTGAGTATTAATGCTACTACTGTTCTATTTTTTATAACAAATTTAGGTATTTTGTTTTAGAACTATGTGTTTGTAATGTTTGTATGCAGGATTCTAAGTTTTTTTTTAATTTAAATTTTTGATTATTTTGACCAAAGAATATTTTTGTTATGTTATATGTTTTCTGTGATACACATGTTTTTTTACTTAGAAATAGTTTTTGGTGTGCAATATGTGGCATATATAAGTCTGTGATTAAAATGGTTGTTTAAACAACTTTTAGTATACCGTAATGTTGGTAAGAACCATACAGACTCAGTTTTTTGGCCCTTGTCAAGGGGCGCAGGTCGGGAGTCAGCAAAAGATCACGCTATAGGACGCATCTGTCTCTTCCAATCTCGGACGCGTGTCGGGCGTTTTGCATTTTGTATCGCTGTTGAATTAAACCTTCGAAATTCGAAAAACCGTATTTTTTTAAGTGAGCGGGTAAGCGCCTTTAGTTTTTAGCCATTCGAATCTGTATGGTTTCGCGTTTGTCTTAACATCATTTTTTTCTCCCTTGCATTATAATTAATTAGCCGTATTTCTAAATTAAAACAATCCACATACATGTAGGATTAGTTAATTAGTGTTAGTGTGTTGGTGTTGTTTTATAAAATTTCCTAACTATGACGTGGTGACGCTTATCGACCAAAGCAAACATTTAACTATCGATAGATTCGCGACAGCACTATGAATTGCTAACCGGTGCGCGGAACGTGATTGGCGAGAGTCAGTATTGGTTGAGACTTGAAAGAGTTAAAAGACGAGAGAAAAGACGAAAGTTAAAGAAAGCAGACGGCTTTTAATTACTTTAAAATAGACGTAGTTATCAATATTGTCATCCAGTTGGTAATTAATTCTTTGCTGTTAGTGTTAACGAGAAGATCCGTTCAGTGTAACCACATCCAAACCAAATGTACATATTGTAAATAACCCTAGACAATAAACAACGTTAAAAGTACAAAGCCTACATTTTGGGGGCTCGTCCGGGATAAGCCTGATAAGCCTGATCAGACTGATAAGATTGTGGTGCAGTGAAATTGGTTTGAAGAAATAAATACTAAGACGAAGACGATTCAAGATTAAATACAAAGAGGAAGGTACGTGGTCGCCGCCATTAATTTGACGAACGGTCGGAACAACGCAACCTTGGCAATTCCAAAAATACCTCGCAGCGCGGCTAGAGGTGAGACCCTGCTACAAGGCTGGAATTGTGACGAAGGACGCTGGAAGACGGAGCGCACAACTGCTGCAGGTCTGAATTGACTGTGTTTTCAAATACGGCGATTTGGAAATGGGAATCGTATGACCGGTGCGGCGTTTTCGACGAGTAGTTAACCTGGAGGACGGCGTCAGCGCTTTGGTGACGGAACGTCGGACTGTTTTAGCCACTAGGACTGGTAGAGAAGGTCTATTCCAATTACCTGAGTTGGGTATGGTAGAAAAGCATTAGTATAGCGGAATTTAAGGTAACATTTTTGATTATTTTTACTGGTTGAAGCCCATTGATGATGTTCTAGCAAAATACATTTTTATGTGTATTTTGAGTACTGTTGATTTGATTAATTTCATTCAGTTTGATTTTGGTGAATTAAGCGCCATTGTTTTGATTGAAATTTCATATTTGATTAGTGACGTAGTATTAGAAATAAATACTTTGTTGTGTTTTATTTTATGCAAATTGGTATACTGTTGTATGTATATGACTGATATGTTTTTATTTGTTGGATTCTGTTAAAAGGTCGTCTGTGAGTAAGTATAAATAATTTGACTATTTTGAGTTACCTAATTGATAATAATTTTTGGGTTTTTCTCTTACGTTTTTGACTTTTGAGTGACATATACGTAGGTATCAAAACATTTTTACAAAATGGTTTCTTTGCAAGACCTTGACAAAGTTTCTCAAAGAATTAAGACGGGACAATTAGAAGCTGTCAAAGCTTTGCATTTGGTTGCTTATGGAACGGAAGCACTTCCACGTCAGGCAAGGAAAAGAGTATGTAAATTTAGGGGTTTTAATTTAGATAAAGAATCTGACGAGTTTGAAAATAAATTGAGTGATGTTGAAGAGTTTGAATTATGTGATTTGGTCGCGGTGTGTAACTTACTAGATTTAGATTATTCTGGTGCCAAAAAAGAAGTCGTTAATAGAGTGTGTGATTTTCTGAATAATTTGTCTTCCGAAGATCAGAATGAGAAGGAGAGAAGGACAAGGAAAATAATAACTTTGATGATGATATTGAAGTTCCAAACTCCAGTTCTGAGGACGATATCGAAGAGGTTAGCTCAAAAAGTTCAAAATCTAGTAGGAGAACAAAACCTACAAATGTTAAAAAGGAGCAACAGTCTTTTTCCTTAACTTTTCGAGACGTGGAAGACAGTATACGTCATTTTGACGGAGGAGATGATTACCCAATTGACAAGTGGATTAATGATTTTGAAGAGGTGGCTGAAATTACAGGTTGGAATGAACTTCAAAAGCTAATATTTGCGAAAAAAGTACTTACCGGTTTGGCTAAATTGTTTGTTCAAGCCGAAAAGGGCATCAAGATGTGGAGTGAGTTGAAAAAAACGATTGACAGATGAATTTCAGTTGAAAGTCAGTAGTGCTCAAGTGCATAAGATGTTAATGTCTTGAAGAAAACGACCTACTGAACCAGTACAAGAATATGTTCTAGAAATGCGAGAGTTGGGCAGCAGAGCAAATATTGATGCAGAAACTATAATTCAATACATAATCGATGGAATTCCAGATGATCAAGTGAATAAAATTGTTTTGTACGGAGCAAAAAACTTTGGAGATTTTAAAGAAAAAGTAAAATTGTACAATCAAATTAAAACAAAATCGACATTTGTTTCCAATGACTCATCGAGAATGAAAGTGAAGTCTGACAAAAATAAAGAGGTATGTTTCAATTGTGGACAAAAAGGTCATAAGTCGAATTTATGTCCAGATAAAGCAAAGGGAGGGAGCTAAATGCTTTAAATGTGGTAATTTTGGTCACATATCTACGAAGTGTGTGAAAAATAAGCCAGAAGTGAGCAAGAGTGTAAATACTGTTAGTGTAAAGCCTAAACGATCAGTTAAAGTATTAATTGATAATGTTGAATTAACTGCTTTGTTTGATTCAGGTAGCGACATTAGTGCTATTCGTAGTGATGTTTTTATGATAACTTTAATAACATAACTTTGACGAAGAAAATTATTAATATTAGTGGAATTGGTTGTAGTTCAGTTGAAAGTTTGGGTATGTTTTCAGGTAAAGTGACAGTTAATGATGTGGACGTAGATTTAGATTTTCATATTATTCCGTCAAGTGCTATGAAATATGAGGCTTTAGTGGGTGAAGATTTACTAAGTCAAGTGTCAGTGAGTTTAAGTGATAATGAAGTTGTGATTTATAAAAAAGAAGAAGATAGGCTACTGATGCAAATTGATTTGGTTTCTTCTAAAGATGATGCAGTAGACGTTACTAATATTGAAAATTAAGATTGTCAAGAAAAGGTCAAAAAGATGATTGAGTGTTACTTCCCAGAAAAAACAAAATCAGTAGATATTAAAATGAAGATAGTTCTGAAAGATGAAGAACCGATTTACAGTAGCCCAAGAAGATTGTCTATTGAAGGAAAACAGATAGTGGAGAAACAAATGCAGGAATGGTTAAATGAAGAAATAATAAGAGAAAGCTGTTCAGATTTTTCGAGTCCTATAGTTCTAGTAAAAAAGAAAAATGGTGAAACTAGAATTTGTTGCGATTTCAGAAAAATCAACAAGAAGATAGTGAAGGACCGTTTCCCACTACCACTGATCGAGGACGTATTGGATAGACTACAAGGAGCGAAATATTTTACTACCATTGATTTGAGAAACGGATTTTTCCACGTTAGCGTAAGTGAAGAAAGTAGTAAATATACTTCTTTTGTCACGCATAATGGACAATATGAATTTTTAAAGTGTCCATTTGGACTTTGCAATAGCCCTGCTGTGTTTCAGCGGTATATAAGTCATATCGTTCGAGACTTATCGAACAAGAACATTGCGATGTATTATATGGACGACATTGTAATTTTGAGCTCTACTGAGAGGGAAGGTGTTAAAAATTTGGAGATAGTCTTAGATGTTGCCAGGAATTACGGGTTAGACATTAAAAAGGAGAAATGTCAATTTTTGAAAAAAAGAATTACATTTTTGGGATACATAATTGAAGACGGTAAGGTCAAGCCATCAGAAGAAAAGGCAGCTGCAATTCGAAATTTTCCTGAACCGACGACCTTGAAACAAATACAGTCATTTTTGGGTTTGACTGGTTATTTTAGGAAATTTATTCCAGGTTATTCTATAGTGGCAAAACCTTTGAGTAATTTGTTGAGAAAGGAGCAGATTTTTATGTTTGGCATAGAGCAGAAGTCAGCCTTCAATGTGTTGAAAGATATGTTATGTAATGAACCGGTGATTCATCTTTATCATCAAGACAGAGAAACCCAGGTACATACTGATGATAGTAAACACGGATATGGTGCTTGCTTGATGCAGAGGAGTCCAGAAGATAATAATTTTCATCCGATTTATTATATGAGCAGGAAGTAAGTAGTAACGGATTGTGCCGCTTTTCAAAAAACCATGGATAAAAAAGATTTGACTACACGAGTTGCTCGATGGGCACTAATGTTAGAAGAATACTCTTACGAGATTGAACACCGAAAAGGGACTCAAATGGCGCATGTCGATGCCTTAAGCAGATGTTACTCAGTTTTAGTAATTGATCATTTGATTTCCGCTGAAAATGGAGTTTTAAATCAACTGAAGATAGCCCAAGAACAAGATGACTATATTAAAGCTATAACTCACCTAGCGGGAACAGAAAGCTATTTGGATTATTTTGTCAAAAATGGTGTTTTGTTCAAATACGACAATGGACTAGAGTTGATAGTTGTACCAAAGCAGATGCAGACAGAAATTATAAGGAAGGCGCATGAAGTTGGACATTTTTCAGTTATGAAAACTGCTGAAGTAGTCCAAAGAGAATTTTATATACCTAAATTGACAGAGAAGATAAAGGCTTGCGTAAGGAATTGCATACATTGCATATTAGGACAAAGAAAAGAAGGTAAAAAAGAGGGGATGCTCCATCCTATTCCTAAAAGTGATTGTCCACTTTCTACTTATCACATAGATCATTTAGGACCGTTACCTTCTACTAATAAGAATTATCAGCACATCCTAGTTGTTATTGATGATTTTACTAAGTTTGTTTGGATATACGCAACAAAAACAACTTCAACGAGAGAAGTACTGGATCGATTATCACTTCAACAAAAAACTTTTGGGAATTCTGCGAGAATAATATCCGACAAGGGATCAGCCTTCACATCCAAAGAGTTTCAAGATTATTGTAAAAGTGAGTCCATACACCATACAACCATTACTACTGGAGTACCACGAGGAAATGGTCAAGTAGAGAGAATAAACCGAATCATAATACCTGTTTTGACTAAGTTAAGTTTAGACAATCCTCAGAAGTGGTATACACATATAGACAAACTACAAAGAATATTGAATTCTACTTTTCAACGTAGCATCAAAACGACACCATTTGAAGTTTTGATTGGAGTAAAAATGAAAAATAAAGAAGATCTATTGATTAAAGAGTTAATAGAAGAAGAAATGATAGAAATATTTAATGAGCAGCGACAAAAAATAAGAGAGGAAAGTAAGCAACAAATTTTAAAGGTACAAGAAGAAAATAGGAAACAATATAACTTGAGAAGGAAGAAGGCAACAAGATATAAATTGGGAGACCTAGTGGCAGTCAAACGCACTCAGTTTGGATCTGGATTGAAATTGTGTAAAAAGTTTTTAGGACCTTATGAAATTACCAACGTGATGCCAAATGAGCGCTATGAAGTAGTTAAAGTTGGAAATCATGACGGACCAAGAAAAACTTCATCTTGTTCAGAGTATATGAAGCCATGGATTGATAACTTCAGTGAATCCGAGTCGGATCACTAGTCAGTATGGCCGAATTGTAGGATTAGTTAATTAGTGTTAGAGTGTTTGTGTTGTTTTATAAAATTTCCTAACTATGACGTGGTGACGCTTATCGACCAAAGCAAACATTTAACTATCGATAGATTCGCGACAGCACTATGAATTGCTAACCGGTGCGCGGAACGTGATTGGCGAGAGTCAGTATTGGTTGAGACTTGAAAGAGTTAAAAGACGAAAGAAAAGACGAAAGTTAAAGAAAGCAGACGGCTTTTAATTACTTTAAAATAGACGTAGTTATCAATATTGTCATCCAGTTGATAATTAATTCTTTGCTGTTAGTGTTAACGAGAAGATCCGTTCAGTGTAACCACATCCAAACCAAATGTACATATTATAAATAACCCTAGACAATAAACAACGTTAAAAGTACAAAGCCTACATATATATGGTCCACAATTCATGATTTATAACATTTAACAGAAGATGTAAGAAGATTTGGCGCGTTAGATGTCAGTTCTGCTTTTGTCTTTGAAAATTATTTAGGGCAGCTAAAGGGTATGATACGATCACCAACAAACTCAATACAACAAATCCATAGACGACTGATAGAAACTACAAATTTTAGTTACAAAATGTATTCAAATAAATTAGAAACTCAGTTTTTCTTAAAACACCGAAACGGACCCTTGTTGGACAATGTTAATAGATGTCAACAGTTCAAAAGAATGATTTACAAAGGTACTGATTTTGAAGTAAATTCCCATTCCATTGCTAATTCAACATTTCTTACCAAATGCGGATATATTGCAAAACTAAAAAATATTATTAAAACTCCAGATAACAAAATATTTTTAATATGCCAGAAATATTTACAACCTTACTTGCCTTTGTATGATTATCCTTTTTCTTCCCAAAATCTAAATATCCAAAGAATCTGTAGTACTCGTATGTCGGAAAATGTTTTGTATGAGATTAGTGATATTTTTGTTAAATGTATGATATTGCCTTATAGTCATTGTTCATATGTAGTCTTTCCATTACTTCACGATCCACGTATATAATGATTTTTATAAAATATTTTCTTAATATCAACAATTATTTAACGCTTAGCAACGATTTAAACAATGTAAAGGTACGAGTCCACTGGATACATTTAAATCGCAACAATGTTGTACAAAATGCTGGAAACTCATGTTTCGATCCTGTCTACATAGTGAATCAAATATGTTTTGCAACAAAAATCGTGTTGCGGCATAACATGATTTATTTATGTTTTATTCCCCGTGAAGACAGGAAACATGAGTTTCCAGTATGTTGTACAACATTGTTGCGATACAAATGTACACAGTGGACTCGTACCTTTATATTCACTTGTGAACTAAATTTTTTTTAAACCACTCTCGCTTATTTACATATGTAAACAAACGAACATTTAATAGTCGAAATAGTAGAAGTAGACAAACGTCAAAATTTAATAAAATATTGTATAAAACACGTGATTTAAACCTATTTATTCACTCGAAGAACTTGGGCAACTCGGACCTAATTTTCTTTGCTCTTTTCGTGAATAAACAATAGTTTAAGTCACTGTATAAATAATTAATATCAGTTGAGTAATTATTGTTCACTTTGTTTAATCAGAAGATTTTCTTACAAATACTTATTTGTAAAATGTGAGGCATTTATTCCGTTCAAAGAATGTTATAAAGGGTGTTCAATAATTGTTATGGTCAGGTCACCTATGGATGGCAATTGTCAAAATAAACGTAACCCTTAGATAAGGTTGTAAACAATTATTATATGACAGTGACAGTTGATTTCAAACCATATACGAACTTATCTCCGCCCTATGTTCATGCTAGAAAGAGAGAACCACCGCCAACTATACGACCATAACAAATATTGAACACCCGTTATTTACTACCGAGTCGTATTTGTTATAGCTATATGTAATACTTAATCCAAGTTAATTAAACAGTTACATGATTTGAAGTTTTATTTCAATATAATTTTCCCATTCTTAATTAAGTATAAATGGCGGATAACACCGACGTAATTAAGGGCACCGTAGGGTCCACCTAAGCTAGGTTTTAATTTGACTGTGGCATTTTGCACATGATCTCACAGTCGAATTATAACCTAGCCTACGGTGCCCTTAAATATATGTCGGTGCAATCGGCCCTATATCGGTTACTTAACGTCAAGTAACGACATTATAGACGTAAATTAACGACATTGTGTCGTGTGAATGTCACGTTAAGGGACGTTTATAAAAGACGTCGATTCGCTGTGACATTCTGCTGTCCACGGGACGTCAAGTTACGTCATTAAAGACGTCATTTAGGTTAGAAAATGACGTACATTTACGTAAAAAGACGTTATTTTGCTGGCTGGGGTGTGCATTATGACCATTGAAAAATATACATTTACTTGAATTTAGTGTATAATCTTCACCAATTATTAGACTATTGTAATAAAAATACAATTATTTTAGCTGCATGTTAATTTTTTTGACACAACAAAACAAAAACAAAAGCCAAGTGACAAGTTGGCATTTGACTTTGACAGCAGATCCAAGATGGCCTATCAGCGAAACTTCTTTTCTCAATGCGATACGCCGGGTGACGTCACAGTGGATGCTCGGGTGCACAATATGCACTTAATACCCAAGGGAACAGGCGTTGTCCGTGGTTTGGTATTACTATTTGATTCCCTCTCTTCATTAAAGTAGTCCATCTTAACAGAATGGAGACAATACATTCTTCTGAGATAATATCTATAGGAAGAAAATATCTCAAACATTTATATTTATTAAATATTGGATTTATTGTTTAAAAAAAAACTTTGCAGCAGCACAAAGATGTTTTCTTTACAATCATAGTACTTGATAGGTAGATGTCTCATATAAGTGGTTTCTAGAACTAATATTTAAACTCACCACAAACTACACTTTATCCAAAAATATTACTACTATTACTTAACATGATTTTAGATAAGGCTACATATACTCATGACATATTAGCTTGAGGTTCAGCAATGCAGTTTACTGAAGCACCTAATGATAGTGTGTTAAACATAAAGAAAACTGTAAACTGCAAGGATTTTCACTTTTCAGTGAATGTTAATATATTGGAATTATAGTTTAGTTTGAATAAAAACAGTTAACTTTATCTGCTTTTATTCTCACATAAAAACATTTGTTGCTGGAAAAATGTAAGTAATTATATACTCGTCTAGCATCAATGATATCTGGTGTTAAGTAACTAAATTGCTGGCAAATTGAAAGAAACCGTTCGATTTCTTTCCAAGAAATTTCAGTTAAAATATACAGTATATACAGTATACAGAGTTAAAAGCCTACTTTGCATTAGTTGTAGACAAAGAAAAATCTTACACGGCTAGGACTTTAAATAGCATGTTAAAGGATTTTCTAACTCTCGATTCTCAAAATTACCTATATTTGCTCTTCTTAAAGCCCATTTTATATGAAATGAATAAAATAAATTTGATATTTCAAAAAGATTTCTTGGAAATTGATAAAGCATTTGAAGATGTCCAAACAATAATAATGTTTCTGGCTGCAAAAATTTTTAAGCCGGTATTTCTTAATTTTAATGATGTTGTCAACAATATAACCAATGATTTAGCTCTTCTTGATACAAACAACATTGAACTGGGTATTGAATTTAATCTAGTCTTAAATGAAAATAAAATATCCACCCAGGATCTCATCAATATGAAGGACTTAAAAATGGATAGCTTTCAAAATAAAAAAGAAGTAAATCATAATACTGATCAAACAAATGATGATGAGGTGTTGGAAATCATCCATTCCGCAGAATTTTTGGCCTGTCCTGTTAGCTGTTGAATTTAGTTTAAATTTTAATTTAGAGTATGTTTTAATTGGAACTGTAGATGTGTATTTATTTTGAACCAATCACTTTATTCATTATTTAAAGATAATGAGTGTGTTATTACATTTTTTGTTCTTAGGGTTGGCTACATTTTGGCTATTTTATTTTCTTTATCTGGCGATATTAGAAGGTTGGCAAACTCTGCACTGAGCATCCAGAAAATACCGCAATGTTCTACAAGCGTTTGTTGTATAAAGAACACGAGATTTATTTGAAGCGCGTCTGAGACACCACGCGGGTACTCTCGTAAGATTGTTGCTGTTAATTTTTATCAGCAAGGTAAGTTATTTCAGCGTGAACTTTACACAAATTTAGTGTAGAAACTGAAAAAAAAAAGTATTTTTTGATGGAAAACGAAACGTTTTTGACCCGGATAATGAAAGCCATGCCGAAATGTTGCGAAATTTGGCTATTGGTACGGATTCCTATAAGCTATCAACCTCATGAAGCTACCAAAGATAGTCCATTCTTTCTTATGTTTGGTCGAGATATAGAACTACCAATTCATTTAACGATTAATGATCACGAACTACGATACGACTTGGACGAAAATTATGCCAGTGAAATGTTAAAGAAAATGCAAATTTCCCATGAACTTGCAAAAGAAAACTTAGCAAAAAGCATTGAAAGATACTAAGCATAACGCCACACCTGACACCAAATGTGAAAAAATGGCGTTGATGTCGTCGATAAGCTTTGCGCTACATATTCGGTTTCAAGAAACCAATGGCAGATTTTTATACATTACTCAATATAGCAGTAATTAACGCTTGCGTAGTATACACTGTAACGAAGTTACTAATTCTTTTGTTGATATATAGTATTAGAGTAAAGAAAACAATGCGCAGCCTCACACGCTTAAGTTATAATGCGTCTTCGCGATGATGGTGAACGCACCGCCGCGATCGATAAAAATTCAACGCGCAGCCACGGTAAAGTAAACGAAACAACAACGCGCCGTCGCGACTCGCGAGCTGGTAAACAGAAAATGCGCCGCGCGCTACATTGTCAGTTCTTCCCGGACCATCGCACCACATTTGCGAAGCCGAAAAGAACTTGAAACCGACTACCGACCGACGCTTCAGCCAGCAGAACGGTAAATTTTATTGTTCCTGGGGGCAAGCTTTAAGGTATTTTAGAGTCGTTTCCTTCGGACCGCCAGTACAGGATGTTATAACACTGCTGGTTAACTTCGAGGGCCACGACTCCAAAAACCACTCGGTGATTTAAGTTGTTTCCTCTGGACTGCCAGTACCGGATGTTATAACACTGCTGGTCAACTTCGGAGGCTACAATCTCACTATTGCCTAGGTATTACCGAACCGTTTCCTTCGGACCGCCGGTACCGGTTGTTATAACACTGCCGGTTGACTTCGAAGGCAACGGGTCCGAAATCCTGTAACCAAACCTGAATTCACCCATGTCTTTCCAAACTGATTTCTTCGGACTGTCAGCTCCGGCCGTTTTAACCCCCAACTGGTCAACTCCGAGGGCCGACCTTTTGAAAGCTGATACCGATACTTTGACCCCGTCTGTACCCCAGAGCACAGTTTTCGTACCGTCCGAATCTGTCATTCATACCGTAACCGTCTGTTTACCCTGGCTGGGAAAAAAAACCGTTTCGAAACCGTCTTAGTTCTCCGAACCGTTCCCCGTTCTGAACACTAGGTTGTGTTGTCCGTTTGTTTTCCGTTTCAAAGTTACCGTATTAATTTAGTTCGGATCTCCAGGTCCGACTGTACCGTTTATTGATTTGAACACGAGACTGTGTTGTTCTCCGTTTGTTTTGTTGTGATAGAGTTTTTAAGTAAGTTAGGATATGAATGATTGTTAACTGTTATTTTTCCTGGTTAACACGACTTGTTTAGTTTTGCTGACAACCCTGTGTTTCCTTATTTTTGTCCCACTCCCTTCATCCATTTACAGATAAACGTGAACTCTGTCTTCGACTGTGTAAAAGCTCCCCAGGTATACGAAGCGAGTTCCTTAGTTACGCTTCTCCAAATAAAACTAAGGTGGCGCCCGAGTTTCGAAACACCTACCCCTAGGTGTGGCAAAAACCGTATAAGGACCGGTACGAAAAGGCGTTACAACACGGATTATCAAAACGAAGAAATTAAACATCGAAGACATTTCATAAAATATTTGGCATTGGAATTTACTCGTGAACATATTCGAAATAGGTCCCAAATAAACAGTTTACCTAAGGAAATCCGAAAACGTACTGCCGAAATGGCATTTGAAACAAATTCGAATACACAAGATCAAAGTGTAGCAAAGCATAGTTGCACCATCTGCCAATAAAGCCTTAATACGAGTAGCATTTTAAATTTGAACCACAAATTCATCTTGTGCTAAAACCGACAGTCCATCCTGTCAATATTTTCTCCTCCAAAGAAGTCGGGAAGCGTTCACCTCGAAGGCCTCCCAAGAGACGATGATAACGCATCTATAGCGTCGTCCACCCACACTTCTGAAGCCGACGGAAGAGGAAAAGCACGGGAACTCGTGAACGGAATCATTAAAAAATGTGGAATTTATATTACTTGAGCGGGAACATTAAAATTGTGGAATGCGGTCAGAGTGCAACTGCACTTATGATTCAATAGCAAAACTATGCACCGGAGTGTGACCGGACGCTGGGTTGCGAAATATGCGGAATACTTCCAAGTACCGAGGGTCGAAAGGTCGTCACGAGTTGTCAGCTAGAGGAGATCAGGTCTGGGAGTTTTTGATTGGTGGAACCAGTGTTTGGAATGCTATAAAAAGGAATTTGTACCCTAGAGAGGGGTTCATTCCAGTCAGTCCAGTTTTGCTGTGCACCACGTTAGAAACCGAACCGCAAACGTCTATTAGACATGTCCGTAATTCTCAAGTAAAGTTATCCGTGAACGCGCTCCAAGTGACAAGCCTCTCTCCAATATTCTGTCTTCATTAGAGATGTAAGTATGTTTATTGTACTTTTATGTTGTGTATTGATTTACGCCTGTTTGATTATGATCTTATTGGAAGTTAGCAACGTTTTTGTTGGGTTAGGAAACCGATTATTTTATTAGTTAGTAAGTTAGGAGTTGTTAGGTTAACGTACTTATTTAATAGAACTTGATGGTAGAGTTAACTGTGTTTTATTTTCACGCTGAAACGAGATCCCAGGCAAATAAGTTGAATTAAATTCAACACGTCACGCTAGTCGTGACAATATTGACGCTAGTCGTGACTATTTTAGTATAAGGAGTTGTTAAGAAACTGCTTTCAAAATCGACATTAGCTTTTAACTGTTTGAGGGTGTCTAAACCAATAAGTCCATTAAATAATTCATGAAATTTAGATAGATAAAATTTCAATTTAAAAATTTCTGGTAGATTGAACATTTTAGGAGCAGATATTATTGCACTGTAATTATTTTGAGATTGATTGAAAACTGTTGATACAATAAATGGATCGTTTACTATAGAATTTGGAAAAAACTTAAATGCAAGTTCAATGCCAATAAATGACTTTGAGCCGGAATCAATGAGCACTCTAATATTATACTCAGGAAAAACAATGTAAGCTAATTCACTTGCATTTGAGCTGTTGAAATAAAATGAAAATTTTTGAGGCACCTTTGTGGTGATATTAAGTTTGTTCGTTCGAGAGGCGTTATCAAAAAATTTGAATTTGCAATTTATTGTCAATTTTGCAGGTATTTTGGTTAAACTCAGTGTCATTTGAGGTTTCATCTACTGAATATTGACCTGTTTCTTCATCATAAAAATGTGCATATTGATCAGAAACTGCTCCAGTAAACTGTTCTTCCATGTTATTTACTTGTTGAATTTCTGTGTTATATAACTCTTCAGAAATAAAATTCTGGATTGCAGGTGGATTATAAGAAGTGGAAGGTTGAGAAAAACGTGGAAAACGATTGGTTAAATAACTATTTCTAGTGCATAAACTCATTGGAGTTGATTTGTCAAGTTGTCTATTTGGATTAGGTTTAAACACATTTGTATTACGAATTGAATTGGAATTTTGAGGTCTTGGTGAGCCAAGTACTTGAAAATTGGTAAAATATCTTGGAGGCGTAACGTTTTTTAAAAATTGTGGAGCAGCTGAAGAAAAATATCAATCTTCTGAAGTGTTTAGATTGCAGTAATCTTCACCGAAGCCTTGTAAACAACCCCAAAGGCACATCAAACCCGAACATAGCCGAAACACTGGAGACGGCTATCGGACATTTGAAACGGACACACAACATGCAGCGGAAAAAAGCCAGCACGAGCACGACGGGTAAGCAGCAAAAACCCACTATAGCTAGCGATAAGGAACCCGAACCGCTGATAAAACCGATGGATACAAAATATTGGTTTTAAAACACCAAAGAAGTGTATTAAAATCAAACACTTATTCACGCAACCGACCAGCCCAACTACTGAAAATCGATACAACGTACTGGACAATGAACAACATTTAGACACTGAAATGGAGGACGAAGAAAGCACCGAACAAATGATACACACAAAGACAAACACAACACTGAAAACAAAATCGAAAGGAAGCAACAAACCACCCCCCACAGTTATAAAAGGCAAACTACACTGTCACAAAACTTTTCTAGCCGAAATAAAGAAAATTACAAAAAAGAATATAACTTTGAAGTATGCAAAAAACTCGGTTATATTGTATCCAGACGACGCCGATGACTACAAGACGCTCTTGAGACAACTGAAACAGGAAGACACCGAATTCCATACGTACACAACGGCCGAAGAAAAAACCTATGCATTTGTGCTTCGTGGACTTGACGGTGAGATAAGTGAAGAAGAAATCAAACACGATCTTCATGAGGAATACATGAAAATCCACAACATCTACAAAATGAAAAACACATTTCGACCACTCTACCTAATAGTTACCGACTCTAAATACACGGTAACTAAACTAAACCAAGAAATTAAAACGGTTATGGCTGTTAGAGTCACGTGGGAAAATCGAAGAAATCAAAAACAAATTGTGCAATGTCAAAGATGTCAAACCTGGGGACATTCAAGACAAAACTGTACCCGAAAACCAAGGTGCAGTCGATGGGCAGAAAGCCACGAAATTGTTCAGTGCCCGATCACGGACTTTGAGTCGAAATGTGCTAATTACAACAAATTACAATAAGCTACAAATAAAAACATTTTAAGACAAGTTAATATACAGTCTGCTGCACCTGAAATCCCTCGGATGCATACGGATTTATGTCTTGCCGAATTGAAAAAAATAAGTGTCGGTTGGAACAGGCTGTCCCAGAAAATTGTGGTATAGAAAAGATTTGCTTTAAAATTGAACACCCTATATACTAAGGTAATTATTTTTATATGTGGCACTCTGAAGATAAAAGGCAAACATTTAATAATATAGTTTTAAATTATTATGTTTTTAAACAAATTGTATGCACTAGTTATTTGCCATAGCCTTTTTTATCGACCTATGTTGTACTTTTTTTATAAAAGGTTCGACAACAAATTTATAACTTTTATTTATTTTGAAGTGTGTTTATCCCTTACATAAATATGCCCAATTTGCTTAAAAGATGACATGCGTTTTAAGCAATAGACAACATGCTCTACTAAAAGATGGCATGGCCATCTTGCCAAAAGATGACACTCGCAAAGTTGCATTGGTTCTCAGTTTCTTCCAAACATAGCTAATTCTCTCTCTCTTCACACTGATTTCCGGCTGTCAAACTCTAAATAAATTTTGGTCTATATTTATGGCAGGTAGTACATCAGTTTCATTCGGAATAACTTGTTTTTGGACAAACTATACTGATTTATGATTTCTCAAATATTTTGACCCTTCGTCTGGGGGTTCATTTTTAAGTTTTTTAGACTTTTTATAGGTCGTCATCTATTGGTAGTTTTACCTTATTACATTTTGTGAATAGTTTTATTTCTTTATAAGAAGGATTAGTTATATTGTCGCAGATTTCAACATTTACATTCACCATACCTATCGTACACTGAATAATCGTTTATGTCAGCAAGTCTGGTAGGAATCTGGGTCAATCGACGAGTATTTATTCAGCAGGGCTGGCCATCTAAAATCACTGGTCTCCGGGTTGGTCGGCGAGCAACATTCCCTAACTTGAAGTGGTGGGTCGGCGCGCTACCCTCTTAGGATCCCAGGCTGAAAAGAGAAGGGTTCTCTCTCTCGCAACTTGAAGTGACCGTCAGAACCCTTAACCCTGTCAGTTGTTTACTTGGTCCTTTGGTCACGTCGTACAAGAACACCTTGCGTGCCCCTTTACGGTGTAGCTGAAGGGCTAAAACCAAACTCACCCTCCCCGAACTTCCATGCGCTCAACGACGATTACGGCCGTGTTGGCCCTTCTATTCTGGGGGTAAGAATAACCCCTCTTAAGTGTTTGGTATATTTTTATAATAAACGAGGCTTGCCAGTGACCTAAGTTGTTTCTCTACCATCCCTCACTACGCACCCCTAAACGTGACATGGTGGAGGCGCTCCGTTCAATCCCCGTCTATTAATCCTCATATTGATAGACACACCCTCGTAATCCAAGCCACTGAAGGCTCAAGAGGAAAAAGGAATGAATAAAGGGTATAACCTGAGGTCAATAAAGCCAGACAGCCCGTTTGAACCAAGACATTGAAGCTCGAGTGTGGGGGATACACGAAGACAGGAGCCAGAGGACCTGTAGTGAGACAGAAAAAGAAAGCAATAGTTGAAAAGAAAGAAGGCGGACAGGGGGACAACGAGGATACAGAAAGCGAACTCGACGGAACAATAAGAGAGAAAAACTCACCCCCGCTAGCACAAGAACAATCAGAGAGATTAGAAAGCAGAAAGAAAGTGATAATAGGCACCAACGCCATGGCAGACGTTACAATCTCCACTGTAGAGACAGGAGAAAAAACACCCGCACTACCCCAGTTCATCAGCCCCCCAACTTTCAACCCCTGTACAGACTCTGCACCAGTATTTATAGCTACCTACGAGCGAACAGCGGTGGCTAACAACTGGAATGATGCCCTAAAAATACTGTACTTTCACTCCTTCTTACAGGGGGCTGCAAACATATGGTACAGGGAATATAAAGAAATTTACCCCTACAGTAACTGGCACCATATCTGCCAGGCCTTCAAAATCGAGTTTTTAGTGACGGCGACATCAATTCACGGCTACTCTCAAAAGTGCGGGAAAGGAAACAGGGGTCCCTGGAACCAACAAAAAACTACTTTTACGACCTAAGGGTTCTATACGAAGAGTACAAGCAAGTGGTAGACCTTGACGAGTTCCAAGAAATTTTTCACAACGGCCTAAGAGACGAATCCAGAGCAAGATACTACTGGCTCAAGCATTTCCCCAACCGGGCCCCTCGAAACTTGGATGAAATGAAAATGCTCTGCATTACAATGGACAACGCTCCTGTAGAAACCACCCCACCACCAGCATTTAGACCCCAGCGCCAATTAGAGTACAATTCAGCCCCCAGACAACAGTCAAGCTACGAAATAAATCGCCCCTATCGAGAAAGAACCCCGCCACCACCCAGAAGGACGTACGATATAAGGCGCACGCCACCGCCAGAAAGGCGCTACGTCTCCACAAGAACTAGAAACAATAGACCCGCGTGCTATAACTGCGGGAAACTAGGGCACTTTGCTGCAGTCTGCAGAAGCAAGCAGCAGTACCCAAACGACAGGGGGTGGCAAAACTAAGCCGTGTCACCCTCTCCACTCAGGGCCCAACGTGCTGCAAAATTCTACACATCAACGCGGTGGTGAACGGTTACTATGTACCAGTAATTATCGACACGGGTGCAGAGTTAAACATAATAAGCCACCACCTCACAGAGGGGGTGTACAAGCGTGGCCAACACCCTACCCTACTACTCACAGCAGGAGGACAAAGAATAGCTAGTCAAGGAGAGACATGGGCATCTCTTGAACTTAGGGGCAACAAAGTAAGAAAATTGAAAGTGAAAGCGACAGTATTGACAGGCCCACCCCAACCTTTGATATTAGGGATTGAATTTTTAAGGGAAATGAAGGCCTCCATATGTTTAATAATGAACACGCTCAGCTTGGCACAAAACATGATTATACCACTAAGACAGAATATGAAAAGCACCCACAAGCTGCACCCAATTGCCAATATAAAAAACACATACAATCTTAAATTAGAGCCAACAGACAGGAAAGCAGCACACGAAGCTAGAGAGAAGTTTTCCGAGAAATGCCCGGATCAATTTTCAGCTTGCCGAGCAACATTGCATGGGCCTTTGCGTCCTCCACAACGCCAAGCAAAGACAGAGGAGTCGGAAAAGCCATTAGAAATTACCTAGCGGAAAAAGAAACAGGCAAAATAAGCTTAGGCAGTACTACCAGCTTTCAGGTAGGAAACAGGCAGGTCTTACAGATGGCAATAATAGGAAATAATGGCGAATGCACGCCCGCCCAGACACTCAAAAACTGCTGCACTAAATTAAAAGAATGGACAGTACGGAACGGTATCTCTAACATAGCCATCCCGAGATTGACTGCCGCAAATAACAGAACCGACTGGACAGAAATTAAAAATGATCTCTACAAAGAATTCAAAGACACAAACTTAACGTTATGGGTCTCGAAAGACAAGAACCCGCGGCCAAAACCCCATAAACTGAGCAAAGTCAGCTCATGGGACGCCCTGCCGTACTTTGTAAAAGACGAAGAAAACATGGCTGAAAAAATAAGAATGTCTGAAGATTGCGTCCTTAATGCAGGGAAAAAGAAAACAGTATAAGTTGAACCTCAGCCCCCAGGAAACGACAAAAAACTCATGGTGCCAAACGAAGGGTGGTTGGTCCGCAATAACCTTTTGTGCAGCTTAGATCAGTCCGGAGAAAAAATCACGGCAAATCTGACAAACATAGGACCCACAAATAGAGTAATTTTCAAAGGCACAACAATAGCACGGTTAGATTTTGAAGAATGCTCTTGGTACAAAGCTAAGAAAGGTGCCGTTGAAGCAAATCCTTCTGCTTTTCCAGATTATTGCGTGAAAGAGGGACGTTTATACCGACATTTCTGGGACCTGAATAATATGTCCTATACCGACTCGACTGATTCTTGGAAGTTATGTGTTCCGAAAGCCGCACGCCGTACCGTTTTAGAAGAGAATCATGATGCACCGACTGCTGGACATTTAGGAATAGCGAAAACAACCGTTAGAGTAGCCAAGCGATATTATTGGCCCGGCATGTTTAGGGAGATTGCCAAGTATATACGAAACTGTTCGTCATGTCAACGTTTCAAGAGTTCTCAACAAGCCGCTCCTGGATTTATGCAACCGTCCCGAAACAACCGCCCTTGGAAAACTGTCAGTACTGATTTAGTTGGTCCGTTACCGCGGTCCGCCAAAGGTAATAATTACCTGGTAGTCTTTTAGGATCGTTTTACCAAGTGGGTGCAATGTAGGGCCATTAGGAAAGCAACCGCGGGGGTAGTAAGTCAATCTTTCTACGAGGAAATCGTCACTCGTTTTGGCTGTCCAAACATAGTCATTTCTGATAATGGTACCCAGTTCACTAGTCATGTTTTCAAAGATTTGCTCTCAGATCTAGGGGTAACCCATCGTTTTACACCTCCGCATACACCCCAGGCTAATCCTGTCGAAAGAACAAATAACACTTTAAAAACCATGATTGCTCAATTTTGTGAAACCGACCACCGAAAATGGGATGTCCGTTTACCCGATTTGCTTTTTGCGGTTAATACAGCCAAACATGATTCCACAGGTTTTTCCCCGGCTTTCTTAAATTTTGGTAGGGAGTTAGAGCCTCCAAAAGCTTTGTACCGTTTAAAACCGTCATCCGTTGCAACTTCTTCTTCCCCGACACATAGTGATCCACAACCGACTGATTTTCCGCTCATAATGAGCGCACTAAAGCTCTGTATGATATTCACGAGCTTGTCCGTTTTCACTTAAGTAAAACTTTTTCCGTGCAAAGTAAATACTCTAACCTGAGTCATCGCCCATGGAAATGTCACGTGGGAGATAAAGTTTTCCGTCGTGAAGTAGTCTTATCGTCTGCTGAAAAAGGTTTCGCTGCCAAGTTGGCACCAAAATATTCCGGACCGTACGCCGTTACTAAAGTTGTTTCTCCCGTTGTATATAATTTGAAAGACGTTTCTGAAAAAGGACTTCGACGAATCCACATTAAAGATCTGAAACCTGCCGATGACAGTTCGAATGCCGAAACTTTGTAATTTCTAATGCTTATAGTCCGTTTGGTTTTCTTTATTTAGATGCCCCGCCGAACTACTGACTTCGCGAAGACGTTTACCTGGCGAACCACCGCTGGTGCGCCAGTGGCCGACCAGCCCATTTGTATAAGGGGGCATTATCAGCAAAAAAATTTAGCCACCAAGGCTCGGATAGAGAAAATCCGACAAGAGGCCAGAGAACTGTCAGAGGTGACAAAAATTGCGCGAAGGCCGAAAATTAACATCATATCAAACATGGTGGTGGTGCCGGCGAGAAACCCCCAACTGGTCAACTCCGAGGGCCGACGTTTTGAAAGCTGATACCGATACTTTGACCCCGTCTGTACCCCCAGAGCACAGTTTTCGTACCGTCCAAATCTGTTATTCATACCATAACCGTCTGTTTACCCTGGCTGGGAAAAAAAACCGTTTCGAAACCGTCTTAGTTCTCCGAACCGTTCTCCGTTCTGAACACTAGGTTGTGTTGTCCGTTTGTTTTCCGTTTCAAAGTTACCGTATTAATTTAGTTGGGATCTCCAGGTCCGACTGTACCGTTTATTGATTTGAACACGAGGCTCTGTTGTTCTCCGTTTGTTTTGTTGTGATAGAGTTTTTAAGTAAGTAAGGATATGAATGATTGTTAACTGTTATTTTTCCTGGTTAACACGACTTGTTTAGTTTTGCTGACAACCCTGTGTTTCCTTATTTTTGTCCCACTCCCTTCATTCATTTACAGATAAACGTGAACTCTGTCTTCGACTGTGTAAAAGCTCCCCAGGTATACGAAGCGAGTTCCTTAGTTACGCTTCTCCAAATAAAACTAAGGTGGCGCCCGAGTTTCGAAGCACCTACCCCTAGGTGCGGCAAAAACCGTATAAGGACCGGTACGAAAAGGCGTTACAACACGGATTATCAAAACGAAGAAATTAAACATCGAAGACATTTCATAAAATATTTGGCATTGGAATTTACTCGTGAACATATTCGAAATAGGTCCCAAATAAACAGTTTACCTAAGGAAATCCGAAAACGTACTGCCGAAATGGCATTTGAAACAAATTCGAATACACTCAGGTCACGAGAAAACGAGGAACATATGGTGGAAAGGAAATTACAGAAAATATCAGAAAACGTGCTAAGTCGTTTTCTGTTAGTTTAAGTTTAAATGTAAATAATAAATACCAGGTGTCCAAGAGCACCCTGGACATAGGAGATTAACATGGGAAAACGGTTTTGATTTTTTTGCGCCTGTACGGTTCATTTGATGGAAAAACGTTTTAGATAAAAGTTGTAGTGCACATTTTCGGCTATCAACTTGTAATTTTTTCAATACCGTAGATTTGACCATTAAGACGAAAAACGGGTAAAAAATTCGGAAATTTTAAATCTCCCGCCAAGCGGTCGTTAAGGAAAGTTTATATCCGGTCGTGTTACCAACCTTTCAAAATCATAACAAATCGTTGTCAGTCATTCTGTAATCAAAACATTCAAAACAAGTTTATTTAGTAATAATTTTGAGTTACTACCCACATAATGCGAAGAAAATACAATCAAATCGTGATAAAAACACTTTATCAGTAGCCACAGCCCAAAAATCTGGTAAGTTGCATTCATAACCTCATTCAATGTCTCTACTAAACTTATTTACTTTGTAGCAAAATTCTTAAAGAAAACACTGGTTTTCCTTGCAAATATTTAATGAGGATGACCGAATCACCTATCTCAAGCCTCTTCATAACACTACCAAACGATTTAAAGTGATGAAAACAGTGGACAATGAAGATCTTTGAAGATAAGTTTCCTACTGTACAGAGACAACAACAAAGGGGCCAAATACTTCCTTCAAAAGTGATGTGATTTAGTTTCAATGTGCTTAACTTCATGGACTATCATCAGCGAGGATCTTCACCAGTGTTGCAACTAAAACTTAAAATGATTCAGTGTTGATATCTGACTTAAATCTCAAAATTTGATGTGCATGTGAAATATCTTAAACTGGCTATAAAACCTCTGAGAAACCCCTTCTAAGAAGAGAATATGGACTTACACAGTCAAATTATCAGTCAGGTGACAAAACTTTTTGTATATGGGTAGGTATTGTCGAAAAACCAACTTTTTAATTGAGCTATCTACATGAGCTGTTCTATTCTAGGTTTAGGTATTAACATTATAATTATGTTCTTTTTTCCACACACTCAATTGTTCCAAATAAAACTTTGTACACTGAATGTTTGTATTAATTATTTATTCACAGTTCAAGGTACAGTATACATTTTCTTCAAGTGAAAAGCTTAGGTACAATAGGGAGCAAAGAAAACTGGTCTTACCACATAAACAGTGATTGTTCCACAGATTGAGTGTGAGTGGGTGAACCTGTCACCATACAAGCTATGCTAAAAACAACTTTGTCTTACTAACCTAATAGTGGAGTTCCAAATTAGCAAAGGTAGGTGAAATGTAGTGATTGAAAGTCTCTAAAGAGAAACAATTTGCTTCTAATTCAATACACCATTTCACAGGACATACCTTTACTAATCAAATGTGAACTCGAGTTACACATTACTTGCAAATAAACTATTTTTGGTTAGTAGACATTTTACAAGTATCCTTGTAGGTGAATGATGTTCAAGTTAACTAATGGAGCTAATTAAATATCAGTACTTACCTTACCCTGTAGAGATGGGAAAAAACATTGACAATCAGTTATAAAAAATGCCTTTTTATTAACATCATACAATGTAAAACCACTTAAACACTATGGTGTGTTGATAACACTACAAAACAGAAGGATACAATAAAACTATCAGTCACATAGGTCACTAAATTGCATCACTTTTGAGGGAAGTATTTACCCTCTTTTGTGGTCCCTGTATAGTAAAGCAACTTATCTTCAAACATCTGCAGGCCTTCCTAGTTCATTGTTTTTATCAGTTTAAATCGTTTGGTAGTGTTATGAACAGGCTTTAGATAGGTGATTCGGTCATCCTCATTAAATATTTGCAAGCAAAACCAGTGTTTTCTTAAAGAATTTTGCTACAAAGTAAATAAGTTTAGTAGAGACATTGAATGAGGTTATGAACGCAACTTACCAGATTTTGGGACTGTGGCTCCTGATAAAGTCTTTTTATCATAATTTATTTGTATTTTCTTCGCAGTATGTGGGTAGTAACTCAAAATTATTACTAAATAAACTTGTTTTGAATGTTTTGATTTCAGAATGACTGACAACGATTTGTTATGATTTTGAAAGGTTGGTAGCACGACCGGATATAAACTTTCCTTAACGACCGCTTGGCGGAAGATTTAAAATTTCCGAATTTTAGATCCGTTTTTCGTCTTAATGGTCAAATCTACGGTATTGAAAAAATTAGAAGTTGATAGCCGAAAATGTGCTCTACAACTTTTATCTAAAGCGTTTTTCCATTAAATGAACCGTACAGGCGCAAAAAAATCAAAACCATTTTCCCATGTTAATCTCCTATGTCCAGGGTGCTCTTGGACACCTGGTATACGTATAATATGATAAATAATGTTTATGAATGTGCAATAAACATGTTTTTTCTTTCATTACCCAAAAGTAATAAATTTAAAAAATCCGATTGCGCAGCAATTTACCCTTTGGGGCCTGTCAGATCCCACGCGGGTATTCGTATATGAGAATTTGGAGCGGGGAACGGAGGGTTAAGGTTGGGTGCAAAATAAAACCAAAACCAACACTTTATACAGGTGAGTCAATAATAGAGTAGAGTTAATTATCTCATTTATTTTGAGAAATACAAAAAAATGTTAAATACAAAAGTTTCTCTAAAAGGTCTGTACAAAATACTATGACATATTCCTGACATCAAAATAAGCCGATTTGAAGCAGCTTACCTTAGTCCGAAATTGCTCTGTCATCGAGATACAGGGTGGTAAAGTTAAAAAATAAAAATCGATTTTTTTAAATATAATGTACATTTTGCAACGTATTACTTTCAAATCTGATACCCAGGGGTTTTTTGAGATGCAAAACCCGAATTTGGACACATTTTTACTGCGGCCGGTAGAGGGCGCTTTAAACTACTTTACAGTGTATTTCTGATGGTTTTAAGTGACCGTAACTTTTTTCTCGGTGTAATTTTCTTATTTATTTTTTAAGGAAACGATGTTTTAAACATTTTAAAGCAAAAAAGGTACTCCTGCTAAGAACCGCTAATGTAATTGTTGTCGAGATATTTCGGTTTTTATTGTTCGATAATGTACCGAAATACTGCCACCTGAAGTTTGTTCCAATTGTAAGTGTCTAAATTCGGGTTTCGCATCTCAAAAAACCTCTGGCTACCAGATTTGAAAGTTATATGCTACAAAATGTACAACAAATTTAAAAAAATTGATTTTTATTTTTTAACTCTACCACGCTCGAAAATGGAGTAATTTTGGACTAAGATAAGTTGCTTTAAATCGGCTTATTTTGATGTCAGGAATATGTCATAGTATTTGAGCGCGAGAGCTTCTCCCGCGTCACGTTCGATTTCTTGGCAAGCTTCTAGCCATTTTTCTTGTCCATATTGATCTATTTTGACTTGGATATGTCGATTACTCCATTTGCGAGCAGTACGTTCGGCTTGGACTGAACCTGCTCGAAAATTGAATTACGATCGCTCTCGGCAGCTCCGAATTATTTGACGGAACAACGAGCCACCTTAAGAAATATAACCTAACAAATTTTTATTTTTGTTTTGGTTGTTTTGTATGTCGCGTTTCGTGTATTTGAATATGGATCGGTCTCAGCAAATCCTGCAAATATTGGAATTATTGTCTTCATCAGAAAGTTCTGATAAAGAAGAATTCCTTTCAAAGGTTGTGTGCTACGTTAAAGTTACCCAAAAAATGAAGATACGCAACTACGTGAAAGATGTAGTTGAGAAATAGTCGAATGATCAAGTAAGTTGCTCTTTTATAATATCTATGTGTTAAAATAACTCTTAATTCTTTCAGTTTAAAGGACATTTTCGTATAACGAGAGCCACATACAAAAAGCTTGTGACCTTATTTAAGAAAAACAGGTTTTTTCCTTAAGTAAGTCATGGTTCAAAAGTGCACAGTGCAGAAACCCATTGTACCCAAAACGTATAATATTGCACCCAATATTATACGTTTTCCTGAAACGGAAGAAGAAAATAACCAAGTAGCCACAGAATTTGTATCATTCTGTGGCTACTTGAACAGGTGTATCATTTTTATATTTATAATATTGTAATAAAGAGTTCTAACAAAGTATAGCTATACTGTGGTTCTAACATCTACTATGACTTCAAATCAGATATCTGGATTTCCTGGAGTAGTAGGCTGCATTGATCGAACTTACATCAGTATAAGGACCCCCAGCCAACAAACTGAGGTCAACTTACACCAACAGGCATGACATGCTGTCCATGACTCTACAGGGAATTTGTGATAGACAACCTCGTTTTCTAAATGTATTTACGGGTGTTCCATCAAAAATTCATGATGCGAGAATTTTTAGACTGTCATTTATTTCTGCCAAAGTGAATAGTTTAGGTCCTCAATTCCATGTTTTGGGGGATAGTGCCTATCCATTATCGGAAAATCTTCTGACTCCTTATAGGAACTATGGGAACTTAACCCAAATTCATAAAATCTATAATTACAAATTCTCAGCTACGAGAGTGAGAATTGAAAACACATTCGGTATTTTGAAAGGGCGGTTTCGACAGTTGATGAAACTGGAATATCACTCTGTCAGAAAATTGGCTTCATTTATAGTTGCCTGTTGTGTCTTACACAATGCCTGTATAGACAATGGTGATCTATTTCAAGAGGAGCCATGTTCTGAGGATATAGGACAAGAAAATTATGCACCTGAAGTTCATGGCAATAGAGAGCAGGGAATGATTAAAACGGATAATATTGCTGTGTTACTATCAAATAGGGAATAATTAGTTTGCATTTCATTGAATATATAGATGTTAAGAGTTATATTTATTGAGTTTCATTTGTTATTCCTTTTAAAACCAAAAATAACGATTATTTTACTTTTTAATATGAAACAGGTGAGTATTGAAAATGTATCAAAAATAAAATTTTATAAACTCAAAACGTAAAAACTATAAAACCAAACATAAAAAAATATTCTTATAAGAAAGTCTTAAAAAAATGCAGGACTCGAAATGTTAAAAAAAACACGTAATACATTCAAATGTCTTTTGAAAAGTCAGATTAGTACTTAGTCCTTCTCAGACCCAAAAAGTTCTTTAATAACCTGTAACTTCTCTTGATGACTTCTCTCTTTATTTTGTTCCTTTTCATCATGTAGCTCCTTCAAGAGTTTAATCATTTATTTAACATTTGTGGAAGATTTTTTTTATTAATTTTTATTGTGGGATTACTAGCGATATTTTTTATAATTCTTCTTTATTGGCACTGATTAAAATCTCTGGTTGGATGCTATCATCAATTGACTGACTTTTTTCTATTCCAGTAGCAAAAGGGACTTACACTCTAACTTCTCCTGAAGTTCTGTTATTTCCAATAGCATTCACTTTTATTTTTATGATTGTTTTGTACCTGGTCTCACACTGACCAGGAGTTCTTACCAGATTCATGTGTAATTTTATTTCATCACTAATCTTTTGCCACATAGTATTTTTGTTTCTAAATTTTTTTAGAGGTCCAACTTGAGGTAAGTATTCGTGATATAAATCCAACAATAACTTTATTTCGCTATTCCCCCATTCGAATTTTACATCTTTTTCTTGGTACAATAGATCCGTCGTTTTCTGACTTGTTCCTTCCATGCTACTACTGGATGGACCAGATAAAGATCAAGATCTTCTTCTTCTTGTGGTTCCTATCCGTTACGGATGTTGGCAATCAGCATGGCGAGCCTAACTTTGTTAGGCTGCTGCTTTGCTGGCCTGCTGAGGTTATGCAGCCAAGATATTCCTGGACCTCTTCTTCCATCGATTTTTCCCTGGATGATTGTCTGGAGTAAGGAGTACCTGGAGTCGTTTCTCATGATGTGGCCCAGATATTGCAGTTTTCGGATCTTGATGGTGTTCATAATTTCTTTTTGTTTATTCATCCTTCTTAGTACCTCTTCATTAGTGATATGTTCGGTCCATGATATCCTCATCATTCTTCGATAGAGTCGCATTTCGAAGGCTTCTATTTTCTTGGATGTGCTTTCATTGAGTGTCCGTCCCGTATAAGAGGATAGAAAAGATGTAACATCTGAGAAGTCTCATTTTTGTTTCCAGTGTAAGATCATGGCTTCTGAAGAGTTTGCTCATTTTGTTGTAGGCGGCTGTGGCTTTGGCGATTCGTGATTTGATCTCTTGAGTTGCGTCCTAGTTCTCGTTTATACGTGTTCCCAGGTACGTGATGTGTGGTACTCTCTCTATTGGTTGGTTGTTGATGGATAACTCGATGTTGTCGATCTTGTTTTTGCTAATGACCATAATTTTGGTCTTTTGTATGTTTATGTCCAAACCATATTCCTTACTAACTCTTGCTATTTTGTTGATAAGTTGTTGTAGTGCTTGTGGGCTATCTGCGAACACGATGGTGTCGTCCGCGTATCTTATATTACTCAATTTCTTCCCCTTTATTGAGATGCCCTCCTCTTCTTCGTCGTCGAGCGGCTCTTTAAAAATCTGCTCGGAGTAGATGTTGAATAGCAGGGGTGAGAGCCCTGCCTCACTCCTCGCATTATTTTGACGGCCTCAGTTGTTTCTCCGTCGACTCTTATTGTTGCCGACTGGCCCCAGTACAAGCTACTTATGATATTCAGGTCATTGGTATCGATCCCTGTCTTCTTTAATATTTCCATCATTTTGCCATGTTAAACCCGGTCAAATGCTTTGGCGTAGTCAATTAAACAACAGTAAACGTCAATGCATCTCTGGACAAGGACTTGGACAGCAAAGAGTGTTTCTCTGGTTCCCATCGCATTGACGAACCCGAACTGGTTTCGAGAGATTAGGTTCTCGCATCGATTGTATATTCTTTTATGGATGACTTTGAGAAAGGTTTTCAGCAGGTGGCTCATCAGACTTATCGTTCGATATTCTTCACATCGTTTTGCGCCTTGTTTCTTTGGCAGTGCAATGAACTCTGAGACTAGCCATTCTTGTGGTATTTTACCTGATTTGTAGATGTTGTTGAAAAGTTTGGTGATCTTCTTTAATCCATTTTCGTCTAGAAGTTTCAGGAACTCTGTCTGGATGTTGTCAGGTCCTGCTGCTTTTCCCTCCTTGCTCTGCTCTATAGCTGCCCTCACTTCTGATTCCATTATTTCTGGCCCACTCTGTGCGTTGCTCCGGGGATCTGGGGGGCTCTCTCTATTATCCTCAAAGAGGTGCTCTACGTACCTAGTCCACATCTTCTTCTTCTCTTCCATGTCTACAATGATGTTTCCATTAGCGTCAAATAGTTTCCCTAAGTTTTCTTTCTTTGTCCAGTGACTTCTTTCACCTTCCGGTGGACGTTAAAGTAGTCATATTTCAACTGCAGTGCCTCTATCTCCTCACAGTTCTCTTTCTGTTCCTTTTCTTTAGCCATTCGTATTTCGTTCCTTATGATGTTGTTTATCCTTTTGTATTCTATGGTGTTATTCTTGTTCAATCTTCTCTCTTCCATTAGGTTTAATATGTAATCTGTCATCCAGGTTTTCTTCCTTACTCTTTGTCCGTCCTCCTTTAGAATAGTGTTCTTAATGTGTTCCACTTTACTTTTCAGGTGATTCAAGTGTTCTTCTACTGAGCTATCTTCTGTTGTTTCTGCCATTGCTGCATTCAGCTCTTTCTCTACACATTCTTTGATCTTCCCGTTTTTCAGCTGTCTTAGGTTAACTTTTAATGGAGCAGCCTTCTTTATCTTCTTCATAACCACTTCGAATCTTCCGATAACTGGCACGTGGTCGGTTCGCATATCTGCTCCCGGGAAGGTTCTCATACTTAAGCAGCTGTTTCTGTACCGCTTGTTGACTAGTACGTAGTCTATTTGATTCCTGACTATTCTCCCAGGTTTATCAAGGGGCGATCTCCATGTGTATAAACGCCTCGGTGGTTGTTTGAACTGTGTGTTGAGGACTACAAGGCCGTGTTCGTCCGTAAATTTTTCGAGCATATCTCCTCTCTCATTCCTCTCTCCCAAACCGAAAGACCCGATGAGCTCGGTTTTTTCTCCAGCTCCCAACTTTGCGTTAAAGTCCCCCATGATGATGTTAACTTCTTTTTTGGGTAGCCTCTCGAGTATTTGGGCGACATTCCTGTATAATTCTTCAACTTCCCCTTCATCTTTATCTGCAGTGGGGGCATAAATCTGGATGTTTAGATTTACTGGTCGGGCGTTAATCTGTATTAGAAGGACTCTTTCTGAGAATGGGACAAAGTTCATGACACTCTGCGCTATCTCCTTGGTGACAACAATGCCCACCCCATTCAGAAACTTACCATCTTGTGTTCCTGCATCGTACACTCTGTGTTCGTCCACATCCACCGAACCCACTCCCGGCCACCTCATCTCGCTTCCCATGATTTTTACTTTCATTCTTCTCATTTCTTTTGTTGCGTTGTTGATATTTCCAGCTTGTGCCATCGTTTTAACATTCCAAGTACCAATCCTTATCTCCCTGTTCACTTTCATTACACTGCTCAAAACATTTCCTCCCGGAGATCCGATCGAGGAACTATTCCGGACTTGTTTTGTTGTGAGCCTTGCCATGATGATTTTTACTAGGACTTATCTATTCTGGATCTTTAATGAGGTGGTTTGGCCAAAATTCTTCCTCATCCTTATGTCGTTGATTACTTGATTGTAATTCATCCGCCTTTGGGGCCGATTTCTCAACCCCAGGACAATAGGGTGCCCTTACTCTTGTCGGCTCATCCACCCGCAGCTGTTGGCTGACAAGAGGGGATTACTTATACCGGTAATCACTCGGTCGACAGGGCCTCGTTAGTTGTCTAGCAGGGTGCACCACGTGCAGGTGAGGTTGTCAGTTGGCTAGGCTTTTACATTGTTCTGCCTACCCCTTACACGATAAAGATCTTCTTTTTTTTTTCTTGTGGTTCCTATCCGTTACGGATGTTGGCAATCAGCATGGCGAGCCTAACCTTGTTTACGGCAATGCGGAAGAGTTCGGTTGATGTTTTTCCGGTCCACTTCCTGAGGTTATTACTATTGTTAATTATTGTTGGTTAACTTATTGTTATCTTCGAATAATGATTGGTCTTTGTACAGTATTTTATCAATGCCTACAATAAATAATGAGATTTAAAAATTGAGTAATAGAAAAGTAGCAAGAATATGTTATAACATTATTCAAATAAGCAAAAGATTCCTACCATTCTCCGTCACTTCACATAAAAGATTATTGTCTTGCGAGATAGGTTGGCCGTCAGCCCCTAAAATAATTCTATTCATATAGAGTATTTCCTCGTTATCCATTATAGCTCTGAATAAAACTGAGAGCTGAAATTTCTACAAAAAACACTAAAAAGTTTTCAATATTTTGTTTTCTGAATATTCTCACGAATGGAAAATCCATTAATTTAAAAGATAGACTTATTATTTAAAAGTATAAATTCATTAAATTAAATCAGAGATTCGGAGATGGCAAAATAATAAAATGTGCGAGGCAAAGTTACAGTCAGAATGCACATAGTGCATCATCGCTATTTTTAGCGTTAACAAATCCTCGCTCCTGTTGCGATGCAGACGACGTGGAATAACAAACTACGTCAGCCAGTCAATCGGGTATAAATTAAGCTCGACATGCGTTGGTAAGGGAGACACCCGATCATGACTTTAACTTCATTTTTGGAGTAAGTTATTACTAATGTTTTCTGTTTTTATGTTTCAGGTAACAGCCATTACCAATCTAACCAAGATAAAGAAGACCACCCCCCCACCAACGAATTTCTCCCCGGGTGGCGAGAATTTATTCTCAAAACTTGGGTAAAACTCAGCCGTAGCTAACTCGGTGCTAACCGGGCTCTGGCTACAACTCCCAGATTTCCCCCCGCCTGCCTATATAGGCTATAGGGTAAGGAAATCAACCTCCGATCCAAACTCGCCACAAATATTCTTGGATGATTAATTGATTAGCCCTCTAACTCTCTTGATCATCCAAAAATATTCCATGACCTCCACCAGGATGACCAGCTGACGAAGAAAGAAAAATTCAAGATAAGAAGAGCGCAGAAGAGCCCCGTTGTCAGCCGGGGCACTCTCACCCAAGACAGGGGACGCCGTTGCAACACTGGTAATTCCCGAAAGGGAAACGCCAGCGTCTGTTAACGGAGTCCTTCTTCCGGACTTTTTCTTTTGGTCTACAGCGATGGGAGGGTAAAAAGCAGTAGTCTTGCTTGACCCGCTTATCTGAGGCCATTCTTCCTGTCATGTATAATGGTGGGTAAGGGAGACGAGCAGAGACAGTCGAAGACTCTGCCTCAGACGGTAGAGCCCAGCGAGAAGACTCGGTTCGCACCACAAAATGTAGTCGTCCCGAATTCTGCAACCCGCACCGGGTTCGTAAATTAATTAAATAGTAAACCATTTCTTAAATTATAATAAATCGCGAGTGCCAAACCCTCCAGAAAGCTGCCCTCATCATTGTTTAACAAATGTAAGTATGGATTTATTATTGTAATATTTTGTGCATGTAAAAGGTATTGTTTAAACTGTTTTTTTTTTGGGAATTATGTTGTAGGTTTTATTCCGATTCACTAAGTTGATAAACCAACCATTTTGTCAATTAGTTTAAGTATTATTTAGTTATTAAATTATAGTTTTCTACCAAGCGGTTTGATTCTACCTCTGAAACAAGATCTCGGTAAAGGCGTTTATTAAAGTAATAAACGAACGTCTCGTTTAACTTGTTGGATCAAAAGGGCTTTACAATTTAAACGTGACATTTGGTGGAGACGCCGGCCTTGTGTCAGAGTGACATTTGGTAGAAGTTGCGGTATTTCAGAACGCCGTTTGGTACATTTGTTTCAGGTAGATGAAAAACACTGTTAAAAGAAAAGTGAATTTTTAAACCAGAAATTTGTATTTTTTTTTCGTGAGTGATAATTACCTCTCTAAAACAAAAATATAATTTTTCTTTTTGCATAATTAATTTTGTCCTACATTGTAATTTTGAATATTTGTTTGCTAAATTGTTAAAAGCAAGTCAGTATAACTGAAACGATCGTGTCTTATGTTACAAAAGTCAAGAAATTAATGGCTAATATAACTTTACGTTCAGCACTTGCCGAACAAAAAGCCCTGGCCATCCCTAAATTTACGTGTACACCTACGTTTAATCTATCAAGTGATTGCCCCATTACATGTTTAAATAAATATGAATAGTCCGCAAGATTAAACAACTGAACTTATTTTTTAAAGATTTCATATTTTAATAATTATTTGGACGGACTAGCACAAGTTTGGTATCAAAACTATGTAAATGATCCAAAAAATGTATTTAATACTTGGGTAATAATTCGAACAGATTTTCCAAAAGAATTCGCAGCCATTTCGTAAACTTAAATTTGGATTAAACACGCGTAAACATCGGGACAATAAAGACAATAAAACTTATTATTATGACTTACTTACTTTGGCAAATGAAATTAACCCGGACATGTCTTTTGAAACTTTTAGAGATTATTTCGAAAACTATTTAAATCCGTCGTGTTTTGAAATGTACTATTTGCTAAGCTCTAATACAGCCCAAGTTAAACAAAAATGATTTCTACTATTGAAATGTATCACGAGAAAAGCAAATATATTCTGGATTTGATCAAAATCGAGGTATAAGAAACAGTAATACCAGAAATAATTGTTCACTAAAATATAAAAATTTTAATCGAGGTAGCAGCAAGTTTTACTATTTTGGACAAAATAAGAATTTTTCTACACATCAGGATCCTAGTAAATGTGAAAATTCAATGTTAAGTATCGATGAAGTTGCTCTAAACTCGACAAACATTAAAGATAGCAATTTATTGTCAATCAAAGCTTCAATAAATAACGAGGACAATTTGTTTGATGTAATTTTAGACACAGGATGTGGACGAAATTTAATTGATTTAAATCTTGTAACTAACATGTCTCTATCATCAGAGAGAATCCATTTAACTTCAGTAGGAGGTTCTACTGTTAACCCAGTTGGTACTTCAAAAGTAACTCTAAAAATTGACAACATAAAGTTTGATATTGAAGCATTAGTAGTGAAAAACCTTTATAAACCTCCAATTCTGGGACATAATTTTTTCTCGAATTTTAACGCCAATGATTGATTACAATAAAAATATTTTGAGTTTTTCAACGAACAACAACGATAAAGTAACAGTTAATCTCAATCGACCTGATTTTGATGTTACATCTAAACTATTTCTAAACCAAGTTCAGAAAGAGTATCTAATGGGTGTAGAAATTTCTGACGTCGAAAAAACAGCAAAAGTTGCGCGAAAATATATTGTAAAACCAAATATGCTTGATTTAACGAAATTCAATTTTATTAAACGAGAGTTATTTATATCCAAGAAATCTGTGTGTAGGCACACCATTTTTGCAAAATGGGCACAATTTATACAATAAAATTGTCAATAAGGGATTTGAAACAGTTCCTATTTTAAAAAATCAATCAATATAATTTAAACGTGACAATATTATTAGATATAATATACCGCAACACAATACCAATATACAGTGCGTTTTTTTTAACGCGCAACATAGGATTTTACGTGTTAAATTTTTAAGCACATGTCAGACCATGTTATTTTAGAACTACAAGTATAAAACTTGACGGGTGGCTGTTTCGTACCCTGGAGGTTAAGCAAGTTTACCAATTGGGCTTAAAAAGTGATTATAAACTGGCAAAAAATCATCTTTTTTCGAAAAGATTTTATCTTTCCATACTCCCTGTATGTATGATAGGTGCTTGTTGTTTTTGATACTGGCACGGCGGGTAGCAGGTAAAATTTGGCGTAGAAAGTAAAACAGGGTGATCATTAACTTTATATCAAGAAAGTTAAGAACAAAAGAGGTATTTTTATAAGTGAATTGTTCAAAGTGACCTCAGTTTGAAGCCAAACAGTATTCCAAACTATCATAAAATGCCCTTTTGACGTTCAAAAGATGTCGGGCCATGATGCAGTCAAAATATGTCACTCTATACCTGCTACCTGCCCTGCCGATATCAAAAACAAAAAAGAACAATGCATACAGGGAGTACAAAACGATAAGATCTTTTCGAAAAATAATTATTTTTTGCCAGTTTTTAATCACTTTTTAGACCAAATTGGTAAACTTACTTAAGCTTCAGGGTACTAAAGACACACCCGTCAAGTTTTAGACCTGCAGTTCCAAAATAACATGGTCTAACATGGGCTTAAAAATTTAACACGTAAAATCCTATGTTGCGCGTAAAAAAAAACGCACTGTATATAAAGTTAAAGAATAGCTTTTTTATATATGTGTACTAGCACATTAAACTCATCGTTTTATGATAATCTACATACTAATACAAAAAAAAAACTATATACGATGCTAAGAATAATTTTGTTATAAAATATGATATTGTATATTAAGCCTTAAGTAGCACATATTAAACTTTGTTCTTATATTTCATGTAACACTGAGGACTATATGAGAAGGAAGCCAAAGCAGACTATGATGAGCATATTACCTGTACATTGCTGATGAGTTCCAGGCTAGCCGAATTATCGATTGAATAATTGACCCACACCACAAACATTTATAGGACATTAAACATAATAGTGTTAAGTGATGTGAGATGCGAAGTTTTGGATCTTAAGACTAAGCCTCTATTAAAGTTTTCTTAGGGTTGCGGTTTTTTTTTTGCTATTGCTAGGAGCAAATAGATTTACGGTTGATTAAAATAAAGTGCATAATTGTGATTATGTATATTTACTGGAGACAAAAGATTTTAATAGATTGTCTTGTTAAAATAAGTACTAACTCATTATTAAGAAATGACTGCAATCAGTGTCTTTGGACATATTTAACCGTGTACCATAGAATACGTAAACTTACTGATCATTTATTGTAATTGTAAACTTACTGATCAATTATTGTAATTGTTTCACATGTATGTAACCTTTAAATTTATATTAGGATATACCGTATATTTTATTATTTTTTGTTGAAAACAAATAGTTATTTTTCTAACAAGTGCGGAAAGCGATACTTTTACGCACGCGATTGCACTTGATTGTGGAAAGCAGTTTCGTCGACGAAGCAGTCGAGTGTGGAAATGATGCTTTCCACAAGTGTTAGAAACAAAATTTTTTCTACGAGAGGTTAAAAATTATACCTATCTCAAAAAAAAATCAAAAATTATTTATTTAAAAAAAATATTAAGCTTGTAAGAGCTGGATAAATACATTTTTTTCTAACTTCGTAGTACTTTTCAACACTAGGAGCAGTTCATCCTTCAAGCTCTTCACCTGGTTTTCATTACACCACTTTGAAAATACATATTCCTTGTTGTAATGTTCTGTTGATGTTGACGGTAGTAAATCCAAACTTTTGGCGGTTGACCCGGTGCATACGATGAACTCTGGAAGAGTTCTTCATCCGATAAGTCCAATGACTTAAGAATAAAAAAACAACATAAGTGCAAAACCCAAAGTAGAAGATGAAGGTGTCAATGATACCAGCAATCCTAGAAGTGAGAAGCAACACAAGGTTTGGTAATCAATGAATGAACTTTTGATGACCTCTGAATCCATTTATGAAAATGTTGAGACTGCTCATGAAGAACTTAGCCAGGTTACAATGTTACAATGCTTCAATCATCTGAGGCCACTACAGAAACTGTAAAAAAACTATTGAGTTTAGCACAATACAGAAAGAAAAAAATAAAATAAAACATTAAAAAGAAAAACGCAGGGCAAGACCTAAGTACTCTTTTAACAACATGCAATAAAGTTGGTCAGAACATCAACGAATTAATTGGAAATACTCAAAAAGATGAATACAAACCATCGGACATATTTGGCATTTTGACATATCTGACACATTTGGCACTTTCAGCTGTCTGGGCCATTCACTAAAACAAGTCAAAGGCAAAAAAAAAAACAAATCACTCTTCAATCTAAAATATTAGTGCTTGTAGCAGAAGCTATTGATAAAGATTGAAGAGTGATTTGGAAAAATCTTAATTATCCTTGGGCAGGTGGGAGGTTTGAGCACATACTGAAAAATGGCACGATGCTTTGATGGCGCCACTAGTCCTCGTACTAAAAAATAGGCATATCTTGTATTTTTCCGTTTCTGCACGTGGTCGTTAAACTTGTGTCCACTGATTTTTTCTTTGTATTGGTTAAATGTTAACGTAAGTTTAATGTTTTTCTATTTATTCAAGTTCTCTTATGTTATAGGCATCACGTAATATATAAATAAATAATACCAAATATTCGCTTAAAGTAGCATTTTTCAATCATGTTATATTGATCACAGGTGGGATGTTTGAGCAAAAATATAGCGGGACTGTTGGGCATGACCATAGATCCCCACAGGGAGCGATAAACATGTCCATAGGTCCCTCACATTTTGTTTATTTCCAGGATATCATGCCTTTTCGATATAAGAAAAAGACGGATCGCGTAGCAGTTCCATACCACATTATAAATACAGCCGTAGAAGAAGTAAAAGCAGGAGCAAAAATCTTACCCAGAGCAAAGAAATATGGAATTGCACGGTCGTCTCTTCAACGTTACTTAAAATTAGAACAACCTCGAAAGAATCCAGCCAATAAATATATTACTCGTCAGATCTTCACTAATAGTGAAGAAAAACTTCTTGGAGATTACTTAATCAGATGTTCACAGTTACACTATGGGTTGGGAAAACTTTCTACAAGAAAACTTGCATTTGATTATGCAGTTGCCTTAGGCAAACGTGTTCCTGAAAATTGGAGCTTACATAAATATGCTTCGAAAGACTGGATGAGGGGTTTTATGGAGAGAAACAAGAATTTGTCGTTACGTACTCCTGAGGCTACCAGCTTATCACGTGCTACCAGTTTTAATCGTAAAAATGTAGGTGAATTTTTTGGTAACTACAAAAATGTGTTGGACCGATACAAATTTGGACCAGAGGCTATTTATAACGTTGACGAAACTGGCTTAACCACCGTTCAATCCACGCAGAAAGTATTAGCGACGAAAGAATGCAAGCAAGTTGGACTTGACAATGACTTGACAATGACTTCAATGACTTCTGCCGAGAGGGACACTTTGGTCACATTGTGCTGTACAATAAATGCACTTGGAAATTATATACCTCCTTTCTACGTCTTTCCTCGTGTAAACTTCAAGCAGTACATGCTAAGCCGCGCTCCAGTGGGATCTGATGGGGCAGCCTACCCATCTGGCTGGATGACTGCTCAAAATTTCGTTTTGTACCTCAAACATTTTATCAAATTTGTTAAATCATCGAAGGAATCACCTGTTTTGGTGGTGCTTGACAATCATGAAAGCCATATTTCTGTAGAGGCTTTAAATATATGCAAGGACAATGAGATAGTGATGGTAACGTTTCCTCCACACTGTAGTCACAAGCTCCAGCCATTGGATTTAAAAAGCGCTGTTGGCGCTGTGTGGTTGTTGCCTAATGTTAAGGCCTGTGATCCATCTGATATAATTTTAACAACCACCTGTTTTGGTGCTAGATGCTACGGATATATGGTTTTTTGGAACATCTTGGAGAGTGTTGTGGATTGGCAGCAGTTTTTGTTCGTTGCTGGAGCCATTTTAAGTGTGAGCTTGGGTGGATTGGTTGCCTGTTTTTGGTATACTTTGTGTTCCTATTTTACATCACAGAGCAACCTGTTCTATGTTCTTTGGATCAATTTGGTTTTGAGAGTGTGAACCAATCCACAGTAGGGCGACCAGCTGAACCAGGAAGTCGAGATGTCGACTCTCCTCGGTCAAGAAGATCAAGTTAAGTAGTCCATTCTTCAAAATTGTTCCAACACGGAAGTGACCAAGCCAGCCGCCAGAAAATGCTAAGTCCTTAGCGTATGAATTTGTGTAAGTACCATTGTTGAATTGTTAATTGTTAGTGTGTTTATGACCGTATTGTGCAGACCCATTTGTGTATACTGTATTTAATAGATTTAAGTGTTTAATAGAAAACTCAGTGTTTGATTCCATCCTTAAAACTGAGATCCCGGTAAGACGTTTAACGTCGTGAGTCAGTTTAATTAATGAATCCGAAAGGGCTCATAAATTAAACGTGACATTTGGTGGCAGAGAAGACTTGAAAATTTGAAATTTGATTCTGGAATCTTGCATGAAATATTTTTATTTTTAGAACTAAAAGTAGCATCCTTTGGACCACATGAGAAAGACTGTGTGTTGGTTATGGATGAAATGGCAATCACGCCAGGTACATCCTATGACACATCTCTTAAGAAATATTTTGGCAATGTAACTGCCTGATCACTCTGGCCTGGCTACTCATGTATTAGTATTTATCTTGATCTTCTTGACCGAGGAGAGTCGACATCTCGACTTCCTGGTTCAGCTGGTCGCACTACTAGATTTTAAGCTTGTTTTAAGGTAGTTTTAATTTAGAATAACAATTTTTATTATCTTTTAATTTCATTTATTTCTTTTTAATCATGACTATGTCCGTTGCACGAATGCAACTTCGTGGGTTGGTACGCCAACTTCACACCGCTAACGCTGAGCTCTTTGAGCTCAAAGATGAGGAGAGAAAGGCTTGCCTTTCTAAAATCTCTGAGATCTCCAACTCAATCAAGGAGATCAAAAAATTGATCAAGGAGGACCACTCCCCAGTGAGTGAGAAGTGGTGGCAAAATGCCACTATTGCTGAGTTGAGGGACGAGATCTCTCGTCTCAAGTGGGGCAAGCAACTGCGTCCCCAAGTAGCTCGCGTGCTACAAACCCGCCTGTCATCATGTGTGGGTTTTAGACAACAGGCCTGGGAGATCCAGGAGTTTTGTTCTTGCCCGAAGAGAACCAAGTGTGTCCATCGGGACTTGTCGGCCTACCTTTGGGCCGAATTCAACGACCGCGTCGAAGCGGTTAAAAAGATCTTGATTGCGGCTAACACCGCAATGTTTGAGAAGAAGGCCCAACAACAGGCCAAGAGAGCGACTCGCTTTGTCGCAGACGTCAACATTTGGTTGGCGTTGAAAGGATACACCTGCGTTTTGCAGGTTGATGAAGACCATCCCACCCTCGTGAGACAGGGCCTGACCGGTGGCCAGAAGCGGCGCTGCAATGAGCGCGCTGCCTCTTACCTGCATGGAAACTTGCAGGAAAACATGATTCCCAACAGGTACGCCATGTTGGTTTGTGACGAGGAGGGGGACAGCGAACCCCTGAGATTTGTCGCGCGTTTTAACAAGCGCGCTTTTGTTCGCAAAGTGCGAGGTGAGAAGCGGCAGAAAAGAGCCGCTTACATCAAGCGCACGGTGTCGGAGGCCGTCCAAAGAAACGTCGATCTCGCCAAGAAATTGCGAGAGAAAATTGAAAACCTCAGGAATCCTGGGTTTGCTGTCGACTTCGTCCCTGATGAAGGGCCGGACTGGACATCTCACGTAAGAGACTGGGAGAAGGGGTTGGAGTCAGCTGCCCCTTTGGTTGTAGAGAAGCCGAAAGGCAAAAAGAACCAGAAACACCGCCTGGCAGAGAAAAGAAGAGTCATCGAACATGGAGAAGCCATCATCAAGGAGGTTTCTCAAAGTGAACTTGGTGTTTCGTTCATCAGCGAAGAGATGGTGTACAGGGATAAAAAATCAAAGGCCGTCCGAGTGGAAGAGCCTACTCCCGTCACAATCAACAGTTCCACGATCTCAGACGAACTGTGCAGGCCCAGAATTGAGAGAGACAAGCAGGTTTGTCTCGAGGAATTAAGAGCGCTTGAAGCAGAGCGCAAACAGAAAATAATGGTCGTTCAAGTTAAGAAGAGTAGTCCTCGGAAGACCATAAACTACGTCGACGACGACTTGTTCGTTAGTCAGGGGCATTTGGCTCACTGCATTTCAGCGGACGCCAAAATGTCGGCTGGAATTGCTCTTGAGTTTGGTAGACGGTTTAAACAAAGACCACAAATCCTCGCGAAGTCACCGCAGGTTGGCGAGGCGGTTGCCGTCGCTTATGGCAACAGAATGATATTCAACCTTGTCACAAAAGAAAAATACTATCAGAAGCCGACTCTAGGAACAATGGCGGCTGCCTTGAAGTCTATGGCAGAGAAAGCAAAGAAACTTGGCATAAAGAAGATTTCCATGCCCAAGATAGGATCAGGATTAGACAAATTGTCTTGGAATCTTGTTGCTAATTTGATTGAATTGCATGCTGGTGACATCGAGATTGATGTGTATAGCGGATCCAGAAGAGCAATAGGAAGAGATTCCAGAAGAGGCAAATTCGTCATCGAGAAAGAGCAGACGAAACTGGAGACAAATCATGTCACTGTTGTGAGGCGTGGTGAGGAAATCATCAGAAGACCGTTCTCTGATGCCTTAAAAGAAAACCTTGGTCCCATCGTTGACAACGAAAGGCATCTGTTTCCTCGTCAAGAACATTACTTAAATGGAGAGAGAACAGTTTTTAGTTACGATCGAGAGAAGAAGACGGTAGTTGGTTGGAGCGAAGGGAAACTGGTGGCTGGTGTCCGTCACGGGTTCAGTGATGTATTTGGCATAGACGACGTTATGGGAGTGGGTGAGTTGAAGAACTTACCTGATGAAATTGCCGTCAATGACAAGAAATTTGCCTTATCTGACAAGTCGATTTTCATCAATGGAGAGATGGTGCCATCTTTTCTTTATGACGGATATTTGCATAGTGGGACTCCTGTCTTATTTCAGAACCAGGTGGTCTCTTTGATCACCTGTTCTGCTGTTATTGATGGAGGTCTACACTATGCTCTCTTGAACGCTCGTCGGCTTTCGATCAGGAGTGAACCAGCCATGTTTTGGCATTCTAATAGAGCGGAATACTGACGAACTTTACTTGGGAAGATCACCGGCCGATCAGTGTGCTGTTGGAAGGGCGTTAATGTACGAATCTGAAGACGGTACCATCACAACATCTATGAGTGAAAGAACGGAACGTTGCACCATCGCTTGCTTGACGCCGATGAGGAGACTTGTAATGATTGAGCAACAGCCTGACTTTGTTAGGTGCATATGCCCTTTGCTTTATAGTTTTGCCGGGAATGTTCAATATCTGGAAGAGAAACACTCAGTTGTACACCCGCAGGTTCTCGTATATAAACATCAAATGGTTGTAAGAACTAAGGCTTATAAATTGACAACAATTTATGATTTCAGCGGAAACACTCCATGTAATTGGGGTTTAGCCTCACCAAACGAGAGATCCGAGACCATTGGGGTGTTTGTTTGTAAAAAAGGATTGTCTTTGCCGACTCCGCAATTTAGACTGCCAAATTTGCCTAACATCAATGCAGCTAGAGTGATTGATTGGTTTATCTGTTTACTTATCTTTATCATAGTAGATAGAATGGGTCATGGATTTTTGGGGTTGATAATCACCGTCTTGATGGCTATCTATGTACCTATCATGGCCGATACTTGTTCTATGCAGGGCTTTGTTGATGTGATGTCACACGTTACCACAAATGGAACTCATGAGATCTACAGAGGTAATTTCTTGGTCAGACCTGGGTATTGTACATCACTGGGTGGTCACACCTTGATCACTTTTAATAAGATAGTCGTCGAAAGGCAATATGATAGAGTGGGAGTTATACCATTGAGAAAGCGGGTCGATTGTGTCCAGTTCGACTGGAATTGCCCAATGACATCTTCTTTGGCATGCACACAGCCCCGAGTTTCATGTAAGAAGGAGTGTGAAAAGGATGGTGACTTCTTCTTTGAGAAGTGTGAGTCGCAGAAGACATGGTCCGGGGATACTTGTTTCAGTAGTGGAGCTACTGAGACTCATGTTGACACCTGCATAAGCACCGGCAAAAAGAGCGTTGATTATTTTGGACTTTACTCCTTAATAGAAACATCAAGGAAAATTAAGATCTTAATGACCTATAAACGTGGAGCAAAGGAATATCAAGCTGAGTTACTCTCAACTGAGTTAAATGTTATCACTGATCTTGATATAAGAGGAATCGAGATCCAACCTGTGTTACCAACTTTTTACTCACAGGTAATTACTCACACCGATGGGGAGCGGTGTTCTATGCTTGGAACTTACCCCGAAAAATGTTGCCCAGGAGCTTATGAGAAGGACAAGTTTGTCCCTTTCAATAGGGAATGTTTAAGACCGGAATTTGATTGGCAAGAAGGACATTATGTAGTCAAAAATTATGAAAATAACGGGCAAGACTACTTTTCTAATAGTTTCGTTGAATGTCCTGCTGATGTGGAAATAGTAAATCCTTTGGAATGGGAGGAGTCACTAACAGCGACTTACAATTTGAAGAGTGCACTGCTAACACTAACTGCTACAGTCCCGATAAAGGTTAAAGAACATACCTATTGCAAGAACATGTCTGGACTGATAGAGAAATACACTCCAGGAATAAGATCGTACTACAAACACACCGTAGTAACAGTGAGACAAATAGCAGATGAAGAGTGTGTATTCAAGATCATCGTGTCTCCGTGTTCAGTGTCAGGATCTGCGGAAGCTGCAATCTCTAAAGGAAAAGTGGTTTCTTTCTTTGTGTTGTGTGGAATTTCCACACCATCTAAGATTGATTTGGTTGGAGAAACCTTGTCATCAAGATTGGTTAAAGAATCATTCAGTCGAGATCTTGACTACACTGTATTCAATAAGTTCGTGAATACTATTAATTTTGGAAATAACATTACATCCACATTAGGAGAATGGTGGAATTCAGTACAGAAAGCCATGCCTGAATTCATGAAAGTAACATCGTCTTGGTTCGTAACATCTAGGCTGATGACGATTGTCATCGCCTTAGTATTTGGGTACTTCGCCTTTCAAGCTGTATTGTCTGGTGCTTACATAGTGGCCGGCGTTTTGATCGCTGTTGGCGCTGTGTGGTTGTTGCCTAATGTTAAGGCCTGTGATCCATCTGATATAATTTTAACAACCACCTGTTTTGGTGCTAGATGCTACGGATATATGGTTTTTTGGAACATCTTGGAGAGTGTTGTGGATTGGCAGCAGTTTTTGTTCGTTGCTGGAGCCATTTTAAGTGTGAGCTTGGGTGGATTGGTTGCCTGTTTTTGGTATACTTTGTGTTCCTATTTTACATCACAGAGCAACCTGTTCTATGTTCTTTGGATCAATTTGGTTTTGAGAGTGTGAACCAATCCACAGTAGGGCGACCAGCTGAACCAGGAAGTCGAGATGTCGACTCTCCTCGGTCAAGAAGATCAAGTTAAGTAGTCCATTCTTCAAAATTGTTCCAACACGGAAGTGACCAAGCCAGCCGCCAGAAAATGCTAAGTCCTTAGCGTATGAATTTGTGTAAGTACCATTGTTGAATTGTTAATTGTTAGTGTGTTTATGACCGTATTGTGCAGACCCATTTGTGTATACTGTATTTAATAGATTTAAGTGTTTAATAGAAAACTCAGTGTTTGATTCCATCCTTAAAACTGAGATCCCGGTAAGACGTTTAACGTCGTGAGTCAGTTTAATTAATGAATCCGAAAGGGCTCATAAATTAAACGTGACATTTGGTGGCAGAGAAGACTTGAAAATTTGAAATTTGATTCTGGAATCTTGCATGAAATATTTTTATTTTTAGAACTAAAAGTAGCATCCTTTGGACCACATGAGAAAGACTGTGTGTTGGTTATGGATGAAATGGCAATCACGCCAGGTACATCCTATGACACATCTCTTAAGAAATATTTTGGCAATGTAACTGCCTGATCACTCTGGCCTGGCTACTCATGTATTAGTATTTATCTTGATCTTCTTGACCGAGGAGAGTCGACATCTCGACTTCCTGGTTCAGCTGGTCGCACTACTAGATTTTAAGCTTGTTTTAAGGTAGTTTTAATTTAGAATAACAATTTTTATTATCTTTTAATTTCATTTATTTCTTTTTAATCATGACTATGTCCGTTGCACGAATGCAACTTCGTGGGTTGGTACGCCAACTTCACACCGCTAACGCTGAGCTCTTTGAGCTCAAAGATGAGGAGAGAAAGGCTTGCCTTTCTAAAATCTCTGAGATCTCCAACTCAATCAAGGAGATCAAAAAATTGATCAAGGAGGACCACTCCCCAGTGAGTGAGAAGTGGTGGCAAAATGCCACTATTGCTGAGTTGAGGGACGAGATCTCTCGTCTCAAGTGGGGCAAGCAACTGCGTCCCCAAGTAGCTCGCGTGCTACAAACCCGCCTGTCATCATGTGTGGGTTTTAGACAACAGGCCTGGGAGATCCAGGAGTTTTGTTCTTGCCCGAAGAGAACCAAGTGTGTCCATCGGGACTTGTCGGCCTACCTTTGGGCCGAATTCAACGACCGCGTCGAAGCGGTTAAAAAGATCTTGATTGCGGCTAACACCGCAATGTTTGAGAAGAAGGCCCAACAACAGGCCAAGAGAGCGACTCGCTTTGTCGCAGACGTCAACATTTGGTTGGCGTTGAAAGGATACACCTGCGTTTTGCAGGTTGATGAAGACCATCCCACCCTCGTGAGACAGGGCCTGACCGGTGGCCAGAAGCGGCGCTGCAATGAGCGCGCTGCCTCTTACCTGCATGGAAACTTGCAGGAAAACATGATTCCCAACAGGTACGCCATGTTGGTTTGTGACGAGGAGGGGGACAGCGAACCCCTGAGATTTGTCGCGCGTTTTAACAAGCGCGCTTTTGTTCGCAAAGTGCGAGGTGAGAAGCGGCAGAAAAGAGCCGCTTACATCAAGCGCACGGTGTCGGAGGCCGTCCAAAGAAACGTCGATCTCGCCAAGAAATTGCGAGAGAAAATTGAAAACCTCAGGAATCCTGGGTTTGCTGTCGACTTCGTCCCTGATGAAGGGCCGGACTGGACATCTCACGTAAGAGACTGGGAGAAGGGGTTGGAGTCAGCTGCCCCTTTGGTTGTAGAGAAGCCGAAAGGCAAAAAGAACCAGAAACACCGCCTGGCAGAGAAAAGAAGAGTCATCGAACATGGAGAAGCCATCATCAAGGAGGTTTCTCAAAGTGAACTTGGTGTTTCGTTCATCAGCGAAGAGATGGTGTACAGGGATAAAAAATCAAAGGCCGTCCGAGTGGAAGAGCCTACTCCCGTCACAATCAACAGTTCCACGATCTCAGACGAACTGTGCAGGCCCAGAATTGAGAGAGACAAGCAGGTTTGTCTCGAGGAATTAAGAGCGCTTGAAGCAGAGCGCAAACAGAAAATAATGGTCGTTCAAGTTAAGAAGAGTAGTCCTCGGAAGACCATAAACTACGTCGACGACGACTTGTTCGTTAGTCAGGGGCATTTGGCTCACTGCATTTCAGCGGACGCCAAAATGTCGGCTGGAATTGCTCTTGAGTTTGGTAGACGGTTTAAACAAAGACCACAAATCCTCGCGAAGTCACCGCAGGTTGGCGAGGCGGTTGCCGTCGCTTATGGCAACAGAATGATATTCAACCTTGTCACAAAAGAAAAATACTATCAGAAGCCGACTCTAGGAACAATGGCGGCTGCCTTGAAGTCTATGGCAGAGAAAGCAAATAAACTTGGCATAAAGAAGATTTCCATGCCCAAGATAGGATCAGGATTAGACAAATTGTCTTGGAATCTTGTTGCTAATTTGATTGAATTGCATGCTGGTGACATCGAGATTGATGTGTATAGCGGATCCAGAAGAGCAATAGGAAGAGATTCCAGAAGAGGCAAATTCGTCATCGAGAAAGAGCAGACGAAACTGGAGACAAATCATGTCACTGTTGTGAGGCGTGGTGAGGAAATCATCAGAAGACCGTTCTCTGATGCCTTAAAAGAAAACCTTGGTCCCATCGTTGACAACGAAAGGCATCTGTTTCCTCGTCAAGAACATTACTTAAATGGAGAGAGAACAGTTTTTAGTTACGATCGAGAGAAGAAGACGGTAGTTGGTTGGAGCGAAGGGAAACTGGTGGCTGGTGTCCGTCACGGGTTCAGTGATGTATTTGGCATAGACGACGTTATGGGAGTGGGTGAGTTGAAGAACTTACCTGATGAAATTGCCGTCAATGACAAGAAATTTGCCTTATCTGACAAGTCGATTTTCATCAATGGAGAGATGGTGCCATCTTTTCTTTATGACGGATATTTGCATAGTGGGACTCCTGTCTTATTTCAGAACCAGGTGGTCTCTTTGATCACCTGTTCTGCTGTTATTGATGGAGGTCTACACTATGCTCTCTTGAACGCTCGTCGGCTTTCGATCAGGAGTGAACCAGCCATGTTTTGGCATTCTAATAGAGCGGAATACTGACGAACTTTACTTGGGAAGATCACCGGCCGATCAGTGTGCTGTTGGAAGGGCGTTAATGTACGAATCTGAAGACGGTACCATCACAACATCTATGAGTGAAAGAACGGAACGTTGCACCATCGCTTGCTTGACGCCGATGAGGAGACTTGTAATGATTGAGCAACAGCCTGACTTTGTTAGGTGCATATGCCCTTTGCTTTATAGTTTTGCCGGGAATGTTCAATATCTGGAAGAGAAACACTCAGTTGTACACCCGCAGGTTCTCGTATATAAACATCAAATGGTTGTAAGAACTAAGGCTTATAAATTGACAACAATTTATGATTTCAGCGGAAACACTCCATGTAATTGGGGTTTAGCCTCACCAAACGAGAGATCCGAGACCATTGGGGTGTTTGTTTGTAAAAAAGGATTGTCTTTGCCGACTCCGCAATTTAGACTGCCAAATTTGCCTAACATCAATGCAGCTAGAGTGATTGATTGGTTTATCTGTTTACTTATCTTTATCATAGTAGATAGAATGGGTCATGGATTTTTGGGGTTGATAATCACCGTCTTGATGGCTATCTATGTACCTATCATGGCCGATACTTGTTCTATGCAGGGCTTTGTTGATGTGATGTCACACGTTACCACAAATGGAACTCATGAGATCTACAGAGGTAATTTCTTGGTCAGACCTGGGTATTGTACATCACTGGGTGGTCACACCTTGATCACTTTTAATAAGATAGTCGTCGAAAGGCAATATGATAGAGTGGGAGTTATACCATTGAGAAAGCGGGTCGATTGTGTCCAGTTCGACTGGAATTGCCCAATGACATCTTCTTTGGCATGCACACAGCCCCGAGTTTCATGTAAGAAGGAGTGTGAAAAGGATGGTGACTTCTTCTTTGAGAAGTGTGAGTCGCAGAAGACATGGTCCGGGGATACTTGTTTCAGTAGTGGAGCTACTGAGACTCATGTTGACACCTGCATAAGCACCGGCAAAAAGAGCGTTGATTATTTTGGACTTTACTCCTTAATAGAAACATCAAGGAAAATTAAGATCTTAATGACCTATAAACGTGGAGCAAAGGAATATCAAGCTGAGTTACTCTCAACTGAGTTAAATGTTATCACTGATCTTGATATAAGAGGAATCGAGATCCAACCTGTGTTACCAACTTTTTACTCACAGGTAATTACTCACACCGATGGGGAGCGGTGTTCTATGCTTGGAACTTACCCCGAAAAATATTGCCCAGGAGCTTATGAGAAGGACAAGTTTGTCCCTTTCAATAGGGAATGTTTAAGACCGGAATTTGATTGGCAAGAAGGACATTATGTAGTCAAAAATTATGAAAATAACGGGCAAGACTACTTTTCTAATAGTTTCGTTGAATGTCCTGCTGATGTGGAAATAGTAAATCCTTTGGAATGGGAGGAGTCACTAACAGCGACTTACAATTTGAAGAGTGCACTGCTAACACTAACTGCTACAGTCCCGATAAAGGTTAAAGAACATACCTATTGCAAGAACATGTCTGGACTGATAGAGAAATACACTCCAGGAATAAGATCGTACTACAAACACACCGTAGTAACAGTGAGACAAATAGCAGATGAAGAGTGTGTATTCAAGATCATCGTGTCTCCGTGTTCAGTGTCAGGATCTGCGGAAGCTGCAACCTCTAAAGGAAAAGTGGTTTCTTTCTTTGTGTTGTGTGGAATTTCCACACCATCTAAGATTGATTTGGTTGGAGAAACCTTGTCATCAAGATTGGTTAAAGAATCATTCAGTCGAGATCTTGACTACACTGTATTCAATAAGTTCGTGAATACTATTAATTTTGGAAATAACATTACATCCACATTAGGAGAATGGTGGAATTCAGTACAGAAAGCCATGCCTGAATTCATGAAAGTAACATCGTCTTGGTTCGTAACATCTAGGCTGATGACGATTGTCATCGCCTTAGTATTTGGGTACTTCGCCTTTCAAGCTGTATTGTCTGGTGCTTACATAGTGGCCGGCGTTTTGATCGCTGTTGGCGCTGTGTGGTTGTTGCCTAATGTTAAGGCCTGTGATCCATCTGATATAATTTTAACAACCACCTGTTTTGGTGCTAGATGCTACGGATATATGGTTTTTTGGAACATCTTGGAGAGTGTTGTGGATTGGCAGCAGTTTTTGTTCGTTGCTGGAGCCATTTTAAGTGTGAGCTTGGGTGGATTGGTTGCCTGTTTTTGGTATACTTTGTGTTCCTATTTTACATCACAGAGCAACCTGTTCTATGTTCTTTGGATCAATTTGGTTTTGAGAGTGTGAACCAATCCACAGTAGTGCGACCAGCTGAACCAGGAAGTCGAGATGTCGACTCTCCTCGGTCAAGAAGATCAAGTTAAGTAGTCCATTCTTCAAAATTGTTCCAACACGGAAGTGACCAAGCCAGCCGCCAGAAAATGCTAAGTCCTTAGCGTATGAATTTGTGTAAGTACCATTGTTGAATTGTTAATTGTTAGTGTGTTTATGACCGTATTGTGCAGACCCATTTGTGTATACTGTATTTAATAGATTTAAGTGTTTAATAGAAAACTCAGTGTTTGATTCCATCCTTAAAACTGAGATCCCGGTAAGACGTTTAACGTCGTGAGTCAGTTTAATTAATGAATCCGAAAGGGCTCATAAATTAAACGTGACATTTGGTGGCAGAGAAGACTTGAAAATTTGAAATTTGATTCTGGAATCTTGCATGAAATATTTTTATTTTTAGAACTAAAAGTAGCATCCTTTGGACCACATGAGAAAGACTGTGTGTTGGTTATGGATGAAATGGCAATCACGCCAGGTACATCCTATGACACATCTCTTAAGAAATATTTTGGCAATGTAACTGCCTGATCACTCTGGCCTGGCTACTCATGTATTAGTATTTATGCTGGGTGGTATTACAAGCCGCTGGAAACAAGTTGTAGCATATTATTTTACCAGTTACTCTGTAAATGGGGACATATTGTCACGAATGGAAAATCCGTTAATTGGGAAGTTGGACTGATTAACTTAAAAAACATAAGAGTATTCGAGGATTGCGAAATATTAAGCGCACGAGGCAAGGTCGCATCACGATGCACCGAATGTGTCATGCACCGAGTGCACCGTATCGGTGATGAGTCACCACCACCTGCTTTGCAGAAATGTGAAAAACAAGCGACAATAACAAACTGCGTCAGCCGATCAATCGGGTATAAAATACGCCGATTTTAGCAGTATAGGATAAGTGTGAACCGATCAACGGTAGTGCGACCAGCTGACCCGAGAAGTCGAAATGTCGACTCTCCTCGGGAAAAGATCAAGTTAATTAGTCCGTTCTCCAAAGTTGTTCAAACGCGAAGTGACCAAGCCAGCCACCAGGAAATGCTAAGTCCTTAGCTTGTGACTATGTAAGTACAATTGTGGAATTGTCAACTTTTAGTGTTTATAACCGTATTGTGCAGACACGTTTGTGTATACCATATTTAATAGATTTAAGTGTTATATGAGAAAAACTCAGTGTTTGATTCTATCCCTAAAACTGAGATCCCGGCGCGACGTTTAACGTCGTGAGTCAGTTTAATTGGTGAACCCAGAAGGGCTCATAAATTAAACGTGACATTTGGTGGAGGCGCCGGTCTGTTTTGGGATGGATAAAAAACAATAGTTGAGTTTTTTATTTTTATTTTTTGGGGATGATACCGAAATTTTAGGTATTATTATCTTTTGGCTAGGGATAGTAACGTTGATTTATTCAGTGATTTTTTGGGGGTTACCTTTGCTATTGAAGCGTTCATTTGAGAAAATTTTGGTTTAATATGGGTGGTACATCTTCAAAAGAGGAGGAAATTATTATTTCCCAAGCGGGAAACAGTGGAGGTGTATCAAATAGTTCAGGAAAAGATAATTCATGGTCAGCAAAGGAAATTTTGATTATTATTTTTCTGTGCATGGGGGTATTAATGCTTGTGTATTTTAGCGTCAAAAAAATTATTAGTTTGATGAACAAGCAAATTCGCAAAGAAATTGCTAGGAATAATCAAATTGTTTAAAAAAAAAATCGTTTAAATTTTGACCGAAAACTTGAAAAATCGGAATAATTAAAAATAATGCCAAACATTTCGTATTAAACTTTACATGAGTGAACCAAGTGACAAATCACGAGTACGAACTCGCAGTAGAGCTCAAAGTATATCAGACAAAGAAAAATTTGTTTTGCAACAAGCACTAGCCCAAGGAAAAAACCCCGAAAAAGTCTTAAAAGAGTTGAGAGAGTTTAAACCCGCGCATCATAGCTCAACTGTCGGTTCCTCTGTTTCTGTGCAGGCATCGATATCTGCAGGTGCCCCAGAAGTTGACAGAACAACTTTTATTCACAGTTTAACAAGTAGTGAGGACGAGAACAGCCCTTTCGAAAAAACTGTCGTAAGTGCTCAAATTGAAACCCCGCGAATTCAAACAACCAAAGCTTCGACTTCCCGAGTTCAGAAAGCTAAAGATTCCAAAGCAAGATCACGATCCCCAGAACAGTTTTTTAAGCCAAGAGCTTCATTGAGTAGGACTCCGCCTAAACCGCGAGAATCAAAAGAGTTCTGGCAAGAAAGTCCCTTAGAAGTGGTAGTGCCAGAGCCTACCTCATCCCGCCCCACGGATTTATTACAAGGTTGTAATAATCCTTGCCCACCCCCTGTAATTCGAAAAAGAAACCGTGCCATACGTCCTAACAATACTCCAGTAATGGCTAACATGACTTTACAAGCAGCTTTGGCTGAGCCAAAAACTCCGGCCACCCCAAAGTTTACATGCCCATCTACATTTAACCCTTCTATTGACTCCCAGTATTTTTATAAATAAATACGAAAAAGCAGCGATTGTGAATAGCTGGTCAGAAAATCATAAAATATCCTATTTGGCTAATTTTTTGGAAGGTCCAGCCCATACGTGGTTTAGTAATTATATTAGTGAGCCAGAGAATCAGATGAAAACATGGCTAAATATTAAATCAGATTTTTTGAAAGAGTTTTCAGGAGAACAGCCACTCCGACAGTTAAAATTTAGATTAAACACCCGCAAACAGCAAGACGTCGAGGATATTAAAAAGTACTATTATGATCTATTGGCAATCGCAAACGAGATTGACCCAGAAATGACTTTTGACGCGTTTAGGGATCATTTTGAAAATGGTTTACATCCGTCTTACTATGAGATGTATTATTTGCTTAGTTCTAGCAATAGAAATTTTGACGATTTAAAGCAATTGGTGATTAAAATAAGCGATATAAAAGAAAGGACATTGGTAAACCAAATGACACAGAGTACAGCTTTATTGTCAGTATCTGCGGCAGTGAACAGTAACAGTGGTAATAACCCAACAAACCGGCAAAGGACCTGGAATGACACCAGGCCACGGACATTTTTTAATAGGAATTTTTCAAATACGGTTCAAAATCAGACACGAAATGCCTATGTTCCAAGGGTGAATAATTTTAGACCAAATCAAAATAGTCCGAGGAACAACTCATTCAATAGGGGGCGACAATTTGTAAGAAACAATTCGCAACAACCCCGGAACCAGGATACTTTTAATGGGAACAGAAATCAGTTTTCTAATCAGAACTGGAGAAATAATAACAACAATAATTATTTGCCTCGTACGAGAACGCACGACGGCCGGGTTATTTGCATTGATTGCCGTAGGCCCGGTCACGTGTCTTGTAATTTCAATAACAGGCCTTTCCAAAGGAATGCACCTCAAGGCCGAAGAAACCCAAACGACAGAGGACAGTTTCAAAATTAAGAAGCCCGAACGAAATTGTCCAATTATCATCTACGGGCACCAGTAAGACATTAATAGTACATATCACGGTTAACGATAAAGATAACGTCCCTGTTTTACTTGATACAGGAGCTTGTAAAAATGTAGTCGACATAGATTATATAAGTAACATGAGACGGTTACGAGACAATATACAACTGATAACCGCAGGAGGCTATCCAGTTCAACCTCTCGGTAATTCTGAGGTAATTATAAAAGTGAATGGCACAATTATTTCCATTGAGGCACTAGTGGTGCAAAATTTATCAAAAGCCTTAATTTTAGGACATAACTTCTTGGCTAGTAAAAAATCATTAATTGACTATAATACCAATACTGTGACATTATACCATGAACTTGACCCATTGATTTTACATTTTGGCAACAATGTCAACAACAACATAGGGAAAATAGAACAAATGGAAGATACTAATAAGGTATTCGCGAACGTCGAGATTGAGTCAACCGCGCGAAGTTTGAAGGTTGCACTTGAAACCGACTACATAGTCGAGGTTGGTCGCGAGATAACGGTACGACTGAACTGTGCCTTATCTCCGCACGAGTTCAAGAAGTACTGCTTTATCGAGAACAATAAATACCTACGACCAAGAGGATTGATTTGTTCAAATATTTTTGTGAAAAATGGCAAATGGTACATCAAAATTAATAATATGAGGTTTGGAAAAGTGTTCATATTAAAAAATTCCACAATCGGTTATTTAGAGAAAAATATAGAAATGGATATAACAAAAATTCCAGTTCATTGTATTGATGAAACTGAAGATGATAAAGAGATGATTACCATGAATGACCATAATCTAAGCAATATAACGAACCCAGAATTGTGTAACAAATTACAGACATTACTTTCAGAATATAGTGACGTTTTTTCAAAAACACCAAAATATATGGGAAAAACCGATGTCATTGAACATGAAATTGATGTAGGGAATGCTAAACCTATAAAACAGAAACCTTACAGAGTGGCACAAAAAGAAAGAGAGATAATAGATGAGCAGATAAGAGAAATGGAACAATACGACATAATAAGACAAAGTAACTCGCCCTGGGCAAGTCCCGTCGTATTAGTAAAGAAAAAGTCTGGAGAGACACGATTTTGCGTGGATTACCGCAAGTTAAACAATGTGACAGTGAAAAATTCATGGTCAGGATCTAATATTGAGGATATTTTGACTTACTTAGGAAACGCCAAATATTTCTCATCGTTAGACATGTATTCAGGTTATTGGCAGGTCAAAGTAAAAGAAGAGAGTAAGCCACTTACTGCCTTTACAGCGCCAGGTCACGGATTATGGGAATTTAATGTAATGCCTTTTGGATTGTGCAATGCTCCGGCAACATTTCAACAGTTAGGAGATGTAGTGTTTAGAGATTTAAAATGGAAGGAAGTTTTAATTTACATGGACGACATTATAATTTTTTCTAAAACGATAGATGAACATTTGGAAAAATTACGTAAAGTTTTCAATAGACTCCGAAGTGCAGGCCTAACACTAAAACCCAAAAAATGTAAAGGGTGTACAAAGTTTTTTGGGACTTTGTAACTACTACCGGAAGTTTATAGAAAATTTTGCAAAAATTGCACGTCCTTTACATGATCTAACAAAGAAGCAAAATAAATTTGATTGGCAGGACATACATGACAAAGCGTTTGAAACACTAAAACAAAGATTGATTAGTGAACCAGTTTTGGCACATTTTCAACCAAATAAAGGATGTGAATTGAGGGTAGATGCCTGTAAAGATGGAATCGGAGCAATATTATTGCAGGAAGATCATGAAAATGCGTTACACCCAATAGCATATGCAAGTAGAAGCCTCAGTAAAGCTGAAAAGAATTATTCGATAACAGAACTTGAAGGGTTAGCAGCTATATGGGCGCTATCGTATTTTAGACATTTTATTTATGGAAAACCTATAAAAATAGTGACTGATCATCATGCGCTATGTTGGTTAAAAACCTTGAAAGAGACTACTGGACGTTTAGCGCGTTGGGCGTTAAAGTTATCAGAATTTGACTACACAGTACATCATAAATCAGGAATTGCTCACAGAGATGCAGACTGCGCAAGCAGATATCCTGTTTTGCCAGCAAATACGAAAGTACAAGAAATTGACGAAATACCAACCTTTTTATTGGATATGCGTAACATTGCAGAATTGCAAGCAAAAGATAAAAACATTTTGGAAATAATTCAGGCTATAAAACATCCTGAAGAAGCTACAATTGGTATACGCAAGCAAGCGAAAAATTTTAGGCTTGAATCAGAAGTTTTGTACCGTATAAACCCGCAGGGAGTGGGCCGGACTAAACTTTTAGTGATACCGCAACAGTTAATAGGGGAAATTTTGTACTCCCACCACTCAGAACCGCTGAGTGGCCATTTGGGATTGTCAAAGACCCTAGCGAAAATAAAACAAAGATACTATTGGCAAGGGTTGCAAAAGGACGTGGAACGTTTTGTAAAAGGATGCCCGGATTGTCAGGCCAGGAAAGGCCAACAAAATCAAAAGCCTATCGGTCTGTTACATCCTATCCCAGTTGGCACCCCATTTGAAAAAGTGGGAATAGATTTGTTAGGTCCGTTTCGCAGAAGTAGCAGCGGCAAAACCATGATAGTGGTAGCGACAGATTACGCCACAAGGTGGGCGGAGACTGACGCATTACCGAGCGGCAAAGCCGGACCTGTAGCGAAATTTATACTGGAGAGAATTATTACAAAACACGGTGCACCTAAGGAATTGTTAAGCGATAGAGGAAAAGTTTTTCAATCCGAATTGGTTACGGAATTGCTAAAAAAGATGGGGACAACGAGTCAGTTTACTACTGCATATCATCCCGCAACTAATGGCTTAACAGAAAGATTTAATAAAACTTTAGCCAATATGTTATCTATGTATACTAATACTGATCAATCAAATTGGGATGAATATCTTCCACATGTGACTTTTGCGTACAATTCTGCAAAACAAGATAGCTAAATTTTCACCATTCATGCTGGTATACGGTCGTGAACCTATTTTACCAACAGAAGCAAACTTGTTGCCACCCTTAGAAAGTAGTAATAGCGACCAAATTAGAGACATTGGTTTAGCAGTCAGAAATTTGGCAGTTGAAAATATAAAACGGCGTCAAGACATAGATAAATTACGTTATGATTGTAAACACCGCCATGTTGAATTTGAAGTAGGGGACCAAGTAAAAGTTTTCACCCCTATCAGGAAAGTAGGAAAAAGTGAAACATTACTGCTTAGATGGTTTGGTCCTTATTACATAAACCGGAAAATGTCTGATGTGGACTATGAAATACGAAAGGGCATTTCGCCAAAATCTAAAACTGAAGTGGTCCATGTAAGCAGAATTTTACATTACCATGACCCATGGACACCAGAATGAACCCCGCAACAAAAATAATACAAGCATTTCGGTTAATAATTTACTTTTTCTTTATTTTAAAAAAAATAAAAGTTCACTGTTTTGGCATTGCTGCCTATGGCTTCAACAGCCAAACGCGGCGCCACCGCTGTTGAGGCGTCGTTGACGCCGCCTTCCTCTTCTATTTTCTCGTCTTCTGGGGATGCTGGAACCCCAGGAGGAGCCTCCACCTCACCTGCCACTTGAGGGGGAGCCTCCACCTCGCTGGTCGCAGAAGGACCAACTTCCACTCCAGGCCCCAGTTTGAGGCTGGCCGCACCCACGGTGCGTCGGGCCCGCTGGGCAGCCAATAGGGCCATCAGACGGGCACCGCGGCCCCGGCCCTTTTCGGTGTCGACTTCATTTCCAGGTTCCATCTGAAAGGGAAGATATTGTTAACATTGGATAGCGAAACAAAGAGAATTTTTCTTTGGAAGGAAAAATATATGGAAATGATGAATAAAAGGAAAAAAAAACCACTTATACTTACTTTTAAAAATGACACAATGCACTACAAAAGACTATAAATGCACTATAAAACACACGACAAAAATGCACGGTAAAGTTTCGTGTGGGTCAGAGGACGAACTGTGGAGAATGTGATAAGAAAACCGTATAAATACAATTCAGATCCCTCTCCACCGGAAAGCCAGGATGCTGAAATTAGCAAATTACTTCCAGACGATGAACTTGTCAAATGTTAAGGTTATCAGAGAAATGTTTTCCCAACAGTTAAATGGTGCACCATGCTTAAACCCATGGGATTCGCTGATTTGGCCAGTTCGGAATAATATCTTAATGAGACCAGACATTGTTCAGTGCAGACCGATTAATGCATAAAATGCAAAAATGCAATTAAGCATAATGTTTAAACAAAGTAACAATTATAATGTACGGCTCCACATATTGAGCTATGTACCTATTTTTACAGGGCCCAAGGATTTTATTCTGTTATCTGCGTCTGAATTTTTATTGCGCAAATTCTTAAAATTCAAGAACAGATATCAGTTTAATTTTCCCTATAAGATAAAAAATGGTTACATGTAATGGAAATAAAAACATTGAATATTGTTATTGTGATGTAGGTACCTACAAACGAATAAAGATAAATAATGATGTTGTCGGTGTAATAATCACCTTGACCATATAGTTGTTTATGCATTTGGTAAAGAAAGCAACTAATTCGCGAGCGATAAGACAAATTTGATTCATCGCTACGCGCAGTTATGAATAATGACTAATTACTAGATTGGTTTAAATAAACCCGAATGGGACAACAATTTACAGTGTCATTTTAGAAATCGGTCGTGAAGTAACACTTGGGTGAAGTTAACCTATAATTTTCGCGAAAGTGCCAAACATGGAATGGATTGTGAATTTCTTGTTTTACATTAGGTGTGTTACCGAAATAAACACCAAACTGTATTTATACAAATTGGCACTGTACCACTTGTGGGAACTGCACGGAGAGTTTGATCGAGTGGTACCAATACAATTGTTGGGGATTACAAAATCTCTACTTGGCCTGTGGACTCAGATCATTCATACGGAGTATACCATACTTCTACTTGGCGAAAAAGTACGTCAAGGGGGCACTCCGTTTTCGACATGTGATTGTGCAATTTGCATATCACCCCAACAACCTCAATATCGACCTGAGGATTCTTGGCGAGCATGGGAAAATGTATTTGTGCAAGGATGTCCTTGTGCTACATGTGTGTACGGGAGAACTCAATTTTTGAGTCAACCAGGTCATCCGCCATATCCTCATGCTTATGTAAATGATATGACATATCAGTTTCGGGTACCAGTAGTGCCCCAAACACAAGAAAGGGATGAAACATCAGAAATCAGTTCTGCTGGCACATCTTCTGGAGGTGCATTTGGACCTCCTGGATCACACGCAAGTCAGGTCGACCGCAATCCGGCACTATGCCCGAATCCGGAAAACCTGGCGCAGGTGCAAGAAGGGGGGCCCATTATTCAGCAACAAACTGAAGAAGTTCTTAGACACGCGGTAACACAGCCGTTTATCGCGCAATTAGAACCGTTTGACGACATGGGGCCATATGCTACTTATCAGCAGCTATGAGGTCTACAATTTAATTTATGTTACCTTATTATTGTTTTGTATTTTAATGGCTATATATATATGCATATGTTGATACAGACGTGATATACACAAGTGGATGATATATAAAAAAAAGTATATAATAAAAAAAATTTTGGAATGTATGATGTCATATTATCCCCAAATGGCGAGTATAAGTCATGAAATTAATCCAATTATTTTTTAGCGCCATGAACTAATAGGTGTGATAAAAAATGTTTCGCTGAAGAGGCGAATATTCCTGACACGACGCCCCGACAATCTTGTTGGTTGATAACGAGCTACTAACATAAAAGTTCGACGTTGTTTACATGACTAATTTTGATCACGCGGTGCATACACGGGATTCCTTGCTTTACAGCATTTGGAAAATGAATTTCACACGTTCCATTTTTTATTTTTTAATGGAAAATGGATCGTACATACTAACAAATAAATAGAGGTTACAAGTGATGCTCAAATTAATTCTGTTATAAGACATAATATTGCATATTAAGCCTTAAGTAGCACATACTAACCTTTTGTCTTATATTTCATGTAACACTGAGGGCTATGTAAGAAAGAGGCGAACTATGATGAGCCATTATTGTTGTTGGAACTCCCGATGGGCCTGTACGTTGATACGGAGGTCCAAGCAAGCCGAATCATCGATTCAATAATCGACTCACACCACAAACATTTATGGAACAGTGATCACAATGGTGTTCAGTGATGTGAAATGCGAAGTTTGGCTCATAGGACTAAGCCTCTATTAAACTTTTCTCAGTGTTGCAATATTTTTTGTTCTGCCAGTGCCGGAACCGAATAGATTAAAAGTGCATGATATTGTTTATGTATAATTGCAGGAGAAAGTACTAACTTATTATTAAGAAATGATTGTAACTTAACTGAGTACTATGAAATACTCACATATGTAAACCTACTAACCATTTATCATAATACCTTGGTATGAACACATGTAATTTTTGAATTTATGTTAACGATATGTTTTTTCTATTGTTTAAAGTTTTTATTATTGTTCATATAAAACTGGGGACCAGTTTTTCTGGGGCGGAGGCATATGTCACGAATGGAAAATCCGTTAATTGGAAAGATGGACTGATTAACTTAAGAAACATAAAAGTATTCGAGGATTGCGAAATATTAAGCGCACGAGGCAAGGTCGCATCACGATGCACCGAATGTGTCATGCACCGAGTGCACCGTATCGGTGATGAGTCACCACCACCTGCTTTGCAGAAATGTGAAAAACAAGCGACAATAACAAATTGCGTCAGCCGATCAATCGGGTATAAAATACGCCGATTTTAGCAGTATAGGATAAGTGTGAACCGATCAACGGTAGTGCGACCAGCTGACCCGAGAAGTCGAAATGTCGACTCTCCTCGGGAAAAGATCAAGTTAATTAATCCGTTCTCCAAAGTTATTCAAACGCGAAGTGACCAAGCCATTGCCAGGAAAAGCTAAGTCCTTAGCTTATGACTATGTAAGTACAATTGTTAATTGTCAACTTTTTGTATGTTTACAACCGTATTGTGCATCCATTTGTGTATACCGTATTTTTAGTTTAATTGGCGAACCCAGAAGGGCTCATAAATTAAACGTGACAATATATTTGCATTTTTGTCTGTTTTTCGACGCGGGCAGTGCATATAGAAGTCGCTAAGGACTTAACGACACATAGTTTCTTAAATTGTCTAAAAAGGTTTATTTCCAGACGAGGCAAACCTTCTAGCATTCATTCCGACAATGGATTAAACTTTGTGGGCGCAAATAACTATTTTCTAGATCTGTATAATTTACTTAATGACACGAAACATAATGAGACCGTTGCTACGTTTCTAGCTGATGACCAAATTAGCTGGAAATTTATCCCAGCTCGTTCCCCTCACATGGGAGGATTGTGGGAGGCGGCCGTAAAATCAGCTAAGTTTCACCTCAGAAGAGTTCTAGGAGAATCTGTATTATCCTATGAGGACATGTACACGCTTCTCGTGCAAATTGAGGCTGGCCTCAACTCTCGACCGTTACAACCTCTCTCTACGGACATAAGCGACCTGACCCCGTTAACCCCGTCCCATTTCCTGATCGGCGACTCTCTACTCTCCCAGCCTGATGAAAATGTTACGGATGCTAAAATATCTTCCCTGGAAAGATACAAATTGCTTGCTAAAAAAAACTCAGAGATTTTGGCAACGTTGGTCGAAAGAATATCTTTCCACCCTACAATTAAGGACGAAGTGGAAGAAAGACTGCGCAACTTCTCTACAACTTGGCAGTCTGGTTGTTCTGATGGACGAAAACACTCCGCCCCTACGGTGGGCAATGGCTCGAGTTGTCACTCTACATCCTGGAGCTGATGGAGTTATCCGAGTGGCAAACGTTCGGTTACCAAGTGGAAATGTGGTAGAGAGGACCCTATCCAAGATCTGCCCGTTACCAGTGGAAGTTTTGGAAGAAGACTTATATGGAAATGGCAACCAAGGCGATGTTGAGAAAAATGCATCCGCCTGATTAGAGTTTGAAACGCCCAGCCTTTCAACGGAGCCGGCAATGTTCACGCAAAAACATTTAGTGTGCTAATTGTGTGTGCTAAACAAAAGTGGCAACACCGCGCGCTGCTTCCAGACAGACTGTGGTGGCGTGATGTGGTGGCAGCGTTGTAATTCTCGCGTTACTCTCTCTCGCGAATGCAGACAATACACGTTCACGCATTTTATTTACTTAGTTGTTGTATGTTTTTCAACTTTAAATTAAACAATTTTAATACAGTCCACTCTCGTATATAATTCAATTTCACGACCAATCCACGATTCTACATATCCACGTCAACAATTATCTTTTTAGATAGCGACGAATCTGAATCTGAAGTGGAGTGCGAAATTCCGTCAAAACCAGAAAATGAACCAACTCCAAAAAGGAAAAAAGAAAACGCCTTCTACGACGTACAATTGGACAAAAGAAGACATTCCACATATAAATAGAGATACAACTTTTGAGCCTTCTAGTAATAGTGAAGTATTGGACCCACTAGAATACTTCACAAAATTTCTATCATTAGATATAATAAATGATATTGTTGATCAGACTAACATCTACAGCACCCAAGCAATGGGTAGGTGCCTTAACACCAATCCTAAAGAAATTACAGATTTTTTTCTATATTGCTTTTTATGGGAGTCATAAATCTGCCATCTTATGAAGATTATTGGGCAAGTGACACTAGAATTGAGCAAATAGCAGAGTTGATGCCAGTGAAGCGCTTCAAACGTCTAAGACGGCTCATTCACTTCAACAATAACGATAATATAACAGAAGATACCACAGATAGATATTTCAAGATTCGCCCATTTATTGAAAAAGTGAGGCAAAATTTTCGGAGACACCATACCGAAAATCAATATTCCATAGATGAAACAATGATCTCCTATAAAGGGACTCGGGCTGGAAATCTTAGGCAATACATAAAAAGTAAGCCTAATAAGTGGGGGTACAAATTTTTTGTTATTGCGGGTGTTTCCGGTGCCGGTACATTCAGGGAACTAAAGGGAACAGGAAACGAACTCTCACAATCTGAATGCGACATGGGTGTTGGAGCTGGAATTGTCATTGCCTTGTCGAAGTCCCTTCATGATGCAAACAAAGCAACTGTCTTCTTTGATAACTACTTTGCTAGTTTGCCACTTTTCACATACTTGAAGAATAACATGAATATATACAGTTTAGGAACATTACGCAGCAATAGAATTGCTGGATGTCCAATCGAAACAGACAAAATATTACTCAAGCAAGGAAGGGGTCAATATGATTATAAGACAGACAAAGGCAAGGGTGTAATCATAGTAAAATAGGTGGACAATAAAGCGGTTCTATTAGGTAGCACTTTATATGGTATAGAACCTAAGGAATCCGTGAAAAGGTACAGTAAAACTGCTAAAGCAAAGATAGATGTACACTGTCCGGCAATTGTGAAAAACTATAACAAACATATGGGAGGGGTGGATACTGCTAATGCCTTGATGGGTCTACAAATACGAGTAGAAATGCCGTCGCCCCAACGTCGGTACCTGACGTTGCGTCGGGTAATAGAACGTTGGCTAGACGAGACGTCCAAATGCCGTTTGGGCATTATGGATAGTTCTTAGAAAACACACGTGATTAGCATTAATTCTTCGATATAAATAGGAGCTGAGCAGACACAAAAAGTTAAATTTGCTGTAGGATGTTAATCAGTTGGAAAATAAATTGTACGTTAGATAGATATGAATGACTGATTGCTGGTCCTTGTTCACTCCCAATGTCAACTTCTGCACAGTTACTCAGTTCGCCATGCATAGATTGACATTTAAAGGAATGACAATATTTCTAATACTTCAGCATTTAGTTGGAAATTAAAGGAAAATTATTCGGCCAGATATTGTGGATAGAACAATGCTGCATATGGCATAACAGCAAATCGAAATCGCAAATAAAACTACACACCACCCGCGCCCCAATCTTTAGTTTATTATTAAAATTAAAAAAAATTCCAAGATTGACCTGGATGACTTTTTTTTTGCTTCTTGCTTCACCGGGAGAATATCTGAAACAAAAAAAATAATATTACCACGAGAATATAAGAAATGTCAATGTGTTTTAAGTTTGAACTCGGTTTTAACCAATGTTAGCTGAAGCTTGATTTTATATTGTAGCATAAAATCAGTATAAAAATTCATTATAAATTGAATGGTAATCTAGCACACAACTTAACGTATAATGTCAGAAATTCACTGACTTTAAAAAAAAAAGATTTTATGCAAAACACGTATTTGTCAGCGTACGAGAAAACCCACCAGTTAAAAACAGCGCACGGGAAATGGGCACTTTCCAGCGTCCTCACGGAAAAGGTACATTTTTTAAACAAATCCACCAAAAAATAGGTAGTTTTCAGACTAGAGAGAATAATGAAAAAAACCTTTCCTACTCAGGTGCGGTAAATGCACTTTTACACACTTATTTGAGTGCGGTAAAGAATACTTTTCCGCACCGGATGCGGTAAAGTTACTTTTCCACATTGCAAAATTAATTTACAATAAATGTAGAATTTTAAAGGTAATATGTGTAGAGAATATCCACTTGCACCAACCTTTTTATGAGATGCTCAAGCAAATAAAAAAATTGAAAAAGTCATTAAACATATTGTCTGATTCGTGTAAAACTGGTCAATTGTATAATTCTATGTTATATAAAGGACTGCAGGAATTTAATATGTTGCCGAATCATATTAAAGATTGTAGCAACCTCGAGAATTTTAAAAAATTAATTAGAGAACACTTTTTGTAGTTTTTAACATTTTATATTGTGATGCCTATGTATTTTTTAAATTTATTTTAAGTTTTTTATACCCTTATGTAATTGTTTTTGTATATAGCATTATGCTAAATAAATCATTATTCAACAGATAACAAACGAAAGACAGTCCACAATATTCAGACAGGCTTTAGTTTAAAATTCTCTAATTACTCCCTAGGTAGTGAAAGTGATATTTTCATCTCTCAAATGAGGGAGAAAACTTTTATTTTCTATAGAGGTCGTAGAAAATAGTTATTTGCGCATAGTTAAAAGCAGCAGTTAAATATTATGTTAATACCTGGTTGAAGAAGGTGTTGTTACTAAAGATATGTTTGTCAATTTGTCAAGAAAGTGACAAACTGTCTTTAGACAGCAAGACTTTTACGGGTGGCACTTTTCCTCCCTTTTAAATTAAACATCCTGTTTCTATTCTTTTTTTTTATTATTCGCAAGAAGGCTAGTAATTATTCTTAATACTTCCCTATACCTATTTTGCACCGGTTCCTAGATGTTCCATAAAAATGGTGGCTTTGTCAGCAAAACGGTAGTCTAAACATTAATTAAATTCTCAAGTCCTGAAAGGCTTGCCGATGTGACCTTTTGTCCTCAGTTAGACAATACTACATATGGTTGAAACCCCAGACACAGAAAATGAAAAAAACCTACCGGACCTACAGACAGATATAAAAACTGCCAAAAGTTCGTTTTCTTTTAAAATGATTCATCGGTGTTTTATGGTTTGTAATAAAATAATATTAAACTTAGAACAAATCCATGTAAACATTTCCTTTACCTAACTTCAACCGTTTCTGACTTATTAACAGTGTTTCCTTAAAGGGTGCATACAATCGTGTCATACCAATCTGAATACGGACACCTGCTTGGCCTTAATGACTAGTTGTCGTTTCTATAACGACATGTTCTGACAGATATTTGTCAAATACAAAACTGGTTGAAACTTTAGCACAAGCAGGGGTCCGTATTCAGATTAGTATGTATTACGATTTTATACGCACTTTAAGGAAAAACTGTTATTAAGTCACAAACGGTTGAAGTTAGGTAGAGGAAGAGTACACATAGATTTGTTCTAAATTTAATGTTCTTTTTTCACCCTGTAAATTTTTGACATTTTTCGTCTCTGGGCTTTTCAACCATGTGGTATTGTCTAACTGAGGACAAAAGATCACACCAGCAAACCTTTCAGGACTTAAAAATTTAATAAATGTTTAGACTACCGATTTTGCTGCCAAATCCACCACTTTTATGAAATATCTAAGAAACGGTGCAAGATAGGGAATAGAATAGGATAGCGAAGTATTAACATTAATTACTAGGCTTCTTGCGAGGAATTCAAAAATTAGATTAGAAACAGTGTATTCCATTTGAAAATTAAAAGTTGGTGTTCTTTCCGACTGATATGGCAACACTTCAAAGTCCAAAATATTTTACATAGAGAGTTTGGATAGGCTACAAATTTAAACGAAAAATATTAAGTCGTTCTCTAGATACTTCTAATATACCATCAGCGTGAATCACCCTGTATCTTACATATTATATTAAAAATAGACATTTTTTAAAATTATATTTGATTATGAATTCCATTTAAAAGAAGAAAGTTATGTCAATTCTTGAGAAAACTGAACGCAGTAGCTAAAAACTAAACACGAAACTGAAATCACATCGAAAAAGTGCCTTAAAAATGTTTGTGTTTTACTCCGATATTTTAATAAACAAAAAAGTTGGGTAAAGTTTTTAAAATGGGCGAAATTCGAAAAACAGCCTCTAGCGCCTCAATCTGACAAGATATCGAAATACGGTTTTTGCCATAACACCGTATCTAGCTGAAAAATGGGGTTTTCCTGTCAAAACACTCTAAATCCTAACACCCTGTACAGGTGATTCAATGATAAAGTTCATTATCTCGTTTGATTTGAGAAATAGAAAAATAATGTTAAATACAAAAGTTTTAGAGAATATTGATATTTATAGTTTAAAATTACTTTTGAATATACAGGTTCTTAAAGACATGACAGAAAGCATTAGTTTTTTTAAATATAATTTTTTTAACATTTTTTCCGTCGACTATGTATTGACAGCCTTTTTTGATGGACGATAACGAATCAATATTGAGTTCCATTAATGCATGATTTTTCAATTGTTTTACTTTAATGCATGATCAGCTCAGATTATCAGGCAATCAAATACGCTCATAGTATAGTTCTATCCTTTTTTATTTGTATGAAACAAAGAGAAATAAACACACATTCTTTAGTTGACATCCACCATTACTGACAAAAAAAAACTTTGTAGGATTTTATAATCCTTTTATAACCTTTATTATAAACTACAGATGACGGAAAAATGTTGTAACCAACTTTTATATTAATAAGCGATTAATAATCTCAATTTTAGTAACGCGTTCACTGCGTTAAACCATTTCGATTATTAATCGCTTTCATTAATACACTCGTTCGTTAAATAACTATTAAAGTCTTCATAACAATTTAAAACTTTTTTGTTAATAATGTCAGATTATTTAATTTTTCTATACAAATATTACTTTTTACTATGATGTAAAATTGACTGTATTGCCATTGTTTCTAAAAGTAGAATACTCATATTTGGTATGAACGTTCTACAGGAACGACAAAAATGATTTATGCAAATAAATCGTATAATAATTGCATTAGATGCTACAGGACGTGCAATTTTTTAAAATATATTTTGATTAATTCAGTTTCGACTTTTATAAATGGAACACCCTGTACATTATTTATTTTGTCTGATAGGTTTTACGTATGTCATGTACCTAATTTGAGTAGATTGCAATTTATTTATGGTTTTTAATTTTTACCTTCGATTGAAGTTTAAGTTTAGTTTAATTTAAGTTTATAACTAGCTTACGACAAACTAAAAATGCAGGTGTTGTCAACCGTTGGTAGAGTTACAGCATATTCCAGACATCAAAATAAAACGATTTAGCTAAATTGTCCTATACCGAAAGTTAATATTAAGAAAGATACAGGGTGTGAAAGTTGAAATTTTGTTCTTGTTTTTTTATCATATTATCTAGGTATTTTGATATAAATTACTAAAAATGTGTATAAGGGGATTTTGACAGCCGGTAAATATGATGGTTTCATATATTTGCAGTAGCTGATAGGGGGCGCTACCTGCAGCTTTTTTATCTGCTTAAAAGGACTAATACTTTTTTTCTACGCCACTGAAACAGACACACGACTTCAAAATATGATTCTAATATGTTTTCTACGTGAAAAAGGTATACTTGTTTTAAGGCTTAAAAGTTGACCGTTTTTGAGATATCCACTATTTTGATATTGCATGTAGCAACTTTCAAATTGGTAAATATTTATTTTATGAAAGTAAGTTTTTATTTTGCCTTTGTAGAATACTTGTTGTCCAAAAGAAACCTTTTTTTAATGTTAATACTTTAATTTCCAGTGGTTTGTGGTGTAAGTTGTTTCACCAAATTCACTGAAAATACGTAAGGATTTTTCATTTATTTTTATCAGTCTTTTTGTTGTGTGATTTAGCTAAAAGATATACCAATTAGTTTTTTTAAGGCGTGTATAAATTACGTAAATGTACTTTACCCTTTAACCATTTAACCGTATTAGCAATGCAATATTAAAACATTAAATATCTCGAAAACGGTCAACATTTAAGATCTAAAACTAGTAATTTTTTTTAAATAGAAAACATATTAGAATAATATTTTGAAGTCATATGTCCGTTTCGATGCGTAAAAAAAAGTTTAAGTACTTTTAAGCAGCTGAAATAGTTGCAGATAGGCGCCTCCTATCAGCTACTGCAAAATAGTAGTAGTAATGCTGTAGCTCTATGTCCCATTACTTATGGTCCACCCTATACAGGGTTATTCACCTTATTTGGACACGGAAGATTGTGACTAAACTATTCACTTTCAAAAAAGTTATAGACCTATTGAAGGTATCTTTTAAAAATATTTTCAAGATGTACCGGTTGTCCCAAATGCCGAAAAAGTATCAAAGTCATGTTTTTTCAAATGTAACACCTGGTATATTACTTTATTTTCAAAATCTACGTTGAAAATAAAAATTAATTTTATTGATGTTTGATAGGTCTAAACTTTACAGTTTCTCAGATATTCCTTAATTTGTAAAAATGTAGAACAAATATTAACATTTAAACATTCAACCTTCCTTTGAGATTAATTGACCAAAATTGGTTTGGGCGATGATAACAGATTAAGTTTTATGATCCAAAAGTGATAAATTGTCTAGCTCATATAGGGGGTCTCAAAAAATTATTTAATCAAAAACTAAAGTTTTGAAGTAGTATAAACTTGTCAAAATCAAATGGAACCACAATTACAGTATATGCAAACTTAATTACCTATCGAAAATTATTAAGGTTTCATACCTCTAATTGTTAACGTTTTCTTGGATAAATCGACATTTCCTAAAGTAGAGCTGACTGACTGATTTTTAATATCGTTCAAAGATCACTTGGTATCTTTTCGAATTACATATCTATCATTCTAATCTAAGTAAAGCTTAGAATAAAATAGTGGCTTAATACTTTGTAAATTTGCTATACAAGTAATTCATAAAAATAATTAAATAAATCATTCAAACAAAAATAATTCATAAAAATGTTTAAAACGGCGACAATTCGACTACAAACTACTAGAACTAAACTTAACATCCAACTAGTCCGTTTTTGAGTCCTTCAGCAACATTATTAAGTATCTTAATGGATATACTCCTAAAAATTTCGCTAATTCGCTAATCTGTGGTCATTTCTCAAGGGTATCAAAAATGACTCAAAATCGGTGCGAGTTCGAGAAATGAATGATGAATTGACTTTCCAAGAAAACGCGAACATTTAGCCATAGGAGACCTCAATAATTTTCGATAGATAATTAAATTTTGCATCTACTTTAATCATAAAATAGGTGGTGTTCAATTTGATTTTGACAAGTTGTTAAAGTTTAAAGGTTGCAATTATTGGGAGAAAAATGTTGAGACATCCTGTATGAGCTAGACAATTTCTCACCCATGGATCCTAAAACTTGATCTCTTAGTAGGTCCCAACATTAAAATTTGTTCTAAACTTTTACAAAATAACGAATATCTGAGAAACTGTAAAGTTTAGACGTACCAAACCTCAATGTCATTCATTACCTTTTATTTTCAACGTAGATTCTGAAAATCAAATAAAATACTAGGTATTCCATTTGAAAAAATATAACTTTGATACTTTTTCTGCATTTGGGACAACCGGTACATCTTGAAAATATTTTTAAAAGATACCTAAAATAGGTCTATATCCATTCCAGAATCAAAAGTTTGTTGAAGGTGAATACTTTAGTCACAATTTTCCGTGTCGAATAACGTGAATAACCCTGTATAATTGATAAGAAAAACAAATGTTTTAATTTTGTATGTCATTAACAACAATTTAAAATGTTTATGGTTCAATTGAATTGTTAAAGACAATTTTCAGATTATAGTTTAGTTAAGATAACAAAAAATGCAGGTAAAAGTTAAAACATATAAATAAATCGCAGACATTTAAATTAGGTAGGTATATGACATATTTCACAAAAGTTGAATTGTAAAAGCTATCAGAAAAATAAGGAATACACAGGCTGTTCCATTTACAAAAGTCGAAATTACTTAAGCTGAATTAGTCAACACGGTGTTTCATGGTAAATGCGTTATACAGGATGTTTCACGATAAATGCGTCATATTTTAGGGTGTGATTAAAGGTCAAAAAATAACTCTAGTTTGCTAAACCATGGTCCAAAAATGTTTCGTTATGTAGATACAGGGTGTTAAAGTTTGGGTAAAAAAATCTAAATTTACTTATTTCATCAAAACAATAAGAGATATTTTCGTAAAACTTTTTGGGTGTCAACGATAAAGTTCGTTTTGCCATTAAAAAATATATTTTTTATATTTGCCAGTGGCGTCCAATCAAACAAGTTATTGACCATTTTTGCAAAAAAAATATGTACGCCACTGTTTTTCCAAAAAATGCAAATCAGTTCTGAATTCCTTATTCAATTTAACACAGAAAAGGTATCTAGTAACTTTTTGGTACGTCATCTCGTTTTCGAATAAAAAATCCTGCAAAAGTACCATTACAATTAATACTAAATTTTCGAATTTCGCCTCTATTCAATTTTAAAATTTTGATTTATTCAGTTTTTTAATGATAAAATAGGAAGTTACTGCTTGTTCCTATCGAATAAAAATTTTTTTAAAAAAAGTAAATTAATAAAAATTTAGATATTGATTAATAAAATAAACAGTCGACGATTTAGTATTGATTTTATGGGTACATTTTTATGATTTTCAATTTTTTATTGGAAAACAGAATGGTGTACCGAAAAGTTACTAGATAGCTTTTCTGTTCTAAATTGAATGGGGAATTCGAAATTGATTTGCGTTTAATGGAAAAAGAGTGGTGTATACATATTTTTTTTGCAAAAAGATTCAGGAACGTGTTTGATTGAACGCTACTGGCAAAATTAAAAATTATGTTTTTTATTGCAAAACGTGCCTTATCGTGGACAGTTGACACCTACAAAGTTGTATAAAAATATCTGAAACCGGTTTGAAGAAATAAATAAATTTAGTTTTTTTTATTCAAACTTTAACACTCTGTATATACATAATGGAACATCTTTGGCCCATGGTTTATTTAGCAAACTAGGGTATTTTTTTACTTTTAATCAAAACATTGTAAAAAAATTGAACGCCCTGTAGCATCTAACGCAAATTTATTTGCGTAAATCTAATTTGTGGTCCCTGTGCAAACAATGGTAATTGGTAATACAACCAATTTTATATCAAAGTAAAAACTAATATCTTAAAGAATTAAATATTAGTAAAACCTTGAGGAAAACTATCAGGTTGAAGTATAGACAACATAAAACTTTTCAAATTCTACCTAGTATCTACAAATGTATTAAAATATATAAGGTTCTATTTAAAAAAAAAACTAATGCCTGGTTTATACCCCCAAATTAAAAAAAATAATTAAAGTTAATTTAATTTAAAATAAATGTAAATTTATACGGTTTATGCCCGGTTTATACCTTCAAATTAAAAAATTAATTTTAATTTAAATTACATGTAAAATTGAATGAAAATTATTGTGGTTTGTAATTTTCAAGAAATGCTAAATTAAATGACATAGATTTGTTTTTGACTTTGACGTATTGTAGACATATTTTAACCTAAAAAGGGTGAAAGAGTTTAGCTATAAAATAATCATTTGTAAAGTTAAAAATATTAAACAAGGAATGAAGTTTTCTTTGGCAGTGGTTACCGCAATAATCGGAATTGGTGTATCTTTGATAAAACAATGAAAAAGAAATTGGAGATATGGAGTAAAACCGATAAACAGAAAATGAGAAAAAACACAAATAAAGTTTCACATTTTATCACAACGAAAAGTGATAAAGGGTTCACAAATTAGCCTCAATTTCACCCAATGGTGAAAGTTCGTTGACTTTTAAGTTAACATTAGTTTTAGTTTTGTGTAAATTTTAAGTACAGCATGTCATATACAAATGTGTAGCTTTAACTTTGATAAAATTAAATTGACTATAACGAAAATATAGTTTAATTGTTAATTTGGAGGTATAAACAGGGGACAATGTCTGGTTTATACCTCCAAATTAACAATTAAAGTAAATGTTCATTAAAGACAAATTTATCACCCGGTTTATACCTCCAAAGTAACAAATTAAACTAAAAAGTTAAATTAAGTTAAGTTTTAACTTAAATTTAAAAAGTTATAGCCACATGTTTGCCAACTTTAAACTAAGGGCAAATTCTTGAAACCTTCGTTGTGATAAAATGTGAAACTTGATTTGTTTTTTCCTTCATTCCCTGTTTATCAGTCTTACTCCATATCTCCAATTTCATTTCCATCGTTTTGTCAAGAATACACCGATTCCAACTAGTGTGGTAACCACAGCCAAAGAAAACTTCATCCATTAGTTAATATTTTAAATTTTACAAATGATTATTTTATAGCTGAACTTTTTCATGAATTTTTCACCCTCTTTAGGTTAGAATATGTCTAAAATACGTCAAAGCCAAAAACACATCTATGTCATTTAATTTAGCATATCTTGAAAAGTATAAACAACAATAATTTTCATTCAATTTTACATGTAATTAAAATTTAATTTAATTTTTTAATTTGGAGGTATAAACCGAGCATTACATGTAATTAAAATCAAATTAATTTTTTAAATTTAAAAGTATAAACCGGGCAGGGATGTGCAAATGACCACTTTTTTTGATTTCGACCAGGGCAGTGGTCAAAACTGGTCAAAATGGTTGAAACTGGTTAAAACCAAAATAAAAAATGTATTCCTAGAATAAAAAATTAAAAAATATATAAATTAGGTGTAGAAAAATGTAACAAACTGATTTCTGTATATAGAATGTTAAATTTAAAAATAAAACAAGATAAAAATGTTGAAAGGTAGGAAGACAATGATGACTTGATGTAGGTATAATAGGCAGGTTTATAATTTGTTGGCTTTTGTTGTTTAAATGTTTCTTTTTGTTTAAAATAATTTTTTTTTTATTTTGAGTACAAATGTTTGTATATTTTGAGGTAAAACATTTCTTAAAAAATAATTAAAACAATTTGATATATATATTTTTTTAATTTTGAACTTTTTGGTTTTGACCCGTTTTGACCACTAAAGTTTCCAAAACAAATTTGACCAGGGCAGTTTTAACCGGGTTAAAACCAATGGTTTAAACCACTCTGTCCAAAACTTGCCAACCATGAAACCCGGCAAAATACTTTTCAAGTTATGTTAAATTAGATAGCATAGATGTGTTTATGACTTTGGACATATTCTAACCTACCAAAAAACTAAGTGTTAGTGTACAATGATGATTATTGTGTTAAAGGTAAAATGAAAACTGTAATGCTTTTTATTTTTGTTAATGTTACTATCATTAAGCTGGATTCATAGTTCTAGTTCCGCAAGAAGAAGTAATCAGTAAGCTGTAGTAAAAATAAATAATATACTTGTAACACTCTAATTCATAGTTTGACAAATAAGTGCAAGCCACATTAACCGCAAGCAGTAAGCAGCAAGAAATGAATCATTTTCATTTCTTACCTTGCTCCTTACTGCTTCCATTATAGATACTACTGGTCTTTACCCCCATTCATAGATTTTTGGAATATCATTTGACAAATACTTTCTTTTGCCAAAAAATGACAACCCACAACATAATAAATAAAATTTTGATGGTTTATAAGACTTTGGGGTTATGTTATTTCCTTCTTACTAAAGTCGAACCATGAATTGACATGGCTACTACTGCTTGCTGCTTACTTCTTGCAGAATTAGAACTACAAATCTAGCTTTAAAATCAGTTAACTCACCTTAAAACTTGCTTTTTAATCCACGGTTGTACCTAATGTAGATAGTTTGATATATTGCACACAATTTTTCTTTTTCAAGTTGACTTGATTGCAGTCCCTGGGAAATGTAGTCACTTTCTTCATAAAAGTATTTTCTTTTTCATCCACATGGAAAAGTAGTGATGTATGCCGCATATACCAGTTGCAGATCTGTAAGACTAGCCGAATTAGTTACTAGAACCACCCTTAAAAAATGTGTAGTAATGATGCATCAGCATTAGCATGGTTTATTACATAGGTTAGGTATGAAATTGTCATTGTAATCTTACCTGGGCCAGCAGCTGTTGTATCCATTATGTCAATCAAAAAATATACATTTACTTGATTTTAGTGCATAATCTTCACCAATTAAATTGTTAGGTTTTGTCATAAAAATATAATTAATTTTAGCAGCATGCTAAAACAAATAAACAAAAGCAAATTGTGAAAGTGACAAGTGAAGTGGGAATCTGGGAATTTTACTTGACAACACAACAGATCCAAGAGGGCGGCCCTATCAGCATAACCTGTTTTCTCGAAACGCTACCTCGCGTGACGTCACAGTGGGTGCTCGGGTGCACAGTATTAATATAATAATAGTATTTATTTAGCGATAATGCTACATGAAAAACAAAACAATACAATTCACACATGTCCCAAAAATTAACCAACAAGCAAATCACTAGAAAGTTGCATATACATTTTTTCTCGAATGTGTTTTCCCAGTTGTATTTTAAATATTTGTACCGGGTGACCCAATAAGACTGTTCCTCGACCATATCTCGGGAACCGTTCGTCGTATGATTTTGGGGTAAACATTTCTTTAAGTAAATCGGCCATGAAGAATCGTTGGAAAATATTTTCGAGTTCTAAAAATGACCACCAGAGGCCGTAACTGCCATCTTAAATTTTTAAATTGCATTTTCTATAAATTTTGGACAATAAACTAGAATTATTTTTTCCACATTTTTAAAGCAAACCAATTTATCTATCATTATCGTAAAAAACAAATTTCTGTTATTTCAAAAACAAAGATGGCGTGAGGTGTTCAATTGTTTTTGCAATAACTAGCTCTAACTTCTTAACGGTTTGACCAATTTTAACAAATTCGGTATTGAATCAACCAAAATATAGTTAATTTAGTTGAATATTTCTCCGCCAGGGGGCTAGTTTTGACACCATGACTTAAATTCCAAAAAAGATAAAAAAAAACAAATGGAATGATATGACTTTTTCTTTATGAAAAAGTAGCCAAATAACATCCAAATAGGCCAGTGAAAACCGTTTTTTAAATTATCGTTCCTAACCTGAAATATTGAGAAAATGAGATTAATAGATCTGTGTGGTAAATTTCATAAAACTATTAAAAATTTAACTACATAATGAATAAAAGTGAATAAAATTGTGAGTCTAAATAAAATTCATTTAGGCATTATTTAAAAAATACCACATATCGTCAGAACATTCATCTTGCTCCAAAGCGACTAAATGCATCCTGAACTTATTAAGTCACTTTAATGTTACACTCGGAATTTGTCTATTGCATTGTAATGTCCTCCTGTTTTTGTGTGATTTTTGGAGTCAATTTCTGCCAAACAATATATAATACGTTTGAAAATTAAAAAGTATAAGGTATAACTTAAAAAGAAGGTTTAACATAAGCTATAAGGTTTAGTCCCTTTGGAACCACATGAATGTTCTGATATATGGTATTTTTTAAATAATGCCTAAATCAATTCAATTTAGACTTACAATTGCTTCTATAACATTTTATTCATTATGTAGCTAAATTTTTGATAGTTTTATGAAATTTACCGCGCGATCCTTGGCCTTAAAATTTTCATAAAGAAAAAGTCATATCATACCATTTGTTTTTTATCTTTTTTGGAATTTGAGTTATGGTGTCAAAGCTAGCCCCCTGGCGGAGAAATATTCAACTAAATTAACTATATTTTGGTTGATTCTTATTGCCCAAAAAATGCTTTTTTCGACAATACCAAATTTGTTGAAATTGGTCAAACCGTTAAGAAGTTAAAGCAGGTTATTGCAAAAACAATTGAACACCCCACGCCATCTTTGTTTTTGAAATAACAGAAAATTGTATTTTACGAAAATGATAGATAAATTGGTTCGCTTTAAAAATGTGGAAAAAAAATTCTAGTTTATTGTGCAAAATTTATAAAAAATGCAATTTAAAAATTTAAGCTTGCAGTTACGGCCTCTGGTGGTCATTTTTAGAACTTTAAAATATGTTCCTGCGATTCTTCATGGACGATTTAAAATGTTTTGTCCCAAAGTCATACGCCGAACGGTTCCCGAGATATGGTCGAGGAACAGTCTTATTGGGTCACCCGGTACATTAGGCGATTCCTTTATATTGACTGACAACCAATTAAATCGAAGAAGTCCCCTATACAGTAATGAATTGAAACCTAAATTTAATTCACATTTTCTACTAATTATGAAATCTTTACAATGTCTTGTATTATAATTATGTACGTCAGAAAAAATTTCTACCTTTGTATAAATGTAATCAGGCAATAATTCATTCTTTAGTTTGTACACAAATACATTGGTATCAAACCATATTTTTTGTTCTACATGGAGTATGTTGAGGGTTTCCTGCATTGCGTGTATAGAAGTGTACCTATTGCATTTCAAAATTGTTCTCATTGCTCTGTTTTGAACCACTTGAAACTCAAGTACTGTGCCGTTTAGAAGTATAGTCATTTGCGTCCGATAGGAATTCGGGTTTTTGCGCGTCAGGACTTCCAGATAGTACTGAGGTTGGTTAAAAGTAACGACACGGTTATATTCGGTTTGGAGGCGAAACTGGTAGCCTTTGGGTTGTTGTGTGTGCAATTATACTAGGGATAAGTGGATACATTTGCCTGGTACTAGGTGAGGGCTTATTCTTATTTTTTATTGTAATGAAGTTGTCCTAAGTTCGTTTTTCCATTTAGTTTTGTTCCGCCGAACGCTTAACACCAAATAAACGGCCGTTATACCTAGTCGTCTGCGTTTTTTTTTCGCTGTTGGTTTTCTGGGTTGGATTTCGAGTCCATATCGCAAATACTCCGAAAAGAACTTGCTACAGTACTTTGTAGTCGTGTAGGCTATAGAGAAGTGTCGAGCAGAACTGCAGATGCGGTAACGCAATACTATTATACAACATCAACCTAGTATAAACAGACAAATGGTGTCTTGAAAAAAAAAAAAATTTTTCTTTGAATATTTTTGCATAACATAATCCGCATGTACTCGGAAATTTAGATTTGGATCGAAAATTACTCCAAAATACTTTATGTTTTTTTTATACGTTATTCTACTTCCGTTTATTTTAATGTATATGTTGTCCACATTTATATTACTAACTCTCTGTTTTCTCCCAAATACGCTGAATTTAGTCTTAGTTACATTTATACTCCACTGAGTGGAGGTATTACTTTCCTTCTGATAAAGTATTTATATAAAGTGGTAAGCTTGAATAATCAAAATATCTAAAAATTCAGCTTTATTAAGTATTGGCTTATTTCTTTGAACAAAACCATTGCAGCTTCACAAAGATGTTTGCTTTACAATCATACTACTAGATAGGTAAATATTGTCTCATATGAGTAGTTTCTAGACCTATTAATTAAAGTCACAGCGAACTACCTTATTGCTGCTATTACTTTAACGCTGCTTTTAGATAAGACTAGGTATAATACATATTATTAGCTTGAGGTTCAGCAATCGAGTTTACTACACTATCTGTTGGTGATTATTATGTTAAACATAAAACAATAATGAAAACTGCAATACTTTTGACTTCTCATTCAATGTTAGAATTGAAATTATCATAATAATGTTAATTTCAGCAAAATCAGTTAACTTACCTTAAAATATGCTCTTTTGTCCACTGTTGCTTGTTGAAAACATTGCACAAGGTTTCACTCTTGTAAAGCCCTTTTGACCCAACAAGTTAAACTAGACGTGCTTTTATTACTTTAATAAACGCCTTTACCGAGATCTTGTTTCAGAGGTAGAATCAAACCACTTGGTAGAAAAATATAATTTAATAACTAAATAACAGTTAAATCTAATTGACAAAATGGTTGGTTTATCAACTTAGTGAATCGGAATAAAACTTTCGATCGTATTTCCCGAAAGTAAACACTTCAAACAGTACCTTTTACATGCACAAAATATTACAATAATTAAATCATACATTTGTTACACAATGATGAGGGCAGCTTTCTGAAGGGTTTGACACTCGCGATTTATTATAATTTAGAAAATGGTTTACTATTTAATTAATTACGAACAAGGCGCGGGTTGCAGAATTCGGGACGGCTACATTTTGTGGTGCGAGCCGAGTCCTCTGGCTGGGCTCTATCGTCTGAGGCAGAGTCTTCGACTATCTCTGATCGTCTCTCGTCTCCACGCATGTAGAGCTTAATTTATACCCGATTGACTGGCTGACGTAGTTTGTTATTCCTCGTCGCCCGCATCGCAACAGTAGCGGGGATTTGTCATGGCTAAAAGTAGCGATGATGGACTATGTGCATTCTGACTGTAACTTTGGCTCGCGCATTTTATTATTTTGCCATCTCCGAAGATCTGCTTCAATTTAATGAAGTTATGCTTTTAAATAATAAGTCCATCTTTTAAGTTAATGGATTTTCCATTCGTGACATAATGTTCCAGTCTTCATAGTGGGTAGTTTGGTCCTCAATTAGAACACTTTTCTCATGTTTATATCCTTGTTTTTCGTCCACATGAAAAATTAGTGATTTATGCAGCATATACCAGATGCAGTGCTGTAAAATAGGCACTTGACCACCCTTAAAAAATTTCAGACTACAAAAACTTGTAGTAATGATGCAGATGCATCAGTAGGGCTATCTATGCAATTTTGTAATCGTACCTGGGGCAGCATCAGCCATAGTATCCCTTATGACTAATGTCTGAACGCAGCAAGCTAGGATTCCAGTAAATTATAGTAGTAATTTTAAGACTGTAGTCTGGTTTAAATAGTCATTAAAGAATATTTTTTTTTTACATCACCTTGCCTCAAATTTTTGCTGCCGTTAATATTTTACAATATTAACAAGATCCATGTTCTGGCATTGTAAAAGAACTAAAAATGCGATTTACATAATTTATACTAATAATTTTAAATTAATGAAAAATGAAATAAAGTTGTAAAAATTAAGGTTTTTTTTAGTTTCAGAATGGTTTTAGATTGATCAAAAATCAAACCCAAACAAAACCACAAAGAATTACCTTACTAGAGAAGAAAGATTTACGGAGCATGTTTTCGGAAGGAATAGTTCGCCTTCCAATCGCATATTGTGAAGGCGCTGGGCTCTGTGTCAATTATTACAGTTACCTATAATAATGGACTATCATCTAGCCGCTTAAAGTCATTCATTTGTCATTTTTATATCTTGTATCTTGGCCGTTTTTGTCTACATAAGAATTCGAAATTAATTTGAACTTTAGAAGGTTATGTCCCGGTGTTGAGGTGTTTATCCTAAGCTTTTTTAAAATGAGTTTGTTGCAAGGTGTTAAAAATCCTTCTAAACTGAAGTGCTGTGTTCCTGGTTGTGATGATAGGTTCAGTAGTCGTTTTCGTTTTCCCAATTTATTAGAGGAAGAAAATTTATTTAAAATATGGATTTCAAAAATTAGAAATCCGGCGCCGTTACTAAACCACTTGAGCCCTGAGGAAATGTATGCCAAATATAGAGTGTGTGGGCGTCATTTCCGTCCAGAACATTTAAAAGGTGAAGGGTGTAGAAGAGGATGCACAAAGGATGCTGTTCAGCAGTTATTCCTCAATAGTGTTACATATAGATACTAATTGCATATTTTTGAATACATGTAGAACATAGAACATGGGTGGTCAAAACTAAGGCCGGGATTACCCAACTTTTTAGTCATAGTCACAATCATCAACTTAATTTTTGTCGATAACAACATGTAGTAAACGTCTTAAAACTATGATGATTACAACTTACTATTATTAAAAAGTTGAACCCGGCCCAATAGAATAAGTTTATATCACTCTATTAGTGATATAAACACATTTTTATTATTTTTTGGTTGTTTTTTATTTGCTGTTGATGTATATATTTTGTAATAATTTATTGTTATTGCCAGCAACAATGACCTGTTTACCCGTTGCCCGACAACCGCCTATACAGTGCAGGCCAAAAGTTTAAATTTTCTCATTTTTGTTCGTGTTTTACGACGAAAGGGCTCAAGTTAGAGATCCGAAAAAGATACAGAAAACTAGTCCATGATAGGTACTACAACTTTCATTATTACGATTTTTCAATAAAATCAACCGTACAGGAGCAAAAAAATCAAAACCGTTTTCCCATGTTAATCTCCTATGTCCAGGGTGCTCTTGGACAACTGGTATATTTCCGGATTTATTGCAAAAAAAAAAAAAAAGCAAGTTAATTGTGTAGTACTCGCGCTGCTCTGTTGGTTTCCGAACGCACCTACAATAACGTCATGCTACGACTTATGTCACTGTCATCGATATAGACAGATGAGAGGTTAGAGGTTAACTTTCACTTTTTTCGATTGAGAACAGAATGATTATGTATTATGTTAGGTTTAAAATCCTAAATTATTATTATTATTTTGTCATCCTGAATAATTTAATAAACTATTGAATTTACGAGTAGGATTTATTTATATTCTACAACGTCAGAAGTGGGATTTGAACAAAGTGCCGTTATTTAACCGGATGTTTTAAGATTTTCATCACGATGCATACCAATGAGGAATTTGAACGTTTCATGGCCCAACAATTCCAACCTGGAGATGAGAATGACATGGGGGCTAAAGGACAACAATCTCCAACCACCCCACCAACACCCGGACTCTCTGTACAGGGCGGCCCCTCAAATAGCCCAAACACTAATGCCACCGATATGTCATCTCAGTTTATGTCGACTATTACCATGCTTATGCAGCAGAATAGTCAAATGTTAAGTATGTTACAATTATCACAACAACAGGCACCTTCATTTACGAATCCTAATGTAAACCAAGTGCCAAATTTTAACATTATGCCTGATTTATCAAAGAGCATAGACGTTTTCGACGGTGAAAAGGGTCCTGAAGTGGCAAGTGCATGGTTGAGTCAATTAAGAAGTATGTCACTAATCCATCGTTGGCCTGATGCCTTTCTGCTGCAAACAGCCAGAAATAACTTAAAGGGAGCTGCTAGATATTGGCTTCAAGGTAAAAATGAGGAACTCACTAGCTGGGATCTGTTCGAAACTGCATTTAAAAAGACATTTATGTTTGAAATAAGTAAATCTGACAATTGGAGGAAGATGCAAAGTCGCCATCAGCTGCCTACAGAAAATGTGAGTGTTTATTTTCATTCTAAAGTTGCATTATGTAAAGTACTTGGCCTGACTTTCATGGAGACAAAAGAACAGGTAGCAGTTGGTTTACATTCTAGAGACTTAAGCAACTTCATTATGTCCAAACATCATGATGATGAAGACAACTTGTTTCGGGACATTGTAAGTTATGAACGTGTGGTCAATGCTCGTCGTGTTAGACAAGGTGACCGTAGTAAAGAGCAGACAAGTCTCGCCAACACTGAAGGAGTTTTAAGCAACAAACCACCAAGGAAAGCAGGGAGCCACGTACGTTGCTACAATTGCAATACTCCTGGACATGTGGTGTCTGAATGTAGGAAGCCATTAAGACCAAAAGGATCCTGTTTTACTTGTGGTGCCACTACACATCAAGTAAAGGATTGCCCTGCTAATAATCAGAGGCCTGCCAGAGGAGACCGTACAGCACTGATGGTACAAGAAAGGCCTGTTCCTGCTATGATGGTTAATGTGCAGTTGAGTAAGAATAGTTTTAAAGTAAGTGTTGAAGCTATTATTGACACTGGAAGTCCTATTTCATTGATTTGTCATAGTTTGGTTAAGAGTGTGGATCTTTTACCAGAAACAAGATTTGATAAAGTTTATGAGGGCTTGAATCAGTCTAAATTAAACATTTTAGGTACTGTTAAAGTCTTACTGAAAGTATGTGAAGTAGAAGTTGAGCTTTATTTTAAAGTGGTGCCAGATTACACCATGTTTAATAAATGTCTGCTTGGTAGGGACTTTTTGGCTTTGGAACAGCTTTCCTTTGTTATAAAAGGTAACCAAATTTTGATTACACCTAATAATGTTGATTCTCAAGTATACCCATCTAATGAAATCGAACAGGAAACATTAAACATTCTAAATATTTCTTATGTTAATCCGCAAGAAGTTTGCTTAGATATTAATCCTGAACTACACCTAAATCAAAAGTTAGAGATAGAAGATGTGATGAAAAAATCTTATTTTGAACCAAATCGACCTTTAGAGCCTGCTATTAAATTTCAAATGAAGATTGTAGTTAATCCTCAACATGCATCCATTTTATTTCAAGCCTCGTAGGCTATCATATGGAGAAAAGTTGGCTGTTAAAGATATTTTGAATGATTTAGAAACAAATAACATTATTCAAAAAAGTAACTCTGAGTATAGCTCACCAATTGTATTAATCAGAAAGAAAACTAAAGATCTTAGGTTATGTGTAGACTACCGCTTTTTAAATAAAATAACTTTACGTGACAATTACCCAATGCCAGTTATTGAAGATCAAGTTGAAGGACTTAGAAGTAAACGATACTTTACTATACTAGATCTTAAAAGTGCATTTTACCATGTTGATATTGAGCCTTCCTCTATAAAATATACTTCTTTTGTATGCTTGGACCAACAGTGGGAATTCTTGAAGATGCCATTTGGGCTAAGGAATGGAGTGGTGTATAGAAAAGATAAAGGTTCTTTATTATTTTACGTACCAAGTACTATGGAACATAATATAATTCGAAGTTGTCATGACGACTTAGGTCATGTAGGAGAATCTAAATGTTGTGAGGCTATTAGACAGACTTATTGGTTTCCTGATATGCGTAGGAAAGTAGGAGAATATATCCAAAATTGTCTTAAGTGTATTGTGTATAATAATAAAAGTGGCAAACCAGAGGGATTTTTACATAATATACCAAAAGGAAATAAACCCTTCTTTACGATACACTTAGATCATTGTGGCCCTCTAGAGAAAACCAGTAGACAGAATAAACATTTATTTGTAGTGGTAGATGGATTTAGCAAATTTATAAAACTGTATGCTTGCAGGACAACAAGCACAAATGAAGTTATCAAGCATTTGACCAGTTACTTTAGCTATTATAGCAAACCCTTACAAATTATTACAGATCGAGGTTCGTCTTTTACTTCAACAGCATTTAAATCATTTGCAGAAGATTTAGATATTAAACATGTTTTAGTTGCAGCCGGTGTTCCCCGAGCGAATGGCCAGGTGGAAAGATTTAATCGAAGTGTAATTCCTATGTTAGCTAAGTTAAGCGAAGATCCTAGGAAGTGGGATCTCCATCTGACTGAAGTCGAATTTGCTCTAAACAACTCGGTTAATAGATCGATTGGTGACACCCCATGTAAGTTGTTATTCGGAATGAATCAAGTAGGAACTATCAGAGATATTTTAAAAGAAATGTTGCATGAAATTACTGAGCAAAATTCTGAGCGTGATTTCTATAATTTACGTAATAGGGCTGTTGAAAAAATTGAGAGGTCTCAAGCTTACAATAAAGCTTATTATGATCAATCACATCGTAATCCTGTTGAGTATAAAGTTGGTGATTATGTTTCAGTACCAAATATTGATGTAACTGTTGGGGTAAACAAAAAATTGTTGCCAAAATTTAAGGGCCCCTACATTGTTCGTAAAGTTTTACCGAACGATCGGTATTTAATATCTGATTTAGACGATTTTCAATTAACTCAAAGACCATTTACCGGAGTGTTTGATGCGGCTCATTTAAAATTATGGTCTGATAATGAGCCTAAAGATGTGAACTAACTAATCTTGTTGACAGTAAAGATTCATGCTTAGTAAGTAAGTTTATGTTATGTATTACAGTTCTCTCTTATGTTATAATTACTGTTTTGATTTGATGACTAATTATGTGAAACATTATGTTAGTTACTAGACATACATTTATGCTATTACGAATTTATGTTGTAAAAATATTATGTCTTTATGCCCATCTTATGCAGATTACTTATTACTTATGTTGAGTTTCTGATACTTATGCCAGATTTATGTACTATGACCAAACTTATGTATTATGACCTTATGTAGTTATTTATGATTTAGAGGATACTTTCCTGTTTATTAAGCATTATGTCGGTAGTTGAGCTTATGTTTTGAAGTTTAGAGTTTGTAAGTTTGATTGGATCAATCAAATGTCAGGTATGGCCGAGTTGTAGTACTCGCGCTGCTCTGTTGGTTTCCGAACGCACCTACAATAACGTCATGCTACGACTTATGTCACTGTCATCGATATAGACAGATGAGAGGTTAGAGGTTAACTTTCACTTTTTTCGATTAAGAACAGAATGATTATGTATTATGTTAGGTTTAAAATCCTAAATTATTATTATTATTTTGTCATCCTGAATAATTTAATAAACTATTGAATTTACGAGTAGGATTTATTTATATTCTACAATTGCAACAATTGTAAAGAAGATATATTCACAGATTCATAGTCGAACATAAATCTAGATTTTATTAGTGCAAGAACCTATGGAAACCAATTAACAACCCCGGGCACTTATTTTAATTTCCTTATAAGCCAATCGATAGAGCTATTATTTTATGTAATTCCCCGAGTATGTCACTTGGTCAATATCCATACTTATTTACAGAAGGTTTTAGAGAAACAATTGCAATTTTCGTTAATAAATTGTGCAATTTCTCAAAATTTTCACAATACAGTAATAAAAACCATAGTTAAATGCTGCTTATTTTTCTGGTGAAAAAAAATAAAATAAAATATCTAAAGGAAAAGATGCCAGATTTAGAAAAAATGTAAAATTGTTCAAAAACAAAAGTGTACTTGACCTTATTGCTTTAAAGTAATTTCAAAAATATGAGGCCAAATTAAAAGGTCTGTAAAGACTATAGGTAGAGTTGTGTTAATAAATTCGTGGTACAATTTATTATTATTTTTTTTTATCCTTCTGAAGTTTTAGCTGTAAGACACCAAAAGAACAATATTGTTAAATTCAGTTTTATAAAAAGTTTTTTTTTTCAATATTTCAATTTCAATTTATAATTTAGTTTCAATTATTGTATATTCCAATTATTGAAAACGCTCGTAGAAAAAATTATGTACCGATGTGTCGTTGTCGTACCAACTTCAGCCAGAGTGTGGGAAAGTATCACTTTTCGCACTTGTTGGGAAAATAACGATTTTACTTCGCTAAGAAAATGCGATGTAAACGTTAGATATAATACTCGTATCGTAATATGTGTATAATGTGAGTGTGTATATCCCATGTGAGTATATCCCTTTTGTTCGAAGCTTTTATACAATGTGTTAAATAGATATTGGATTTCAATATATTACGTCAGCTTATTATCAAAAGCTCCAAAATCTGATTTTTTGGAAATTAGAAGTTATGACTTTTAGAAATCTTTCTACATCTAAAATCAAGATTTTTTTTCCAAAAAACACTTCAGTATACCTTTCGGTGCATTTTATAAATTATGAATGCAACATATAATGTATCAGCGCACACTAAACATGTTTTGCGTTTCCTGTAAGTTATTGTCAAAATCACTGGAGTTTTTGATAGTAAGGCGACGATTATGTATTTTCATGTTATATTATGTATTTCATTAAAATGCGTTGTTTAGTTTGTAATTCTTTTACTTTTTTAATATAATCTTTCCACGTACATGCTACTTTGCTTATTTATTAATTTTTCAGTTTAATGGGTATGGTTTGCGTTTTAACCAGTATTAGTGGGTAATCTCTGTGATAGTTTAAACCAAGTGTTAGCTGTAACGTATTTTTAGCAATTGTTATAGTTAAAAGTTGGGTTTAACTAACACAGGGCATTCCCCTTAACTGGTTATGATGCAAATGAAAAATTATTGGTAGGAAATGAATAGTTCATGTTTATCCGCCATTGTCAAGAAACCTAAAGCTTTTCCTTCCTACGTAGAGAGGCGCTGATGTTAATGTCTATTTAAATGTTCACACGTTTCCATTCTAGTAAAGGAGTGTTTTGTGAACAAAACATAGAAACGCAGAAACGCCATATGTCAATAGCGCCAAACAGCGGTAAACTGCCAACAATGCTGTCAACTGCAATAGAAGCCAGGGTTGGGTAAACTTTATCATAAAGCTAATTTACTACATTTGCGACATTTTTACATACCAACGTCGTAAAAAATGTCGCGAAATATTTTGACAATTATGACAGCACTAGCATTGACACTACAGACAGTAGTGAGTATTAAACTGACGCTAATGACAGCTAAATGCCGAATGCTAATTAGGGTCATCATGACAAATGACTTTGCATTCGCAGTTATCGCACCCCCATATACCGCCGTCCCGCCCTAAAGCCTTAGCCATTCCGTCCTTCCTTAAAGTACACTTTTTTCTTAATAATGTGACGTTAGGAGGTAAAAAGTGTAATGGAACCACGCGGAAGGAAACCACATTCAGTTTATGAAAAATTACATTATAAATATGTCCACCTTGACAATAAAAGGCAAGCTGCCATATGCAAATTTTGCAATTTTATTATTAGAAATACAGCTTTAAGAAGACTGAAAATTCATAGGTAAGTAATGTAGGTACTATTAGTACTAGATCACTTGCAAGGTTTTACTTGGTTCTGCCCATCTGTAACTGCAAAGTTTTGAGTCTATATTTTGTGCTTGCCTTCAGAAACAGATATTCTAGACCCCAAGCTGTATATACTCTAAATTTGAATCAGGAAATCCAAGAAAATTTTGCCAACAACAATGATGTTTATATGGATTATATGGAAGTTGGAACAACTGAAATTATAATCTTTAATGATCCAAATATTCCAATCAGAGTAAACAGAGATAAATTTAATCTTAGGTATTTTAAATTATGTTTTTTTTTAGGAAAGTCTAGAAGGACGAAGCTCAAATTTCAAAGCTTTTAAAGCATCTTTATCTGCATCTGTTAACAGTATGCTTTCACTGTCCTCAGTAACTTCTGAGGCAACTTCTTTCAGTTGTTCCTCATCCTTGGCATTAAGTTCACCTGTCCCACGACCGATGTAATATTCCATTTTCTGTAATTGAGAGTGTCCATTTTAAAAATTGTATTCAGACAATTCGCCTTTCATACAGTTTGTCATGTAGGAAAACAATGTCCACTGTGCTATTAGATAAAGTGCATGAAGAAATGATGTTGAAGAGTTTGAATTATGTGATTTGGTCGCGGTGTGTAACTTACTAGATTTAGATTATTCTGGTGCCAAAAAAGAAGTCGTTAATAGAGTGTGTGATTTTCTGAATAATTTGTCTTCCGAAGATCAGAATGAGAAGGAGAGACGGACAAGGAAAATAATAACTTTGATGATGATATTGAAGTTCCAAACTCCAGTTCTGAGGACGATATCGAAGAGGTTAGCTCAAAAAGTTCAAAATCTAGTAGGAGAACAAAACCTACAAATGTTAAAAAGGAGCAACTGTCTTTTTCATTAACTTTTCGAGACGTGGAAGACAGTATACGTCATTTTGACGGAGGAGATGATTACCCAATTGACAAGTGGATTAATGATTTTGAAGAGGTGGCTGAAATTACAGGTTCGAATGAACTTCAAAAGCTAATATTTGCGAAAAAAGTACTTACCGGTTTGGCTAAATTGTTTGTTCAAGCCGAAAAGGGCATCAAGATGTGGAGTGAGTTGAAAAAACGATTGACAGATGAATTTCAGTTGAAAGTCAGTAGTGCTCAAGTGCATAAGATGTTAATGTCTCGAAGAAAACGACCTACTGAACCAGTACAAGAATATGTTCTAGAAATGCGAGAGTTGGGCAGCAGAGCAAATATTGATGCAGAAACTATAATTCAATACATAATCGATGGAATTCCAGATGATCAAGTGAATAAAATTGTTTTGTACGGAGCAAAAAACTTTGGAGATTTTAAAGAAAAAGTAAAATTGTACAATCAAATTAAAACAAAATCGACATTTGTTTCCAATGACTCATCGAGAATGAAAGTGAAGTCTGACAAAAATAAAGAGGTATGTTTCAATTGTGGACAAAAAGGTCATAAGTCGAATTTATGTCCAGATAAAGCAAAGGGAGGGAGCTAAATGCTTTAAATGTGGTAATTTTGGTCACATATCTACGAAGTGTGTGAAAAATAAGCCAGAAGTGAGCAAGAGTGTAAATACTGTTAGTGTAAAGCCTAAACGATCAGTTAAAGTATTAATTGATAATGTTGAATTAACTGCTTTGTTTGATTCAGGTAGCGACATTAGTGCTATTCGTAGTGATGTTTTTTATGATAACTTTAATAACATAACTTTGACGAAGAAAATTATTAATATTAGTGGAATTGGTTGTAGTTCAGTTGAAAGTTTGGGTATGTTTTCAGGTAAAGTGACAGTTAATGATGTGGACGTAGATTTAGATTTTCATATTATTCCGTCAAGTGCTATGAAATATGAGGCTTTAGTGGGTGAAGATTTACTAAGTCAAGTGTCAGTGAGTTTAAGTGATAATGAAGTTGTGATTTATAAAAAAGAAGAAGATAGGCTACTGATGCAAATTGATTTGGTTTCTTCTAAAGATGATGCAGTAGACGTTACTAATATTGAAAATTAAGATTGTCAAGAAAAGGTCAAAAAGATGATTGAGTGTTACTTCCCAGAAAAAACAAAATCAGTAGATATTAAAATGAAGATAGTTCTGAAAGATGAAGAACCGATTTACAGTAGCCCAAGAAGATTGTCTATTGAAGGAAAACAGATAGTGGAGAAACAAATGCAGGAATGGTTAAATGAAGAAATAATAAGAGAAAGCTGTTCAGATTTTTCGAGTCCTATAGTTCTAGTAAAAAAGAAAAATGGTGAAACTAGAATTTGTTGCGATTTCAGAAAAATCAACAAGAAGATAGTGAAGGACCGTTTCCCACTACCACTGATCGAGGACGTATTGGATAGACTACAAGGAGCGAAATATTTTACTACCATTGATTTGAGAAACGGATTTTTCCACGTTAGCGTAAGTGAAGAAAGTAGTAAATATACTTCTTTTGTCACGCATAATGGACAATATGAATTTTTAAAGTGTCCATTTGGACTTTGCAATAGCCCTGCTGTGTTTCAGCGGTATATAAGTCATATCGTTCGAGACTTATCGAACAAGAACATTGCGATGTATTATATGGACGACATTGTAATTTTGAGCTCTACTGAGAGGGAAGGTGTTAAAAATTTGGAGATAGTCTTAGATGTTGCCAGGAATTACGGGTTAGACATTAAAAAGGAGAAATGTCAATTTTTGAAAAAAAGAATTACATTTTTGGGATACATAATTGAAGACGGTAAGGTCAAGCCATCAGAAGAAAAGGCAGCTGCAATTCGAAATTTTCCTGAACCGACGACCTTGAAACAAATACAGTCATTTTTGGGTTTGACTGGTTATTTTAGGAAATTTATTCCAGGTTATTCTATAGTGGCAAAACCTTTGAGTAATTTGTTGAGAAAGGAGCAGATTTTTATGTTTGGCATAGAGCAGAAGTCAGCCTTCAATGTGTTGAAAGATATGTTATGTAATGAACCGGTGATTCATCTTTATCATCAAGACAGAGAAACCCAGGTACATACTGATGCTAGTAAACACGGATATGGTGCTTGCTTGATGCAGAGGAGTCCAGAAGATAATAATTTTCATCCGATTTATTATATGAGCAGGAAGTAAGTAGTAACGGATTGTGCCGCTTTTCAAAAAATCATGGATAAAAAAGATTTGACTACACGAGTTGCTCGATGGGCACTAATGTTAGAAGAATACTCTTACGAGATTGAACACCGAAAAGGGACTCAAATGGCGCATGTCGATGCCTTAAGCAGATGTTACTCAGTTTTAGTAATTGATCATTTGATTTCCGCTGAAAATGGAGTTTTAAATCAACTGAAGATAGCCCAAGAACAAGATGACTATATTAAAGCTATAACTCACCTAGCGGGAACAGAAAGCTATTTGGATTATTTTGTCAAAAATGGTGTTTTGTTCAAATACGACAATGGACTAGAGTTGATAGTTGTACCAAAGCAGATGCAGACAGAAATTATAAGGAAGGCGCATGAAGTTGGACATTTTTCAGTTATGAAAACTGCTGAAGTAGTCCAAAGAGAATTTTATATACCTAAATTGACAGAGAAGATAAAGGCTTGCGTAAGGAATTGCATACATTGCATATTAGGACAAAGAAAAGAAGGTAAAAAAGAGGGGATGCTCCATCCTATTCCTAAAAGTGATTGTCCACTTTCTACTTATCACATAGATCATTTAGGACCGTTACCTTCTACTAATTAAGAATTATCAGCACATCCTAGTTGTTATTGATGATTTTACTAAGTTTGTTTGGATATACGCAACAAAAACAACTTCAACGAGAGAAGTACTGGATCGATTATCACTTCAACAAAAAACTTTTGGGAATCCTGCGAGAATAATATCCGACAAGGGATCAGCCTTCACATCCAAAGAGTTTCAAGATTATTGTAAAAGTGAGTCCATACACCATACAACCATTACTACTGGAGTACCACGAGGAAATGGTCAAGTAGAGAGAATAAACCGAATCATAATACCTGTTTTGACTAAGTTAAGTTTAGACAATCCTCAGAAGTGGTATACACATATAGACAAACTACAAAGAATATTGAATTCTACTTTTCAACGTAGCATCAAAACGACACCATTTGAAGTTTTGATTGGAGTAAAAATGAAAAATAAAGAAGATCTATTGATTAAAGAGTTAATAGAAGAAGAAATGATAGAAATATTTAATGAGCAGCGACAAGAAATAAGAGAGGAAAGTAAGCAACAAATTTTAAAGGTACAAGAAGAAAATAGGAAACAATATAACTTGAGAAGGAAGAAGGCAACAAGATATAAATTGGGAGACCTAGTGGCAGTCAAACGCACTCAGTTTGGATCTGGATTGAAATTGTGTAAAAAGTTTTAGACCTTATGAAATTACCAACGTGATGCCAAATGAGCGCTATGAAGTAGTTAAAGTTGGAAATCATGACGGACCAAGAAAAACTTCATCTTGTTCAGAGTATATGAAGCCATGGATTGATAACTTCAGTGAATCCGAGTCGGATCACTAGTCAGTATGGCCGAATTGTAGGATTAGTTAATTAGTGTTAGAGTGTTTGTGTTGTTTTATAAAATTTCCTAACTATGACGTGGTGACGCTTATCGACCAAAGCAAACATTTAACTATCGATAGATTCGCGACAGCACTATGAATTGCTAACCGGTGCGCGGAACGTGATTGGCGAGAGTCAGTATTGGTTGAGACTTGAAAGAGTTAAAAGACGAAAGAAAAGACGAAAGTTAAAGAAAGCAGACGGCTTTTAATTACTTTAAAATAGACGTAGTTATCAATATTGTCATCCAGTTGATAATTAATTCTTTGCTGTTAGTGTTAACGAGAAGATCCGTTCAGTGTAACCACATCCAAACCAAATGTACATATTATAAATAACCCTAGACAATAAACAACGTTAAAAGTACAAAGCCTACATATATATGGTCCACAATTCATGATTTATAACATTTAACAGAAGATGTAAGAAGATTTGGCGCGTTAGATGTCACTTCTGCTTTTGTCTTTGAAAATTATTTAGGGCAGCTAAAGGGTATGATACGATCACCAACAAACTCAATACAACAAATCCATAGACGACTGATAGAAACTACAAATTTTAGTTACAAAATTTATTCAAATAAATTAGAAACTCAGTTTTTCTTAAAACACCGAAACGGACCCTTGTTGGACAATGTTAATAGATGTCAACAGTTCAAAAGAATGATTTACAAAGGTACTGATTTTGAAGTAAATTCCCATTCCATTGCTAATTCAACATTTCTTACCAAATGCGGATATATTGCAAAACTAAAAAATATTATTAAAACTCCAGATAACAAAATATTTTTAATATGCCAGAAATATTTACAACCTTACTTGCCTTTGTATGATTATCCTTTTTCTTCCCAAAATCTAAATATCCAAAGAATCTGTAGTACTCGTATGTCGGAAAATGTTTTGTATGAGATTAGTGATATTTTTGTTAAATGTATGATATTGCCTTATAGTCATTGTTCATATGTAGTCTTTCCATTACTTCACGATCCACGTATATAATGATTTTTATAAAATATTTTCTTAATATCAACAATTATTTAACGCTTAGCAACGATTTAAACAATGTAAAGGTACGAGTCCACTGGATACATTTAAATCGCAACAATGTTGTACAAAATGCTGGAAACTCATGTTTCGATCCTGTCTACATAGTGAATCAAATATGTTTTGCAACAAAAATCGTGTTGCGGCATAACATGATTTATTTATGTTTTATTCCCCGTGAAGACAGGAAACATGAGTTTCCAGTATGTTGTACAACATTGTTGCGATACAAATGTACACAGTGGACTCGTACCTTTATATTCACTTGTGAACTAAATTTTTTTTAAACCACTCTCGCTTATTTACATATGTAAACAAACGAACATTTAATAGTCGAAATAGTAGAAGTAGACAAACGTCAAAATTTAATAAAATATTGTATAAAACACGTGATTTAAACCTATTTATTCACTCGAAGAACTTGGGCAACTCGGACCTAATTTTCTTTGCTCTTTTCGTGAATAAACAATAGTTTAAGTCACTGTATAAATAATTAATATCAGTTGAGTAATTATTGTTCACTTTGTTTAATCAGAAGATTTTCTTACAAATACTTATTTGTAAAATGTGAGGCATTTATTCCGTTCAAAGAATGTTATAAAGGGTGTTCAATAATTGTTATGGTCAGGTCACCTATGGATGGCAATTGTCAAAATAAACGTAACTCTTAGATAAGGTTGTAAACAATTATTATATGACAGTGACAGTTGATTTCAAACCATATACGAACTTATCTCCGCCCTATGTTCATGCTAGAAAGAGAGAACCACCGCCAACTATACGACCATAACAAATATTGAACACCCGTTATTTACTACCGAGTCGTATTTGTTATAGCTATATGTAATACTTAATCCAAGTTAATTAAACAGTTACATGATTTGAAGTTTTATTTCAATATAATTTTCCCATTCTTAATTAAGTATAAATGGCGGATAACACCGACGTAATTAAGGGCACCGTAGGGTCCACCTAAGCTAGGTTTTAATTTGACTGTGACATTTTGCACATGATCTCACAGTCGAATTATAACCTAGCCTACGGTGCCCTTAAATATATGTCGGTGCAATCGGCCCTATATCGGTTACTTAACGTCAAGTAACGACATTATAGACGTAAATTAACGACATTGTGTCGTGTGAATGTCACGTTAAGGGACGTTTATAAAAGACGTCGATTCGCTGTGACATTCTGCTGTCCACGGGACGTCAAGTTACGTCATTAAAGACGTCATTTAGGTTAGAAAATGACGTGCATTTACGTAAAAAGACGTTATTTTGCTGGCTGGGGTGTGCATTATGACCATTGAAAAATATACATTTACTTGAATTTAGTGTATAATCTTCACCAATTATTAGACTATTGTAATAAAAATAGAATTATTTTAGCTGCATGTTAATTTTTTTGACACAACAAAACAAAAACAAAAGCCAAGTGACAAGTTGGCATTTGACTTTGACAGCAGATCCAAGATGGCCTATCAGCGAAACTTCTTTTCTCAATGCGATACGCCGGGTGACGTCACAGTGGATGCTCGGGTGCACAATATGCACTTAATACCCATTGTGTCCAGTTGTCCGTGGTTTGGTATTACTATTTGATTCCCTCTCTTCATTAAAGTAGTCCATCTTAACAGAATGGAGACAATACATTCTTCTGAGATAATATCTATAGGAAGAAAATATCTCAAACATTTATATTTATTAAATATTGGATTTATTGTTTAAAAAAAAACTTTGCAGCAGCACAAAGATGTTTTCTTTACAATCATAGTACTTGATAGGTAGATGTCTCATATAAGTGGTTTCTAGAACTAATATTTAAACTCACCACAAACTACACTTTATCCAAAAATATTACTACTATTACTTAACATGATTTTAGATAAGGCTACATATACTCATGACATATTAGCTTGAGGTTCAGCAATGCAGTTTACTGAAGCACCTAATGATAGTGTGTTAAACATAAAGAAAACTGTAAACTGCAAGGATTTTCACTTTTCAGTGAATGTTAATATATTGGAATTATAGTTTAGTTTGAATAAAAACAGTTAGCTTTATCTGCTTTTATTCTCACATAAAAACATTTGTTGCTGGAAAAATGTAAGTAATTATATACTCGTCTAGCATCAATGATATCTGGTGTTAAGTAACTAAATTGCTGGCAAATTGAAAGAAACCGTTCGATTTCTTTCCAAGAAATTTCAGTTAAAATATACAGTATATACAGTATACAGAGTTAAAAGCCTACTTTGCATTAGTTGTAGACAAAGAAAAATCTTACACGGCTAGGACTTTAAATAGCATGTTAAGGGATTTTCTAACTCTCGATTCTCAAAATTACCTATATTTGCTCTTCTTAAAGCCCATTTTATATGAAATGAATAAAATAAATTTGATATTTCAAAAAGATTTTTTGGAAATTGATAAAGCATTTGAAGATGTCCAAACAATAATAATGTTTCTGGCTGCAAAAATTTTTAAGCCGGTATTTCTTAATTTTAATGATGTTGTCAACAATATAACCAATGATTTAGCTCTTCTTGATACAAACAACATTGAACTGGGTATTGAATTTAATCTAGTCTTAAATGAAAATAAAATATCCACCCAGGATCTCATCAATATGAAGGACTTAAAAATGGATAGCTTTCAAAATAAAAAAGAAGAAAATCATAATACTGATCAAACAAATGATGATGAGGTGTTGGAAATCATCCATTCCGCAGAATTTTTGGCCTGTCCTGTTAGCTGTTGAATTTAGTTTAAATTTTAATTTAGAGTATGTTTTAATTGGAACTGTAGATGTGTATTTATTTTGAACCAATCACTTTATTCATTATTTAAAGATAATGAGTGTGTTATTACATTTTTTGTTCTTAGGGTTGGCTACATTTTGGCTATTTTATTTTCTTTATCTGGCGATATTAGAAGGTTGGCAACTCTGCACTGAGCATCCAGAAAATACCGCAATGTTCTACAAGCGTTTGTTGTATAAAGAACACGAGATTTATTTGAAGCGCGTCTGAGACACCACGCGGGTACTCTCGTAAGATTGTTGCTGTTAATTTTTATCAGCAAGGTAAGTTATTTCAGCGTGAACTTTACACAAATTTAGTGTAGAAACTGAAAAAAAAAAGTATTTTTTGATGGAAAACGAAACGTTTTTGACCCGGATAATGAAAGCCATGCCGAAATGTTGCGAAATTTGGCTATTGGTACGGATTCCTATAAGCTATCAACCTCATGAAGCTACCAAAGATAGTCCATTCTTTCTTATGTTTGGTCGAGATATAGAACTACCAATTCATTTAACGATTAATGATCACGTACTACGATACGACTTGGACGAAAATTATGCCAGTGAAATGTTAAAGAAAATGCAAATTTCCCATGAACTTGCAAAAGAAAACTTAGCAAAAAGCATTGAAAGATACTAAGCATAACGCCACACCTGACACCAAATGTGAAAAAATGGCGTTGATGTCGTCGATAAGCTTTGCGCTACATATTCGGTTTCAAGATACCAATGGCAGATTTTTATACATTACTCAATATAGCAGTAATTAACGCTTGCGTAGTATACACTGTAACGAAGTTACTAATTCTTTTGTTGATATAGTATTAGAGTAAAGAAAACAATGCGCAGCCTCACACGCTTAAGTTATAATGCGTCTTCGCGATGATGGTGAACGCACCGCCGCGATCGATAAAAATTCAACGCGCAGCCACGGTAAAGTAAACGAAACAACAACGCGCCGTCGCGACTCGCGAGCTGGTAAACAGAAAATGCGCCGCGCGCTACATTGTCAGTTCTTCCCGGACCATCGCACCACATTTGCGAAGCCGAAAAGAACTTGAAACCGACTACCGACCGACGCTTCAGCCAGCAGAACGGTAAATTTTATTGTTCCTGGGGGCAAGCTTTAAGGTATTTTAGAGTCGTTTCCTTCGGACCGCCAGTACAGGATGTTATAACACTGCTGGTTAACTTCGAGGGCCACGACTCCAAAAACCACTCGGTGATTTAAGTTGTTTCCTCTGGACTGCCAGTACCGGATGTTATAACACTGCTGGTCAACTTCGGAGGCTACAATCTCACTATTGCCTAGGTATTTCCGAACCGTTTCCTTCGGACCGCCGGTACCGGTTGTTATAACACTGCCGGTTGACTTCGAAGGCAACGGGTCCGAAATCCTGTAACCAAACCTGAATTCACCCATGTCTTTCCAAACTGATTTCTTCGGACTGTCAGCTCCGGCCGTTTTAACCCCCAACTGGTCAACTCCGAGGGCCGACCTTTTGAAAGCTGATACCGATACTTTGACCCCGTCTGTACCCCAGAGCACAGTTTTCGTACCGTCCGAATCTGTCATTCATACCGTAACCGTCGGTTTACCCTGGCTGGGAAAAAAAACCGTTTCGAAACCGTCTTAGTTCTCCGAACCGTTCCCCGTTCTGAACACTAGGTTGTGTTGTCCGTTTGTTTTCCGTTTCAAAGTTACCGTATTAATTTAGTTCGGATCTCCAGGTCCGACTGTACCGTTTATTGATTTGAACACGAGACTGTGTTGTTCTCCGTTTGTTTTGTTGTGATAGAGTTTTTAAGTAAGTTAGGATATGAATGATTGTTAACTGTTATTTTTCCTGGTTAACACGACTTGTTTAGTTTTGCTGACAACCCTGTGTTTCCTTATTTTTGTCCCACTCCCTTCATCCATTTACAGATAAACGTGAACTCTGTCTTCGACTGTGTAAAAGCTCCCCAGGTATACGAAGCGAGTTCCTTAGTTACGCTTCTCCAAATAAAACTAAGGTGGCGCCCGAGTTTCGATACACCTACCCCTAGGTGTGGCAAAAACCGTATAAGGACCGGTACGAAAAGGCGTTACAACACGGATTATCAAAACGAAGAAATTAAACATCGAAGACATTTCATAAAATATTTGGCATTGGAATTTACTCGTGAACATATTCGAAATAGGTCCCAAATAAACAGTTTACCTAAGGAAATCCGAAAACGTACTGCCGAAATGGCATTTGAAACAAATTCGAATACACAAGATCAAAGTGTAGCAAAGCATAGTTGCACCATCTGCCAATAAAGCCTTAATACGAGTAGCATTTTAAATTTGAACCACAAATTCATCTTGTGCTAAAACCGACAGTCCATCCTGTCAATATTTTCTCCTCCAAAGAAGTCGGGAAGCGTTCACCTCGAAGGCCTCCCAAGAGACGATGATAACGAATCTATAGCGTCGTCCACCCACACTTCTGAAGCCGACGGAAGAGGAAAAGCACGGGAACTCGTGAACGGAATCATTAAAAAATGTGGAATTTATATTACTTGAGCGGGAACATTAAAATTGTGGAATGCGGTCAGAGTGCAACTGCACTTATGATTCAATAGCAAAACTATGCACCGGAGTGTGACCGGACGCTGGGTTGCGAAATATGCGGAATACTTCCAAGTACCGAGGGTCGAAAGGTCGTCACGAGTTGTCGGCTAGAGGAGATCAGGTCTGGGAGTTTTTGATTGGTGGAACCAGTGTTTGGAATGCTATAAAAAGGAATTTGTACCCTAGAGAGGGGTTCATTCCAGTCAGTCCAGTTTTGCTGTGCACCACGTTAGAAACCGAACCGCAAACGTCTATTAGACATGTCCGTAATTCTCAAGTAAAGTTATCCGTGAACGCGCTCCAAGTGACAAGCCTCTCTCCAATATTCTGTCTTCATTAGCGATGTAAGTATGTTTATTGTACTTTTATGTTGTGTATTGATTTACGCCTGTTTGATTATGATCTTATTGGAAGTTAGCAACGTTTTTGTTGGGTTAGGAAACCGATTATTTTATTAGTTAGTAAGTTAGGAGTTGTTAGGTTAACGTACTTATTTAATAGAACTTGATGGTAGAGTTAACTGTGTTTTATTTTCACGCTGAAACGAGATCCCAGGCAAATAAGTTGAATTAAATTCAACACGTCACGCTAGTCGTGACAATATTGACGCTAGTCGTGACTATTTTAGTATAAGGAGTTGTTAAGAAACTGCTTTCAAAATCGACATTAGCTTTTAACTGTTTGAGGGTGTCTAAACCAATAAGTCCATTAAATAATTCATGAAATTTAGATAGATAAAATTTCAATTTAAAAATTTCTGGTAGATTGAACATTTTAGGAGCAGATATTATTGCACTGTAATTATTTTGAGATTGATTGAAAACTGTTGATACAATAAATGGATCGTTTACTATAGAATTTGGAAAAAACTTAAATGCAAGTTCAATGCCAATAAATGACTTTGAGCCGGAATCAATGAGCACTCTAATATTATACTCAGGAAAAACAATGTAAGCTAATTCACTTGCATTTGAGCTGTTGAAATAAAATGAAAATTTTTGAGGCACCTTTGTGGTGATATTAAGTTTGTTCGTTCGAGAGGCGTTATCAAAAAATTTGAATTTGCAATTTATTGTCAATTTTGCAGGTATTTTGGTTAAACTCAGTGTCATTTGAGGTTTCATCTACTGAATATTGACCTGTTTCTTCATCATAAAAATGTGCATATTGATCAGAAACTGCTCCAGTAAACTGTTCTTCCATGTTATTTACTTGTTGAATTTCTGTGTTATATAACTCTTCAGAAATAAAATTCTGGATTGCAGGTGGATTATAAGAAGTGGAAGGTTGAGAAAAACGTGGAAAACGATTGGTTAAATAACTATTTCTAGTGCATAAACTCATTGGAGTTGATTTGTCAAGTTGTCTATTTGGATTAGGTTTAAACACATTTGTATTACGAATTGAATTGGAATTTTGAGGTCTTGGTGAGCCAAGTACTTGAAAATTGGTAAAATATCCTGGAGGCGTAACGTTTTTTAAAAATTGTGGAGCAGCTGAAGAAAAATATCAATCTTCTGAAGTGTTTAGATTGCAGTAATCTTCACCGAAGCCTTGTAAACAACCCCAAAGGCACATCAAACCCGAACATAGCCGAAACACTGGAGACGGCTATCGGACATTTGAAACGGACACACAACATGCAGCGGAAAAAAGCCAGCACGAGCACGACGGGTAAGCAGCAAAAACCCACTATACCTAGCGATAAGGAACCCGAACCGCTGATAAAACCGATGGATACAAAATATTGGTTTTAAAACACCAAAGAAGTGTATTAAAATCAAACACTTATTCACGCAACCGACCAGCCCAACTACTGAAAATCGATACAACGTACTGGACAATGAACAACATTTAGACACTGAAATGGAGGACGAAGAAAGCACCGAACAAATGATACACACAAAGACAAACACAACACTGAAAACAAAATCGAAAGGAAGCAACAAACCACCCCTCACAGTTATAAAAGGCAAACTACACTGTCACAAAACTTTTCTAGCCGAAATAAAGAAAATTACAAAAAAGAATATAACTTTGAAGTATGCAAAAAACTCGGTTATATTGTATCCAGACGACGCCGATGACTACAAGACGCTCTTGAGACAACTGAAACAGGAAGACACCGAATTCCATACGTACACAACGGCCGAAGAAAAAACCTATGCATTTGTGCTTCGTGGACTTGACGGTGAGATAAGTGAAGAAGAAATCAAACACGATCTTCATGAGGAATACATGAAAATCCACAACATCTACAAAATGAAAAACACATTTCGACCACTCTACCTAATAGTTACCGACTCTAAATACACGGTAACTAAACTAAACCAAGAAATTAAAACGGTTATGGCTGTTAGAGTCACGTGGGAAAATCGAAGAAATCAAAAACAAATTGTGCAATGTCAAAGATGTCAAACCTGGGGACATTCAAGACAAAACTGTACCCGAAAACCAAGGTGCAGTCGATGGGCAGAAAGCCACGAAATTGTTCAGTGCCCGATCACGGACTTTGAGTCGAAATGTGCTAATTACAACAAATTACAATAAGCTACAAATAAAAACATTTTAAGACAAGTTAATATACAGTCTGCTGCACCTGAAATCCCTCGGATGCATACGGATTTATGTCTTGCCGAATTGAAAAAAATAAGTGTCGGTTGGAACAGGCTGTCCCAGAAAATTGTGGTATAGAAAAGATTTGCTTTAAAATTGAACACCCTATATACTAAGGTAATTATTTTTATATGTGGCACTCTGAAGATAAAAGGCAAACATTTAATAATACAGTTTTAAATTATTATGTTTTTAAACAAATTGTATGCACTAGTTATTTGCCATAGCCTTTTTTATCGACCTATGTTGTACTTTTTTTATAAAAGGTTCGACAACAAATTTATAACTTTTATTTATTTTGAAGTGTGTTTATCCCTTACATAAATATGCCCAATTTGCTTAAAAGATGGCATGCGTTTTAAGCAATAGACAACATGCTCTACTAAAAGATGGCATGGCCATCTTGCCAAAAGATGACACTCGCAAAGTTGCATTGGTTCTCAGTTTCTTCCAAACATAGCTAATTCTCTCTCTCTTCACACTGATTTCCGGCTGCCAAACTCTAAATAAATTTTGGTCTATATTTATGGCAGGTAGTACATCAGTTTCATTCGGAATAACTTGTTTTTGGACAAACTATACTGATTTATGATTTCTCAAATATTTTGACCCTTCGTCTGGGGGTTCATTTTTAAGTTTTTTAGACTTTTTATAGGTCGTCATCTATTGGTAGTTTTACCTTATTACATTTTGTGAATAGTTTTATTTCTTTATAAGAAGGATTAGTTATATTGTCGCAGATTTCAACATTTACATTCACCATACCTATCGTACACTGAATAATCGTTTATGTCAGCAAGTCTGGTAGGAATCTGGGTCAATCGACGAGTATTTATTCAGCAAGGCTGGCCATCTAAAATCACTGGTCTCCGGGTTGGTCGGCGAGCAACATTCCCTAACTTGAAGTGGTGGGTCGGCGCGCTACCCTCTTAGGATCCCAGGCTGAAAAGAGAAGGGTTCTCTCTCTCGCAACTTGAAGTGACCGTCAGAACCCTTAACCCTGTCAGTTGTTTACTTGGTCCTTTGGTCACGTCGTACAAGAACACCTTGCGTGCCCCTTTACGGTGTAGCTGAAGGGCTAAAACCAAACTCACCCTCCCCGAACTTCCATGCGCTCAACGACGATTACGGCCGTGTTGGCCCTTCTATTCTGGGGGTAAGAATAACCCCTCTTAAGTGTTTGGTATATTTTTATAATAAACGAGGCTTGCCAGTGACCTAAGTTGTTTCTCTACCATCCCTCACTACGCACCCCTAAACGTGACATGGTGGAGGCGCTCCGTTCAATCCCCGTCTATTAATCCTCATATTGATAGACACACCCTCGTAATCCAAGCCACTGAAGGCTCAAGAGGAAAAAGGAATGAATAAAGGGTATAACCTGAGGTCAATAAAGCCAGACAGCCCGTTTGAACCAAGACATTGAAGCTCGAGTGTGGGGGATACACGAAGACAGGAGCCAGAGGACCTGAATACATCACCTCCTGTAGTGAGACAGAAAAAGAAAGCAATAGTTGAAAAGAAAGAAGGCGGACAGGGGGACAACGAGGATACAGAAAGCGAACTCGACGGAACAATAAGAGAGAAAAACTCACCCCCGCTAGCACAAGAACAATCAGAGAGATTAGAAAGCAGAAAGAAAGTGATAATAGGCACCAACGCCATGGCAGACGTTACAATCTCCACTGTAGAGACAGGAGAAAAAACACCCGCACTACCCCAGTTCATCAGCCCCCCAACTTTCAACCCCTGTACAGACTCTGCACCAGTATTTATAGCTACCTACGAGCGAACAGCGGTGGCTAACAACTGGAATGATGCCCTAAAAATACTGTACTTTCACTCCTTCTTACAGGGGGCTGCAAACATATGGTACAGGGAATATAAAGAAATTTACCCCTACAGTAACTGGCACCATATCTGCCAGGCCTTCAAAATCGAGTTTTTAGTGACGGCGACATCAATTCACGGCTACTCTCAAAAGTGCGGGAAAGGAAACAGGGGTCCCTGGAACCAACAAAAAACTACTTTTACGACCTAAGGGTTCTATACGAAGAGTACAAGCAAGTGGTAGACCTTGACGAGTTCCAAGAAATTTTTCACAACGGCCTAAGAGACGAATCCAGAGCAAGATACTACTGGCTCAAGCATTTCCCCAACCGGGCCCCTCGAAACTTGGATGAAATGAAAATGCTCTGCATTACAATGGACAACGCTCCTGTAGAAACCACCCCACCACCAGCATTTAGACCCCAGCGCCAATTAGAGTACAATTCAGCCCCCAGACAACAGTCAAGCTACGAAATAAATCGCCCCTATCGAGAAAGAACCCCGCCACCACCCAGAAGGACGTACGATATAAGGCGCACGCCACCGCCAGAAAGGCGCTACGTCTCCACAAGAACTAGAAACAATAGACCCGCGTGCTATAACTGCGGGAAACTAGGGCACTTTGCTGCAGTCTGCAGAAGCAAGCAGCAGTACCCAAACGACAGGGGGTGGCAAAACTAAGCCGTGTCACCCTCTCCACTCAGGGCCCAACGTGCTGCAAAATTCTACACATCAACGCGGTGGTGAACGGTTACTATGTACCAGTAATTATCGACACGGGTGCAGAGTTAAACATAATAAGCCACCACCTCACAGAGGGGGTGTACAAGCGTGGCCAACACCCTACTCTACTACTCACAGCAGGAGGACAAAGAATAGCTAGTCAAGGAGAAACATGGGCATCTCTTGAACTTAGGGGCAACAAAGTAAGAAAATTGAAAGTGAAAGCGACAGTATTGACAGGCCCACCCCAACCTTTGATATTAGGGATTGAATTTTTAAGGGAAATGAAGGCCTCCATATGTTTAATAATGAACACGCTCAGCTTGGCACAAAACATGATTATACCACTAAGACAGAATATGAAAAGCACCCACAAGCTGCACCCAATTGCCAATATAAAAAACACCTACAATCTTAAATTAGAGCCAACAGACAGGAAAGCAGCACACGAAGCTAGAGAGAAGTTTTCCGAGAAATGCCCGGATCAATTTTCAGCTTGCCGAGCAACATTGCATGGGCCTTTGCGTCCTCCACAACGCCAAGCAAAGACAGAGGAGTCGGAAAAGCCATTAGAAATTACCTAGCGGAAAAAGAAACAGGCAAAATAAGCTTAGGCAGTACTACCAGCTTTCAGGTAGGAAACAGGCAGGTCTTACAGATGGCAATAATAGGAAATAATGGCGAATGCACGCCCGCCCAGACACTCAAAAACTGCTGCACTAAATTAAAAGAATGGACAGTACGGAACGGTATCTCTAACATAGCCATCCCGAGATTGACTGCCGCAAATAACAGAACCGACTGGACAGAAATTAAAAATGCTCTCTACAAAGAATTCAAAGACACAAACTTAACGTTATGGGTCTCGAAAGACAAGAACCCGCGGCCAAAACCCCATAAACTGAGCAAAGTCAGCTCATGGGACGCCCTGCCGTACTTTGTAAAAGACGAAGAAAACATGGCTGAAAAAATAAGATTGTCTGAAGATTGCGTCCTTAATCCAGGGAAAAAGAAAACAGAATAAGTTGAACCTCAGCCCCCAGGAAACGACAAAAAACTCATGGTGCCAAACGAAGGGTGGTTGGTCCGCAATAACCTTTTGTGCAGCTTAGATCAGTCCGGAGAAAAAATCACGGCAAATCTGACAAACATAGGACCCACAAATAGAGTAATTTTCAAAGGCACAACAATAGCACGGTTAGATTTTGAAGAATGCTCTTGGTACAAAGCTAAGAAAGGTGCCGTTGAAGCAAATCCTTCTGCTTTTCCAGATTATTGCGTGAAAGAGGGACGTTTATACCGACATTTCTGGGACCTGAATAATATGTCCGATACCGACTCGACTGATTCTTGGAAGTTATGTGTTCCGAAAGCCGCACGCCGTACCGTTTTAGAAGAGAATCATGATGCACCGACTGCTGGACATTTAGGAATAGCGAAAACAACCGTTAGAGTAGCCAAGCGATATTATTGGCCCGGCATGTTTAGGGAGATTGCCAAGTATATACGAAACTGTTCGTCATGTCAACGTTTCAAGAGTTCTCAACAAGCCGCTCCTGGATTTATGCAACCGTCCCGAAACAACCGCCCTTGGAAAACTGTCAGTACTGATTTAGTTGGTCCGTTACCGCGGTCCGCCAAAGGTAATAATTACCTGGTAGTCTTTTAGGATCGTTTTACCAAGTGGGTGCAATGTAGGGCCATTAGGAAAGCAACCGCGGGGGTAGTAAGTCAATCTTTCTACGAGGAAATCGTCACTCGTTTTGGCTGTCCAAACATAGTCATTTCTGATAATGGTACCCAGTTCACTAGTCATGTTTTCAAAGATTTGCTCTCAGATCTAGGGGTAACCCATCGTTTTACACCTCCGCATACACCCCAGGCTAATCCTGTCGAAAGAACAAATAACACTTTAAAAACCATGATTGCTCAATTTTGTGAAACCGACCACCGAAAATGGGATGTCCGTTTACCCGATTTGCTTTTTGCGGTTAATACAGCCAAACATGATTCCACAGGTTTTTCCCCGGCTTTCTTAAATTTTGGTAGGGAGTTAGAGCCTCCAAAAGCTTTGTACCGTTTAAAACCGTCATCCGTTGCAACTTCTTCTTCCCCGACACATAGTGATCCACAACCGACTGATTTTCCGCTCATAATGAGCGCACTAAAGCTCTGTATGATATTCACGAGCTTGTCCGTTTTCACTTAAGTAAAACTTTTTCCGTGCAAAGTAAATACTCTAACCTGAGTCATCGCCCATGGAAATGTCACGTGGGAGATAAAGTTTTCCGTCGTGAAGTAGTCTTATCGTCTGCTGAAAAAGGTTTCGCTGCCAAGTTGGCACCAAAATATTCCGGACCGTACGCCGTTACTAAAGTTGTTTCTCCCGTTGTATATAATTTGAAAGACGTTTCTGAAAAAGGACTTCGACGAATCCACATTAAAGATCTGAAACCTGCCGATGACAGTTCGAATGCCGAAACTTTGTAATTTCTAATGCTTATAGTCCGTTTGGTTTTCTTTATTTAGATGCCCCGCCGAACTACTGACTTCGCGAAGACGTTTACCTGGCGAACCACCGCTGGTGCGCCAGTGGCCGACCAGCCCATTTGTATAAGGGGGCATTATCAGCAAAAAAATTTAGCCACCAAGGCTCGGATAGAGAAAATCCGACAAGAGGCCAGAGAACTGTCAGAGGTGACAAAAATTGCGCGAAGGCCGAAAATTAACATCATATCAAACATGGTGGTGGTGCCGGCGAGAAACCCCCAACTGGTCAACTCCGAGGGACGACGTTTTGAAAGCTGATACCGATACTTTGACCCCGTCTGTACCCCCAGAGCACAGTTTTCGTACCGTCCAAATCTGTTATTCATACCATAACCGTCTGTTTACCCTGGCTGGGAAAAAAAAACCGTTTCGAAACCGTCTTAGTTCTCCGAACCGTTCCCCGTTCAGACCACTAGGTTGTGTTGTCCGTTTCAAAGTTACCGTATTAATTTAGTTGGGATCTCCAGGTCCGACTGTACCGTTTATTGATTTGAACACGAGGCTCTGTTGTTCTCCGTTTGTTTTGTTGTGATAGAGTTTTTAAGTAAGTAAGGATATGAATGATTGTTAACTGTTATTTTTCCTGGTTAACACGACTTGTTTAGTTTTGCTTACAACCCTGTGTTTCCTTATTTTTGTCCCACTCCCTTCATTCATTTACAGATAAACGTGAACTCTGTCTTCGACTGTGTAAAAGCTCCCCAGGTATACGAAGCGAGTTCCTTAGTTACGCTTCTCCAAATAAAACTAAGGTGGCGCCCGAGTTTCGAAGCACCTACCCCTAGGTGCGGCAAAAACCGTATAAGGACCGGTACGAAAAGGCGTTACAACACGGATTATCAAAACGAAGAAATTAAACATCGAAGACATTTCATAAAATATTTGGCACTGGAATTTACTCGTGAACATATTCGAAATAGGTCCCAAATAAACAGTTTACCTAAGGAAATCCGAAAACGTACTGCCGAAATGGCATTTGAAACAAATTCGAATACACTCAGGTCACGAGAAAACGAGGAACATATGGTGGAAAGGAAATTACAGAAAATATCAGAAAACGTGCTAAGTCGTTTTCTGTTAGTTTAAGTTTAAATGTAAATAATAAATATACGTATAATATGATAAATAATGTTTATGAATGTGCAATAAACATGTTTTTTCTTTCATTACCCAAAAGTAATAAATTTAAAAAATCCGATTGCGCAGCAATTTACCCTTTGGGGCCTGTCAGATCCCACGCGGGTATTCGTATATGAGAATTTGGAGCGGGGGGTTAAGGTTGGGTGCAAAATAAAACCAAAACCAACACTTTATACAGGTGAGTCAATAATAGAGTAGAGTTAATTATCTCATTTATTTTGAGAAATACAAAAAAATGTTAAATACAAAAGTTTCTCTAAAAGGTCTGTACAAAATACTATGACATATTCCTGACATCAAAATAAGCCGATTTGAAGCAGCTTACCTTAGTCCGAAATTGCTCTGTCATCGAGATACAGGGTGGTAAAGTTAAAAAATAAAAATCGATTTTTTTAAATATAATGTACATTTTGCAACGTATTACTTTCAAATCTGATACCCAGGGGTTTTTTGAGATGCGAAACCCGAATTTGGACACATTTTTACTGCGGCCGGTAGAGGGCGCTTTAAACTACTTTACAGTGTATTTCTGATGGTTTTAAGTGACCGTAACTTTTTTCTCGGTGTAATTTTCCTATTTATTTTTTAAGGAAACGATGTTTTAAACATTTTAAAGCAAAAAAGGTACTCCTGCTAAGAACCGCTAATGTAATTGTTGTCGAGATATTTCGGTTTTTATTGTTCGATAATGTACCGAAATACTGCCACCTGAAGTTTGTTCCAATTGTAAGTGTCTAAATTCGGGTTTCGCATCTCAAAAAACCTCTGGCTACCAGATTTGAAAGTTATATGCTACAAAATGTACAACAAATTTAAAAAAATTGATTTTTATTTTTTAACTCTACCACGCTCGAAAATGGAGTAATTTTGGACTAAGATAGAGAATTGAGTGTTGTGCAATATCTGTACTCAACTCTATGAGTTAGACAGTACAGATGGCGTTCCCAAATCTAGGAACAGCCCCATTAATGCCGTTGCCATGTCGTTTTGCCAGTGGACAGATGACAGTGAAGATGTCAGTAGTCGGAAAATAAAAGTATGATGTGATGTTTTAGTAAAAAGTTTTTTTTATAAGTTTCAATAACGTTCTCTTTTCATTAAAGTATTATTATAAAGTTGTGTTGTGTTATTCAATTCAATCACTGCCCATTGCGCAAGAATCCTAATGAACAGTAAATACAGCAGGTATTTACTTCACGGTTTGTTAGCCCTAGCTAGAAAATAGACAGGAACTAGTCCACGAAACTCTGTTAAGGTTACTTGAAACATAAATTTATGTTTGTGAGAATTGGCGTTAGACCGAATTTTTCATTTTTTGATTACACCTCAGTCACACCCTGTATACTCGGATCCGTGACAACTTTCAAAAAGATTATTTAGGTCTTAGGTCATCAGAAAGAGCAAGAAAATACCTCTTAATACTCAGACAAATAATTATTAAAATCGAGTGAATCAATTTGAAGAAACAACCGTTCAAAAATGTTGCCGTCCCAATCTTTTTGACGATCAGTTTATATAATTCATGCGAATTCTGTAGTCTATTTTTTCTATGACTAATTGAAATTATACCAATTTTTCATAATAGAGCAAATCGATGTATTTGGATCATTTCTATGTTTGCTATGTTGTTGCATGAATGACTGAATAATATTTCACGATCAAAATTAACTATAATATATCAAAGACTTTATATCCGTTCAGCCAATTGTAACTACTTGCTTAACCAATCCTTAACCTCTTTTGAAAAAAGCTTCTAATTATTAAAACACACATAATTTACAGATGAAATGTTAAAGGTAACAAATGTAATTATTACTGGGTCAATATTTCACACTGGACAGACATGACTGACTGACAGACCTAAATTGACATACATCACATTTGAGTTTCAGTCCCAACCAATATCGGATCATGCCTCAAGTCATGTGAAAAAAATCTTGATTGTTTTTATTTACTGAAGTTCTAATAACAAACATTCTGGATAGTTCTTAGAAAACACACGTTATTGGCATTGATTCTTCGATATAAATAGGAGCTGAGCAGACACAAATAGTTCAATTTGCTGTATAATGTTACTCAGTTGGAAAATAAATTGTATGTTTGATAGATATGAATGACTGATTGCTGGTCTTTATTCACTCCCAATGTCAACTTCTGCACAGTTACTCAGTTCGCCATGCGTAGATTGACATTTAAAGGAATGATAATTTTTCTAATACTTCACCATTTAGTCGGACATTATTTAATAATGAAAATTATTCGGCCAGATATTGTGGATAGAACAATGCTGCATATGACATAACAGCAAATTGAAATAGCAAATAAAACTACACACAATCCGCACCCCAATCTTTAGTTTATTATTAAAATAAATACAAATTCCGAGATTCACCTTTTTTGTTTTGCTTCTTGTTTCACCGGGAGAATATCTGAAACAAAGAAAATAATATTACGACGAGAATATAAGAAATGTCAATGCGTTTCAGCCGATGTTAGCTGAAGCTTGATCTTATATTGTAGCATAAAATCAGTATAAAAATTCATTTTATATTGAATCAAGAATGGTAATCTAGCACCCAACTTTAGAAACGTATGAAAATTATACGCATAGTTGCGAAGAATTTATTTATCCTACACATCTGTACCAAAATATTCGTAAAAGTTAATTACCGACTCTTAAAAAATTAGATTTTAGGCAAAACACGTATTTGGCAGCGCTTGGGAAACCCCATCAGTTAAAAACAGCACAAGAAATTTATTGCATTTTGGGAAAGTCTTACTGATTATAACAAAAATGTTAGTGGAACGATTCAACTTTCAAGTGAAATCGTGTCTACTTGCAAAAATTAAGGAAACCCACAGCATTGCACTTAAGGAAAGATCGAGTGCACATTCTGATCGTACTTTTTCTGTTAACCATTTAAAGATGCCACTTGCAATTTTCTTTGGACAAAACATATATATATACAATCTTTATTTCGTTTACAACGAAACAGGCTATCGACCAGTTTGGTCTTTCTGCCTATGTGATAAGAGATACATACTGTAATATGATTACAAAATAAAGTATAACTTAACTAGGTAAAGTATTTACAAAATAACATATTTAAAAAAAAAAAGTTAGTCTAAAGTAGTTTTGAGGATTATGTTATGTGTAAAGCTGGGTTTATAAAGAGCACAATGCATAACTTAATGCATAACATAGAAAGTTGGCTTTACAGTAATGCCTACTGTCGTTTATACAGCGCACAAAACTTGCACAATACCGCATAGAAAGTTCATAATTTTTAACTTTCTATGCAATTCTTATGCGAAAACAACTGTACGCATGCGCAAAATTAGTTTCTCTTTACATCAAGAATTTATTAAACAATTGCAGATGGAACCTTGGCAACAATTGGGGCTTCTACTCTTGATGGGTGCTGCAGCTACAGCATTAAGCTTAGATGTCAAGAAAATGAGAATACGGAGGTTTAAATCGCGACCTATGAATAGAAAACGCAATGAACATAGTGTTTTTGAAAAAATAGTTCAGTTTGCAGAAAAACATGATTCAGAGCAGTTTTTCAAATATACGCGTATGACTCCAGAACTGTTCCATAAGTTATTAGCTCTTGTGGGGCCATTCCTGCAGAAAGACAAGACAAAAAATCCAATTAGCCCAAAACAACGTCTTGCCCTCACTCTGCAGTAAGTATATTCTCAATTCCAAATAAAAATGTGTAGTATTGCCAGTTCTGTTTTTCAGTTATTTATCAGAAGGTTGTTCTATGCAGGAAATAGCATGGAATAATAACACCTGAACCCTGCCATATTGTGTTGGGAGTGGTGGTTGGAATCATCATGGTCAGTTTGTGGTGGCTTTCTAAATATGGAGAATTCTAATATATTGTTGTTATTAAAAATGTTTTTTTTTCCCTTTTCCAACTTTACAACAGCAAACACATCTTTTTTGCCTTATCCTCCTTATCTGTGCTTGACATGATCGACAAATGGCAAGTGACAGAAAAATAACATTTCACATTGCAATGACATTTATCACGTGTTGTCATAAGCTTTTTTCATTGGTTAAAAATTATATGTTGTGCGACTGTATAAACACCAAAAAGAAACCCTTGTGATTTCTTGTGCAATGTTATGCATTAAGTTATACATTGTGCGCTGTATAAACCCAGCTTAAGTATTCTCGTATGGACAAAACATTTCTAATAAAATTTATCATTTTAAAACAAAACCAAAAAAATGCCGAGTGTCGAGTTTAAATTAAGAAAAATGATATCACATAGCTTATAAAAAACAAAGCTCAAAAATGGTGCACGAAAACGGTGTTATTCGTCTAACAAAATCATTCTTATAGCCAATAGGATTATCCAAAAATTCAATAATATACAGGGTTTTCCAATTAATAAAAAAGCAAAGTTTGGTCTGTCACAATGTTATGAGATACCCTCTAACTACCCACTTTGGTTAAAGTGTGGTTTCCTTAGATAAATCCCTACAACGTTTGTATTTACTATTTGTTGTTGTAAAATCAAGTAGAAACAATTTAAGGTTGGGTGCAAAATAAAACTGATCACTTTGTACAATGAGAGAGTAGAGTTTATTATCTCATTTATTTTGAGAAATACAAAAAAATGTTAAATACAACTTTTAGAGAATATTTATATATTTTATAGTTTCAAATTACTTTCGGGTATACAGGTTCATAAAGGCGTGACGGTGACAGATAAAACTTTAGATTTTTTTAAAATAAAACCCCGTTTTTAAAACATTTTTTGATTCTTCATAAAATTCTAAAAGTTTTTTGTTAATAATGTCATATCTAAACCTAATAGATCATCTAATTATTGACTGCATTGCCATTGTTTCTAAAAGTAGAATACTCATGTTTGGTACGAACGCTTTACAGGAACGACAAAAATTAATTGTGCAAATAAATATGAAATAGATGCCCTACAGGGAGTTCATCTTTTAAAATTTATTTTGATTATTTCAGTTTAAAAAAATTCGACTTTTATCTATACACCCTGTACATAATTCGTTTTTCTGATAGGTTTTACGATACACTTCAGCTTTTATTAAGTATGTCACATACCCTTTTTTTGTAGTCTGCGAGGTGTTTTTTAATTTTTACTTTCGATTTTTTGCTCTTTTCCTAAGCTTTCCCAGCTTACGACAAACCAAATATGCAGGTGTTGTCAAAAGTTGGATTTTCAAAATGTATTATGTCAAATTAAAAAGTTTTGTTTTCACTTACACTCACTACTCCACTGTGGGCATATGGACTACTACTTTTTAATGTTTAAGTTTTGCTGTAAGTAACCTACAAAATTAGAACAAGATTTAAAATGTGTATTCTTGTTCAATTGAATTGTCAAAGACAATTTTCAGGTTTTAGTTTAGTTAACAAAAAACGGAGGTAATAGTAAAAAAACATAAATAAATCGAAGACTATTAAAATGAGGTATATGACTGATACTTCATAAACGTTCAAGTGTTTCGTAAAAGCTATCAGAAAAAAGAATAATACACACATGAGTATTTCGTTTTAAAAAGTCGACATTTCTTCAACATATACAGGGTGTTTCAGGTTTTAATACGCCTAAAAATAGTTATAATTTGCTATACAAAATAAACTAAATTCCAAAAAAGCTTTGTTACAGAAATACAGAGTGTTGAAAATTTCATTTTTATTCAACTTTTTTTCTGGTGCGCCATTGATTTTTTTTCTTAAAAATTCCAAATCCTTATTTGATTAAGAAACTTTTTTGTATTAATTATTTCTTCCGTATCTCTAACCGTTTTCAATAGTAATATGTTAAGTGCATGTAAAATTTCCGTAAATCATGCATGAAGGTTGTTGCCCTAGAAACAGTTTGAGTAAATTTTATGATTACTTGACAAAAAGTGCCCGATCCGAAAAAGAGGGCACGAAACGTATTTTGTGTTAAAACATACTGTTAATTCTATAATATAACATTTTTGTTTAATTGTCAGATTTGATTAGATGTGCCGCCAACTTGTTACATAGTAACTATATGATTTCAATAATATGGTCACCAGAAGGATGCAATTTAGATACAGTCAAGCAAATTGTATTTTTAATTTCAGAAAAGACATACTCATTTAAAAACTAAACGTCGGAGCTGAACCCTAAAATTATTTTTTTAAATAATATTATTAAAAAGGAGCCATTGATTTTACAAAATAATCGATAATAAAGTAGTAAAAAAAATCTAAATAAATTTGAGTTTTTTGGTTTTTGTCATATCCATAAAGATGTAATAAAAAATGTTTATTTTTTTGGACAAATGATATATATACAGGGTGTCTAAAAAGTCTGGAATATTGCAAATATCTCGAAAACTGCTGATTTTATTTTTCTCAAAATTTGCGTCTTGTTAAAGTAAATAACAGCGCATGACGTGAGGGTGAAATGAGGTTCGCAAGTATACAGGGTCAGTCACAAAGTATACCAACTTTCTTAATTCAAACCTAACACACTGTATATTACTTCAGATTTTAAGAGTACTCATAAAGGCCAATTCAACGATATACGATTTTTTTTTTTTTTAATTTTTTTTTTTTTTTTTTTTTGATTTTTTTTTTTTTTTGATTTTTTTTTTTGTACCTACCTATAACAATGATAGGTGTAACAATGACAGCTAACGTCAATATAATGTTAAATTAATTGGCAAATTTTCCTATTACTTAAAATGGTGTTTTAGAGTGAGAAGGAAAAGACTGACATCTTAAGTATCCTTCTCACTCAAAAACACCATTTTCAGTAATAGGAAAATTTGCCAATTAATTTAACATTATATTGACGTTAGCTGTCATTGTTACACCTATCATTGTTATAGGTAGGTACAAAAAAAAAAATCAAAAAAAAAAAAAAAAAAAATCAAAAAAAAAAAAATCGTATATCGTTGAATTGGTCTTTATGAGTACTCTTAAAATCTGAAGTAATATATAGTGTGTTAGGTTTGAATTAAGAAAGTTGGTATACTTTGTGACTGACCCTGTATACTTGCGAACCTCATTTCACCCTCACGTCATGCGCTGTTATTTACTTTAACAAGACGCAAATTTTGAGAAAAATAAAATCAGCACTTTTCGAGATATTTGCAATATTCCAGACTTTTTAGACACCCTGTATATATGTAAGAATTGAGGGAAGAATAAAAACAAATTTCCCCGTACTAAACCAATTTAATGATTCTTATTCCAATATACCACTCTCTCTGCTGGTGAATATCAGAATGCTCTCCACTTTTCTTCAATCCCTTAACTAAACACCCTAAGAGCACCCGTCTCACAAGTATCATATTACATACTCCTATCTCTTATCTGTTACAATAATAATTCTAAGGACACTTAAAATAACTTAGCCTAGCAAATTCCCAAAGACGTCCTTTTACACCAATAAATATGTCGCCATCCAAGAGTGGTTGATAAAAGACGCCCTCAAGTACCACGAGCCCGTGTGAAGTTCTCACGGTGGGCTCGCCACCTTGATATGATTGCTAACACGGCCAACCTGACACGTAATTCGCTCTCGAATTACCAAGTCCTGTAACAACAGAAAAACCAGCAGGATCGTACGACAACTATTTAATCGATACAAGGGATGCCTGGTGCAATGAATGTGACAGAACAAGTTAATTCACCAAATAATAACAAATTAAAAAAAACGACAATTAATTCGAATAAATGTAAAGCGTTCTGCTTACAAGACAATAAAAACGTACCAAGTGCAAAGCGTTATGCTTTCAACACATTAAAACGGTACCAAGTGCAAAGCGTTATGCTTTCAACACAATAAAACTGTACCAAGTGCAAAGCGTTATGCTTTCAACACATTAAATCGGTACCAAGTGCAAAGCGTTATGCTTTCAACACAATAAAACTGTACCAAGTGCAAAGCGTTATGCTTTCAACACATTAAATCGGTACCAAGTGCAAAGCGTTATGCTTTCAACACAATAAAACTGTACCAAGTGCAAAGCGTTATGCTTTCAACACAATAAAACTGTACCAAGTGCAAAGCGTTATGCTTTCAACACAATAAAACTGTACCAAGTGCAAAGCGTTATGCTTTCAACACATTAAATCGGTACCAAGTGCAAAGCGTTATGCTTTCAACACAATAAAACTGTACCAAGTGCAAAGCGTTATGCTTTCAACACATTAAATCGGTACCAAGTGCAAAGCGTTATGCTTTCAACACAATAAAACTGTACCAAGTGCAAAGCGTTATGCTTTCAACACAATAAAACGGTACCAATGTGCAAAGCGTTATGCTTTCAACACAATAAAACGGTACCAATGTGCAAAGCGTTATGCTTTCAACACAATAAAACGGTACCAATGTGCAAAGCGTTATGCTTTCAACACAATAAAACGGTACCAAGTGCAAAGCGTTATGCTTTCAACACAATAAAACTGTACCAAGTGCAAAGCGTTATGCTTTCAACACAATAAAACGGTACCAATGTGCAAAGCGTTATGCTTTCAACACAATAAAATGGTACCAAGTGCAAAGCGTTATGCTTTCAACACAATAAAACTGTACCAAGTGCAAAGCGTTATGCTTTCAACACAATAAAACTGTACTGTCGCAAGCTAAAGTGCTTTTTATACTTTGAATTCTATTTTCTATTCGAATCTTTCATTCGGAAGGATCTGTATGATTTCAAAAGACCCTTGCCGTCCAATTTCGACAAGTGGCTATTGCCCGATGGACGATAGACACAGTCACCTATCGCAAATTGCTTATTGGACCTCCTTTTTTTTATCAAAAAGATTTTTGGCCAACTCTGCCTGTCGCTTCATACGATCATATGCCAGATTTCTGTCATTTAATAAATGTGTCGGAAGTAGTTTTAACGCAAGCGACTGTGTTAACGACTTGATATCGGGACTATTACTTTCGACCCCAGTCAACAAATAAACGGGCGAAAACCCAGTTGATTTTTGAACGCTTGTATTGAGTGAGGTTTACAGTTTATGAATTTTGTTCGGCCATTCTGACTTATTTTCGATTTCTGTCCTCAGTAAATTAATGACTGTCCCGACATACCGTTCTACCTGACCGTTCCCTCGAGGGGCGCTTTTAGCAATTAAGTGTTGTTGGATACCCAATTCTAAGAGTACCCCCTTTACCATTTTATCTGTAAAATTAGTACCTCGATCACAAATTAATGTTTTGGTAATGCCGAACATGCTGAGATGTGATTTCAATGCTTCACAGGTCTCAGGTCCAGACAACCCTTTTAGTGGCACCAAAAATAAAAACTTCGTAAACGCATCAACCAGAAGCAATAAATATTTAAAACCCTCCGTTGATTGCGGAAATGGTCCTACGCAGTCCGCGTGTACCGTGTGAAAAGGTATCGGTTTCTTATCAATAGGGTGAAGCTGAGCCTGTCTGGGACCGGTGTGACATTTATTGGCAATACATTTTAAACAGTGATTACAATATTTTTTGACAAATTTTGCCATCCCTGGAAACCAAAAGTAATGATTAATTTTAGCAAAAGTTTTATCCGGTCCCATATGGCATTGCTCGTCGTGAAACAAACGCAGCAACCCTAAACGACTACCTTTTGGTACAACAGCACGATAGACAGGCGGATCCTGACCCGGATTTATTTTACGAAAAAGGATATCATTCTGACAAAAGTAATCGGTAGTAAGTTTACCCTCGTTAAGCCTATTTATGATATCTTGTGTCTCGTTATCTTTCTTTTGGACTACTTTCAACCAGTTATTAGTTGTTAAAGTTTTAATTTGTGCTACTTCGGATTGAACAGCTGGATCCAACGGGTTTCTGCTAAGATAATCGACATGTTGAATATATTTTCCCCTGCGGTATTCAATTTCAAAATCAAATGACTGTAGAAATAACCACCATCTTGCCACCCGCGGTATTAATTCTTTTTTGCTCTGAGATAATTTAAGTGAGTTACAGTCCGTAACAAGCTTGAATTTTACACCAAGCAAATATACTCGGAAATGTTTGACAGCATAATAAACAGCTAATGTTTCTAATTCATAAGAATGATATTTTGATTCATCGTTGGTGGTGCGTTTAGAAAAATAAGCAATCACGCCCAGTTCATTGTTGGCTTGTCTTTGAAAAAGAATAGCGCCAAACCCAATTGAACTAGCATCCGTGTGAAGTTCGGTCTCTAAGACAGGGTCAAAAATTGTCAGAAATGGTCTTTTACTAAGAAACGCGCATACGTACGCTTTTGCAATTTTTTGATCGTTTCCCCACACAAACTGTTCGTTATTTTTTGTAAGCTTTGTAATGCAAGCTGTACGGGCAGCCATCTCAGGTATAAATTTCCGAAAGTAATTTGCCAAGCCCATAAACTGCCTTACTTGTTTCACGTTACAAGGATTTGGTGATTTTAGTAATGCCTCTACCTTGTTTTTCCCCGGTCTAATACCGCGTTCGGAAATTTCCTGACCTAAATATTCTATTTGTTTTTCAAAAAAGTGACATTTGGCAATATTTAGAGAAAATCCCGCGGTTGTGAGACAACTTAATACTCTATTTAATTTATCTAAACCTTCTGTTATTGACAAAGATGGAATTAAAATGTCGTCTAAATAGACCATAGCATCCCTATCTTTTAAATCCCCTAAAGCTTTGCAAATTGCCCGCTGGAAAACGGCCGGTGCATTTGAAAGACCAAAAGGCATTCGCAGATATTCGTAATGCCCATCGGGTGTAACAAACGCAGTTTTTTCTATGGAGGAGTGAGCTATCGGAATCTGATGAAACCCCGACGCCATGTCTAGAGTAGTAAAATATTTATGCTTCCCTAAGCGGTCCAGCTGATCATCAATCCTAGGCAACGGAAAACGGTCTTTAATAGTAATTTTATTAAGTGCGCGAAAATCGCAACACATTCGCGTGCTACCATCCTTCTTATAAACCAGAACTATAGGACTAGCATAAGGAGAAGTACTTTCACGAATAATTTTGTTTTCCAGTAGGTCCTTGATAATCAACTTGACTTTTTCGCGTTCCGAATGAGCCATTCGATAGGGTCGGTGATTAATTATTTTATCTTCTTTCAATTTTATTTCCAGTTCTGCAGTTGTTATTGGTGAAACGAAGGTACCAGTCGTTATGTTTTGTTCGTACCCTTTAAGGAGACGCAATAAATCACTTAGCTCTTGACCTTTTAAGGGTGTGTTTACAGTGTCCGGTGATACAGAAATGAAATTTACTGCTTTAGACATTGGCAACAGGTCATTTTCTAGGAACACACGCGTTCCACTATTGTCAGCATGGATTTGAATCCCGTTGTGTTTTAGTAAATCGCGTCCCAAGATACAATCCGGTTTTATAACCGATTTGTCCACAACAAAAAATTCAATTTCAAAAGCGGTACCGTCTTTCTCGACATTTAAAGTCGTTTTATTGTTTGCGAATACCGTGGTCCCTCCAATACCATTTAAAGTTAGAAAGGCGGCTTCTAAATGACAGTCTAGTTGTTTGACAATGGTTTCGGTAATCAAACTACATTCGGCTCCCGTGTCAATTAAGCAATTTACTGAGACATCTTGAATTTTGAACGTAGTACAAAAATCACTGTCTAGTTCAATTGAAAAACAATTTACCTGTCGCGAAGTGGAAGGGCGGTCTCGCTTTAATTGGTAACAGTCATTAATTTGATGTCCGAGTTTACGGCAGTAAGTACAAGAAGGCCTGTTTTGACTTTTATCAAAATTACGATTACTCAAATCATTAGAATGACCGATCTTTTGTCGTTTCGTACAATGGCGACTAATATGCCCAGGTTCGTTACACTTATAGCAAAGGTTCTGCCTGAATTTAGATTCAATTTTAGAATTAAATGGGTTGCTTCGTTTGAGTTTACTGACATCGTTTAGCTTTGGTTTTTTGTAATTTCCCAAAAGAGATATGAGTTCCCCAATACTGTCAAATTTACTATTAAAAGCGGCAGTTTTTACTTGGACGTCAGTAATATCCCCGATAACAATTTCACGAATGTGCTCATCAGACATGTCAAACGGTAAAGCTTTAATTAATGACATTTTTTTTCTGGCATACTCACAGTAAGAGTCCGCTTGGTCGCTGTTGTAGAGACTAGCTTTTCGCAATTTGTCATTCAAGTTCCGTTTTGCTGGATATATGCTGCATAACTCCTCTTTGAAAACGGTCCAGGACTTGTTGGGGGGCTGCCAATTCGCAAACCAATCAGCTGCGTCACCTTTCAATCCGGAAGCACTTCTCACCACTAATTCGTATTCCGACCAACCGAAAATATTCCCGAGTTTATCCATTTCGATGCACCACGTATTCACATCACAATCATCCGAATGGGGATCAAAATTAGGAACTGACACAGGCGTGGACACGACACTTTTATTGTTTTGCTCTTGAAGAGATTTCACCGAATTGGCAAACAATTGCACAAATTCCTCCATGGTTTAAAGCACAGTATCACTTAATGTAGTTAGCTGGAGGGTGTAGTTGTTCTATCCCACTTCTGATGTAAGAATTGAGGGAAGAATAAAAACAAATTTCCCCGTACTAAACCAATTTAATGATTCTTATTCCAATATACCACTCTCTCTGCTGGTGAATATCAGAATGCTCTCCACTTTTCTTCAATCCCTTAACTAAACACCCTAAGAGCACCCGTCTCACAAGTATCATATTACATACTCCTATCTCTTATCTGTTACAATAATAATTCTAAGGACACTTAAAATAACTTAGCCTAGCAAATTCCCAAAGACGTCCTTTTACACCAATAAATATGTCGCCATCCAAGAGTGGTTGATAAAAGACGCCCTCAAGTACCACGAGCCCGTGTGAAGTTCTCACGGTGGGCTCGCCACCTTGATATGATTGCTAACACGGCCAACCTGACACGTAATTCGCTCTCGAATTACCAAGTCCTGTAACAACAGAAAAACCAGCAGGATCGTACGACAACTATTTAATCGATACAAGGGATGCCTGGTGCAATGAATGTGACAGAACAAGTTAATTCACCAAATAATAACAAATTAAAAAAAACGACAATTAATTCGAATAAATGTAAAGCGTTCTGCTTACAAGACAATAAAAACGTACCAAGTGCAAAGCGTTATGCTTTCAACACATTAAAACGGTACCAAGTGCAAAGCGTTATGCTTTCAACACAATAAAACTGTACCAAGTGCAAAGCGTTATGCTTTCAACACATTAAATCGGTACCAAGTGCAAAGCGTTATGCTTTCAACACAATAAAACTGTACCAAGTGCAAAGCGTTATGCTTTCAACACATTAAATCGGTACCAAGTGCAAAGCGTTATGCTTTCAACACAATAAAACTGTACCAAGTGCAAAGCGTTATGCTTTCAACACAATAAAACTGTACCAAGTGCAAAGCGTTATGCTTTCAACACAATAAAACTGTACCAAGTGCAAAGCGTTATGCTTTCAACACATTAAATCGGTACCAAGTGCAAAGCGTTATGCTTTCAACACAATAAAACTGTACCAAGTGCAAAGCGTTATGCTTTCAACACATTAAATCGGTACCAAGTGCAAAGCGTTATGCTTTCAACACAATAAAACTGTACCAAGTGCAAAGCGTTATGCTTTCAACACAATAAAACGGTACCAATGTGCAAAGCGTTATGCTTTCAACACAATAAAACGGTACCAATGTGCAAAGCGTTATGCTTTCAACACAATAAAACGGTACCAATGTGCAAAGCGTTATGCTTTCAACACAATAAAACGGTACCAAGTGCAAAGCGTTATGCTTTCAACACAATAAAACTGTACCAAGTGCAAAGCGTTATGCTTTCAACACAATAAAACGGTACCAATGTGCAAAGCGTTATGCTTTCAACACAATAAAATGGTACCAAGTGCAAAGCGTTATGCTTTCAACACAATAAAACTGTACCAAGTGCAAAGCGTTATGCTTTCAACACAATAAAACTGTACTGTCGCAAGCTAAAGTGCTTTTTATACTTTGAATTCTATTTTCTATTCGAATCTTTCATTCGGAAGGATCTGTATGATTTCAAAAGACCCTTGCCGTCCAATTTCGACAAGTGGCTATTGCCCGATGGACGATAGACACAGTCACCTATCGCAAATTGCTTATTGGACCTCCTTTTTTTTATCAAAAAGATTTTTGGCCAACTCTGCCTGTCGCTTCATACGATCATATGCCAGATTTCTGTCATTTAATAAATGTGTCGGAAGTAGTTTTAACGCAAGCGACTGTGTTAACGACTTGATATCGGGACTATTACTTTCGACCCCAGTCAACAAATAAACGGGCGAAAACCCAGTTGATTTTTGAACGCTTGTATTGAGTGAGGTTTACAGTTTATGAATTTTGTTCGGCCATTCTGACTTATTTTCGATTTCTGTCCTCAGTAAATTAATGACTGTCCCGACATACCGTTCTACCTGACCGTTCCCTCGAGGGGCGCTTTTAGCAATTAAGTGTTGTTGGATACCCAATTCTAAGAGTACCCCCTTTACCATTTTATCTGTAAAATTAGTACCTCGATCACAAATTAATGTTTTGGTAATGCCGAACATGCTGAGATGTGATTTCAATGCTTCACAGGTCTCAGGTCCAGACAACCCTTTTAGTGGCACCAAAAATAAAAACTTCGTAAACGCATCAACCAGAAGCAATAAATATTTAAAACCCTCCGTTGATTGCGGAAATGGTCCTACGCAGTCCGCGTGTACCGTGTGAAAAGGTATCGGTTTCTTATCAATAGGGTGAAGCTGAGCCTGTCTGGGACCGGTGTGACATTTATTGGCAATACATTTTAAACAGTGATTACAATATTTTTTGACAAATTTTGCCATCCCTGGAAACCAAAAGTAATGATTAATTTTAGCAAAAGTTTTATCCGGTCCCATATGGCATTGCTCGTCGTGAAACAAACGCAGCAACCCTAAACGACTACCTTTTGGTACAACAGCACGATAGACAGGCGGATCCTGACCCGGATTTATTTTACGAAAAAGGATATCATTCTGACAAAAGTAATCGGTAGTAAGTTTACCCTCGTTAAGCCTATTTATGATATCTTGTGTCTCGTTATCTTTCTTTTGGACTACTTTCAACCAGTTATTAGTTGTTAAAGTTTTAATTTGTGCTACTTCGGATTGAACAGCTGGATCCAACGGGTTTCTGCTAAGATAATCGACATGTTGAATATATTTTCCCCTGCGGTATTCAATTTCAAAATCAAATGACTGTAGAAATAACCACCATCTTGCCACCCGCGGTATTAATTCTTTTTTGCTCTGAGATAATTTAAGTGAGTTACAGTCCGTAACAAGCTTGAATTTTACACCAAGCAAATATACTCGGAAATGTTTGACAGCATAATAAACAGCTAATGTTTCTAATTCATAAGAATGATATTTTGATTCATCGTTGGTGGTGCGTTTAGAAAAATAAGCAATCACGCCCAGTTCATTGTTGGCTTGTCTTTGAAAAAGAATAGCGCCAAACCCAATTGAACTAGCATCCGTGTGAAGTTCGGTCTCTAAGACAGGGTCAAAAATTGTCAGAAATGGTCTTTTACTAAGAAACGCGCATACGTACGCTTTTGCAATTTTTTGATCGTTTCCCCACACAAACTGTTCGTTATTTTTTGTAAGCTTTGTAATGCAAGCTGTACGGGCAGCCATCTCAGGTATAAATTTCCGAAAGTAATTTGCCAAGCCCATAAACTGCCTTACTTGTTTCACGTTACAAGGATTTGGTGATTTTAGTAATGCCTCTACCTTGTTTTTCCCCGGTCTAATACCGCGTTCGGAAATTTCCTGACCTAAATATTCTATTTGTTTTTCAAAAAAGTGACATTTGGCAATATTTAGAGAAAATCCCGCGGTTGTGAGACAACTTAATACTCTATTTAATTTATCTAAACCTTCTGTTATTGACAAAGATGGAATTAAAATGTCGTCTAAATAGACCATAGCATCCCTATCTTTTAAATCCCCTAAAGCTTTGCAAATTGCCCGCTGGAAAACGGCCGGTGCATTTGAAAGACCAAAAGGCATTCGCAGATATTCGTAATGCCCATCGGGTGTAACAAACGCAGTTTTTTCTATGGAGGAGTGAGCTATCGGAATCTGATGAAACCCCGACGCCATGTCTAGAGTAGTAAAATATTTATGCTTCCCTAAGCGGTCCAGCTGATCATCAATCCTAGGCAACGGAAAACGGTCTTTAATAGTAATTTTATTAAGTGCGCGAAAATCGCAACACATTCGCGTGCTACCATCCTTCTTATAAACCAGAACTATAGGACTAGCATAAGGAGAAGTACTTTCACGAATAATTTTGTTTTCCAGTAGGTCCTTGATAATCAACTTGACTTTTTCGCGTTCCGAATGAGCCATTCGATAGGGTCGGTGATTAATTATTTTATCTTCTTTCAATTTTATTTCCAGTTCTGCAGTTGTTATTGGTGAAACGAAGGTACCAGTCGTTATGTTTTGTTCGTACCCTTTAAGGAGACGCAATAAATCACTTAGCTCTTGACCTTTTAAGGGTGTGTTTACAGTGTCCGGTGATACAGAAATGAAATTTACTGCTTTAGACATTGGCAACAGGTCATTTTCTAGGAACACACGCGTTCCACTATTGTCAGCATGGATTTGAATCCCGTTGTGTTTTAGTAAATCGCGTCCCAAGATACAATCCGGTTTTATAACCGATTTGTCCACAACAAAAAATTCAATTTCAAAAGCGGTACCGTCTTTCTCGACATTTAAAGTCGTTTTATTGTTTGCGAATACCGTGGTCCCTCCAATACCATTTAAAGTTAGAAAGGCGGCTTCTAAATGACAGTCTAGTTGTTTGACAATGGTTTCGGTAATCAAACTACATTCGGCTCCCGTGTCAATTAAGCAATTTACTGAGACATCTTGAATTTTGAACGTAGTACAAAAATCACTGTCTAGTTCAATTGAAAAACAATTTACCTGTCGCGAAGTGGAAGGGCGGTCTCGCTTTAATTGGTAACAGTCATTAATTTGATGTCCGAGTTTACGGCAGTAAGTACAAGAAGGCCTGTTTTGACTTTTATCAAAATTACGATTACTCAAATCATTAGAATGACCGATCTTTTGTCGTTTCGTACAATGGCGACTAATATGCCCAGGTTCGTTACACTTATAGCAAAGGTTCTGCCTGAATTTAGATTCAATTTTAGAATTAAATGGGTTGCTTCGTTTGAGTTTACTGACATCGTTTAGCTTTGGTTTTTTGTAATTTCCCAAAAGAGATATGAGTTCCCCAATACTGTCAAATTTACTATTAAAAGCGGCAGTTTTTACTTGGACGTCAGTAATATCCCCGATAACAATTTCACGAATGTGCTCATCAGACATGTCAAACGGTAAAGCTTTAATTAATGACATTTTTTTTCTGGCATACTCACAGTAAGAGTCCGCTTGGTCGCTGTTGTAGAGACTAGCTTTTCGCAATTTGTCATTCAAGTTCCGTTTTGCTGGATATATGCTGCATAACTCCTCTTTGAAAACGGTCCAGGACTTGTTGGGGGGCTGCCAATTCGCAAACCAATCAGCTGCGTCACCTTTCAATCCGGAAGCACTTCTCACCACTAATTCGTATTCCGACCAACCGAAAATATTCCCGAGTTTATCCATTTCGATGCACCACGTATTCACATCACAATCATCCGAATGGGGATCAAAATTAGGAACTGACACAGGCGTGGACACGACACTTTTATTGTTTTGCTCTTGAAGAGATTTCACCGAATTGGCAAACAATTGCACAAATTCCTCCATGGTTTAAAGCACAGTATCACTTAATGTAGTTAGCTGGAGGGTGTAGTTGTTCTATCCCACTTCTGATGTAAGAATTGAGGGAAGAATAAAAACAAATTTCCCCGTACTAAACCAATTTAATGATTCTTATTCCAATATACCACTCTCTCTGCTGGTGAATATCAGAATGCTCTCCACTTTTCTTCAATCCCTTAACTAAACACCCTAAGAGCACCCGTCTCACAAGTATCATATTACATACTCCTATCTCTTATCTGTTACAATAATAATTCTAAGGACACTTAAAATAACTTAGCCTAGCAAATTCCCAAAGACGTCCTTTTACACCAATAAATATGTCGCCATCCAAGAGTGGTTGATAAAAGACGCCCTCAAGTACCACGAGCCCGTGTGAAGTTCTCACGGTGGGCTCGCCACCTTGATATGATTGCTAACATATATATATATATATATATATTGTCACGTTTTGGGGGTAGCGCAGGAAGAGAAACAACAAACGTAGCTCAAGTATGTCTCCTTTATTTGTATACTGACGATGATGCCTAACTAAATCTTACTCCCAGATTAAGAGGGCCGCTAGTACCGCTACAGGCGGGACGCCCATGGGACTCTCTCTACGAGGGGGTGCGTGGGGGTGTGTGTGTGTGTGAGTGTGCGTAAGGCCTCCTGATGTGCCGCCAAGCGGAACCCGCTCGATACGAGCAGGGAACCCCTATGACCGACACGCCCTAAAGGACTTACTTTAGGTACTGAAAGGGTCAAGAGTCCCGACGGTCACCACTGGGTTGCGTAAGGACTCTAGTCTGTTCAGCCTGGATTTCCAGGAAGGTATCGAGCCGTCCGGGCACTAGGAAGTTCGGACTGATGCTCGATAGACCGACCCAGAGACCAGTAATCTTCGATGGCTTGAGACGCTGATTAAATACTCGTCTCATGACCCCAATTTGCCGGTCTCGCTGATTCGGCAGTGCACTGGGGGAGACCGGGGCCAGACTAGGTAACGGAAGATGGTGCAACTTATGTTATTCGTGACATCTCCCCCCTCTGAAGAGTGTTCGCCCCGGACACTTAACCCTAACTTAACTAAATAACCTACATGCCCCATGGCTTTATTTACACCGTGTGACCAATCGTAACTTATGTCCTATTACGCTCCCCTTGTTATCTCCCTTGTGGTTCTCCTGGAATCTGTTGCTCCTTCCTGGAGGGCGGCCTTACGCGGCTTCGTCTTGCCTAACTGTGCGCCAGAGCACCCGTTACTCAGTTCGCGGGTGGTGGCGCCCTCTACTGCCTTTCCTCGTCCACTTCGAAGTGCGCGGGATGGTCGCTTGTTCCGTGAGTTCCTAGGTTGTGATATCCTGGCGGAAGAGGCGTAATGATTGGTCAACCTACTTAAATAATTGTTTAGACTATGTTAGCTTTATGAAATATACTGAGTTTGCACCCTACTTATGCAAAATGTTACCCTTACAACTTATTTTATTGTTCCACTTCCTTGCTTTCTACGTCTGAATCCACATCGGATATATCCCCCAAAGTCCATTCATCGTAAAATGGTAAAATCCTCCCTATGTGCACTATATCCGTTTTTTTTCCTTTTTCCTGTTTTACTTCATAGTTAACTTCACTGAGTTTCCTTATTATTCTGTAGGGTCCGAACCATCGTAGCAGCAGTTTCTCACTTTTTCCCACTTTCCTAATTGGGATGAATATTTTCACCCTATCTCCTACCTCAAATTCACCATCTCTGTGATATTTGTCGTAAATGTCCTTGTCCTTTTCTTGTTTTTTGTGGATATTATCTACAGCAATTGCCCTTAACAGTAAAGCTTTCTCTCGTAATTCGTTCGTGTTCGACTCGTCCTCAGTTTCTAAAAGGGTGGCGTCCAGTGGGAGTGTGGGGTTCCTTGCGAATATTAGTTGAAATGGGCTAAAACGTGTCGTCTCCTGTTTGGCCGTATTGTATGCGAATGTCACGAAAGGCAGATACGTGCACCAATCTGTCTGCTCTGTGTTGCAGTATAGTGACAGCATGTCCGCCAACGTTTTGTTTAAGCGTTCAGTTAGGCCGTTGCACGAAGGGTGGTATGCCGTTGTAAAAGTGCTTTTCAGACCCATAATCTGTTGTAGTTCCTGCACTAGTTCGGATTGGAATACCTTGCCTCTATCGCTGAGGATGCTTCTAGGAACGCCGTGAATTAGTATTACTCGTTCCAATAAGAATTTTGCCACAGGTCCTGCCTTCCCGTTAGGCAGGGCCGCTGTGATGGCGTATCTTGACGCGTAGTCTGTCACTACTACTATCGTTGTCTTGCCTTGGTTACTTTTCCGGAATGGTCCCAGTAGGTCTATCCCTACTTTATCAAATACTTTGCCCACTTTTATTGGCTGGAGTAAGCCCAATGGCTTATCATTTGTTGGCCCTTTTCTCGCCTGGCAGTCCCTACAACCTTTAACGTAATTTCTGACGTCCTTAGTCATCGAATCCCAATAGTATTTGGGAGTAAGTCTGCTCAGAGTTTTTGTTACCCCCATGTGTCCGCTGGTAGGTGCGTTGTGAGCTTCCCACAAAATTTCCTCCCTAAGTGACCGGGGGATCACGAGTGCGTGTTCCAGTCCTTCCTTAGTTTGTGTTGCTCTATACAGAACGCCCTCCCTCAGCCTAAAATTCTTTATTTTTCGCCGTGTCAGTGCGTCAACGTTTGTTGATTCGGGGTTGCTTATTGCTGTTTTTAATTCTAGTATGGCCTTATCCTTATTCTGCAATTCTCCTATGTCTAACGTTGATATCGTGAAAGTGGGTATATCGTCTAATTCATCTAATTCGACTTCGCTCCATCCTGCCACCGGGTTCCGTGATAGGCAGTCCGCATCTTGGTGCTTACTGCCTTTTTTATATACCGTGTAGTCAAATTCTGCCAACTTGAGAGCCCAACGTGCTAATCTTCTTGAGTGATCTTTTACATTGTGTATCCAGCATAATGCGTGGTGATCTGTTACGATTTTTACAGGGTGTCCATAAATTAGATGCCTTAGGTAGGTCATTCCCCAGACTGCTGCTAATAGCTCCAGCTCGCTGATCGAATAGTTCTTCTCTGCTTTTGACAAGGCCCGGCTTATATAAGCTATCGGGTGGTCTTGACCGTCACTGCCTTCTTGGAGCAGAATTGCCCCTATTCCATCTATACAGGCGTCCGTGTGCATTGTACATCCTATATTCGGATTGTAATGTTTTAATACTGGGGATGACGTCAGTTTTTCTTTCAGCAGTTCAAATGCTTTCGCCTGATCTTCACCCCAGCAGAACTTGTTCTTTTTTGTGGCCTCATGTAGGGGCCGTGCCAATACCGCGTAGTCCTTTATAAATTTCCTATAAAAATTGCATAATCCTAAAAAGCTTTGTAGGTCCTTTGTTTTCTTTGGTGTGGGGAATTGCTTAATCCCTGCAAGTTTTTCTTCCTCTGGGCTTATTCCTTCTTTGCTTACTGTGTAGCCCAAAATCCTTATCTTTTCCTGCAAATATTCGCATTTACTCGGTTTTAAGGTCAGATTGGCTTCTCTCATTTTCTGGAATACTTTTTGTAATTTTGCTAAGTGTTCCTCTAAGTTTTCTGAATAAATAATAATATCATCTAGATATATTAGTATGTCCTTCCACTTTAAGTCTCTAAATATCTTATCTGCAAGTTGTTGGAAGGTTGCTGGTGCATTGCATAGACCAAAGCTTAACACGTTGAATTCGTATGATCCATGTCCCTGTGCCGTGAAAGCCGTGTATTGTTTGGACGACTCTTCTATAGGAATCTGCCAGTAACCCGAGAACATGTCCAAAGTTGTAAAGTACTTGGCATTTCCCATGTATGTGAGAATGTCATCGATTTGTGGTATCGGGTAACATGATTTTTTGGTGACTGGGTTTATAGTTCTTTTGTAATCCACGCAGAACCTCGTCGTGCCATCTTTCTTTTTCACCAGTACAACGGGGCTTGCCCACGGCGAGTGGCATGGTCTTATTACTCCGCAATTGAGCATTTCTTTTATTTGTGTGTCAATGATTTCTCGCTCGGATTGTGAGACTCTATAAGGGCGGCATTTCACTGGTTTATCTTCTGTTACTTCTATTTTGTGCTCTATCAGTTGTGTTTTGCCCATATATTTTGGTGACTTGCAAAATACGTCCCCATATTCAACCAGTAGACTCTCTAGTTCTTTTTTGAACTGCTTATCCGTAATGTGGTCCAGTTTGTGGTCTTCTAATGTCACTACTTCTTCGTCTATTCTCTGTGTTGTAAAGAGTGCTGTGGTGCTCAACCCACTGGGCTCTTCTAGCCGTGCCACCGTTGTGTCTTTGTAAATAACCCTTCTAGTTGGCCCTATGTTCTTGAGGGTCAATGATATAGAGTTTTCGGCTCTTTCTAGGTTGCATAGTAGGTTGTTGCGTACTAGCCATCCCTCGTTTTGTACTAATAACATCTCTGTAGATAGGGGTATTTTTGGTTCAGTTGTGATGGATTTTTTCTCTCCTGGCTTCAGAGTGTAATCTTCCTTTGCCTTCAACTTAACTATCAAGCGGTCATCGTTTTCTATGTAGTTCGGCAGGGTGTTCCAGGAGCTGGTTTGTGTCTTGGTCTTTCTTGGTCGGGGTTCTCTATTTTTTGAAACCAGTACCGTCACACTCGTTTCCTTGAAAGTCTCATACAGCAAGTCTTTAAGCTTCTCCCAATCTGACTCGCTGTTTGCGTTTGCGGATGTCAATCTAGGTATAGCCACCTTACTTATTTTATTTCGTATTGCCCAATCTTTCAATTTCCTACAGCAATGTTGGAGCGTATGAGTAGGGATATATTCGCTACCCTCTTCTTTTACTATCATCTGTAGGGTATGTCTGTTTTTCTTAAACAAACTGACCACGCTCCCTATGGGTAGCTTTTCTGTGTTGTAATCTGCCAAATGGTCCCTGATGGCTTTTCCCACTCCTCTATCTCTACTGGGAGCCGAAGAGACTGCAACGGCCCATGCAGTGCTGCTCGGAAGACTGAAGATGGACCCAGGTATTTCTTGGATCACTTCTCTCCAGCTTCGTGTTTTGCATGGTTTTTTGGATGCAGAATCTTGCTTTGCACCGAGCGGTATCACCAAATCTTGATTTAGGGTGAGTATGTTGGATATTAAGCAAATTGCTGCCTGCATTTCCCTTAAGAACTCCATGCCCAAAATAAGGGGTTGTGGTGTATTCTCCAATATCGTTGCTTTAATTTCTAATTTTTTCTTGTAATTGCCTCTGAGCTCCAGTGATGCCAATGTGTCGCCTAGACTTCTTACTTTCTGACCGCCAGCTGTCACAAGCAACGTGGGTGGGTCTCTGATCCTATGTTTTTTGTTGACCAGGAGATGGCTTATCACATTTAGTTCCGCACCTGTGTCAATAATCGCCGGTACGTAATAATCGTTCACAACAGCATTTATGTATAGTATCTTATAGCACGTTGTGCCCCGAGTGGAGAGGGTGACGGGACTTAGTTTTGCCACCCCCTGGAGTTTGGGTGCTGCTGTCTACTTCTACACACAGCAGCAAAGTGGCCTATTTTACCGCAGTTGTAGCACCTGAGCCTGTTGTCATATGTCCTCGTGGATTGGTACTGTCTTTCTGGATTACTGGCATGGTTTGTGCCATAGTCTCTCCTGAGCGGTGGCGGGGTTCTGTAAGGGCGGGGATTGCCAAAAGGTGACTGTCTTTGTTCTACTGGTCCAGCGGCCTGTTCTTCTATTTGATGCTGCGGTCTAAAAGTGAGCGGTGTCGAGAACTTTTCAGGAGCGTTATCTATTGTGATGCAAAGTTTTTTGACTTCGTCCAAGTTCCTAGGTGGGTTATTAGGAAAATTTGTGAGCCAGTAGTATTTAGCTCTTGGTATATCTTTTAGCCCACTCTGGAAAATATCTACGAATTCGTCGAGATCTACGTTTTCTTTGTATTCTTCGTATAGGACCCTTAGATCATAGAAATAATTCTTTGTCTGTTCCAGGTCCCTTTGCTTCCTTTGCCTTAACTTTGCAAGCAAATGGCGACTGTTGATACCGTCGCTAAACTCAGTCTTGAATGCATTGACAAATGTGTTGCCAGTTGCTGTCAGGGTTTGCTGCTTTATATTCTCTATACCAAATGTTTGCGGCGCCCTGCAGGTACGAGTGAAAGTATAGTATTTTTAACGCATCGTTCCAGCTATTGGCCACTGCCGTTCGCTCGTATGTGCCGATAAACTGAGGGGCTGAATCACTGCCCGGGTTGAACGTTGGTGGGCTGATGAATTGAGGTAGTGCGGGTGTTTTTTCCCCTGCCTCAACCGCCGAAATGGTAATGTCCGCCATTTCTCTTGACCCCTTCTTGCCTTCTAATGCTTTATCTCCTTTCTCAGGGTGTACTTGTGCTCCTGTCTCTATCACTGTATTTTCCAGATCGTTTTCTGGTTCTTGTGGCTGCTCAGTGTCATCCCTTCTTGTATTTACAAGCGTAAGGGTTAGGTAATCTGTTTCTTGCATCCAAGGGTCTCCTACGCTTGAGCTCCTGTGCCTTGGTTGAATGGGGCTGCTAGGATTTGCTGATCTCAAGTTGTACGCTTTTCTCATTCCTGTTAGGGCGTACGGCTTGGTTTGGCCACAGATATGGAGATCAGTAGCCCCGGGATTCAACAAGGCGCCTCCACCATGTCACGTTTTGGGGGTAGCGCAGGAAGAGAAACAACAAACGTAGCTCAAGTATGTCTCCTTTATTTGTATACTGACGATGATGCCTAACTAAATCTTACTCCCAGATTAAGAGGGCCGCTAGTACCGCTACAGGCGGGACGCCCATGGGGCTCTCTCTACGAGGGGGTGGTGGGGGTGTGTGTGTGTGAGTGTGCGTAAGGCCTCCTGATGTGCCGCCAAGCGGAACCCGCTCGATACGAGCAGGGAACCCCTATGTCCGACAAGCCCGAAGGATTTACTTTACAGCAAGCCCCCTTGGAGTGTCGCCAAGCGAAACCTGCTCGATACGAGCAGGGAACCCCTATGACCGACACGCCCTAAAGGACTTACTTTAGGTACTGAAAGGGTCAAGAGTCCCGACGGTCCACCACTGGGTTGCGTAAGGACTCTAGTCTGTTCAGCCTGGATTTCCAGGAAGGTATCGAGCCGTCCGGGCACTAGAAGTTCGGACTGATGCTCGATAGACCGACCCAGAGACCAGTAATCTTCGATGGCTTGAGACGCTGATTAAATACTCGTCTCATGACCCCAATTTGCCGGTCTCGCTGATTCGGCAGTGCACTGGGGGAGACCGGGGCCAGACTAGGTAACGGAACATGGTGCAACTTATGTTATTCGTGACAATATATATATGCATTTCGACATATACACCTCCGACTCGCATAGTTTAACATTCGCACACGCCTCCAAACGGAGGCGAATTCGAAAATCGGAGGCCAATACGAATCGACCTTAATAATTTCTCAGGATGTCTCTCTGACCTCCTGGAGGCCGTACGCAAAATTTATGTCGGAGGCCATTTTAGCAATACATATACAGTTATACAATGTAGTTCACGAAAATTCCACCACGTGGCGGAGCGATCTCATACGTTTATACAAACGACACATGGCCTGTGCGGCATCAACTCCGCATAAAATACCGCTAAGCCGACTCAAAAAGCGGCAACACCGCGGCATAACTCACTGGAGGCCAGTTGATCGAGCATATACCAAATTTCGTAGTTGCATATAGAGAGTGAGGGGTTGGAGGCCAAATGATCGAGAGTACATAACGAATTTGAAGGCCACTCAACTTATATTAATATATACTGGGCGTCCTAACTAGTTTGCTGTCTTATACAGAGTGTCGCACCAATATCGGCTTCATTAATTGAATGTGTGATCTTTTAAAAGTTATGTATGAAACTAAAGCTGACTTGGCATACTCATTTAGAATATTTTAGAGAGAGGAACTTTATTCATGTCGGAAGTAGAGACCAACTGGTTGACTTCATTTTTTAATTCTGTCTATTATAAGTTTTCGACTTTGATAGTATTGCGCTAACTTGGAAAGGAACCAAAATTTAAATATTTTCGACCTTCTTTTGAAACAGCAAAATTTATGGTTATTTTGTGAACTTTATCAAGAGACAGAAATTAAACTTTCTACCGTGGTTTGTATACTATTTTATTTTCAACCATTTATCAAAATCTCATCAAACTTTTAATAAATCATTCGGTTGAAATATTGATTGCTAATAGTCTCTAACAATAAGGTAGTATAGGTACGAGTAGTTATGACTTCAACCATAATAAACGACTGGTGATTTGTTTACTATCTTGACAACGCCATTATTGTGCTATTCTGCCTTTCATATTTGGAGCTGAAACGTCTCTTAAAGTGCTTTTAACATGGAGATTTCTGAAGACGCAGATGTTACTCATCATCACCTGAGCTGCGAGCTGTTGCAGAGGTGGCGGCACAGTCTCTTAACTATAAAAGTAAGCTCAGATATGACAAAACGCATATTGATCTTATTCACCCGGTGGAAAGTGACATTTACCCGGGTGGAAAGTAAGAGCAGGTAATTTACATCTTTCCACCTGGTTTACCATAAGAAATACGTTATTAAATACCTGGTTGAAAATAAAAGTAATTCCTTTATTAATTACAGAATACAGCATACGAAAAATTGTACTAGACGTTTTTGCATACAACCTAGATTAATTAATAGCTGGGAACATTTTAGAACTTTAGTTGTGTCATATACAATATAGGTCTGAATGGTATCTCAAACACACGTTGGAGATTTTTAAAATTTAAAATTGCTACCATGTTTCGAAATTTTTAAATTACGGTGTATTTTTGAAAGATGTCTTCTGTTTAGAATTCTAATAGTAAAAGGTTAAAATTTAATTCACAAACTTGCAAGCGTAATGTCTATTTATATTACATTTTATGGTGTTGCACCTTAATTCGAACACTTCCACCATTAGGCGAATTGACTAGTAGGAGTGCAGTTTTTGAAAAGTAACTTAGAAGGATAACCAACTTAAACATATCTAACTAATTAGCTTTTACTGTTTTAAAGTCTTAGTGTTGTGCAAAATTTCAGTATTTTGTTGTACAAAAATGTCAGCCAAAAATGTAAAAATTGTCAATGGACAGAAGTAATTTTTTACTTTTTTACGTTCATTTATTTTGACAGTAATTATGTACTAGGTTAAGAGCCAGTAAAATAAAAGTATAGTAGTAAAGTATCCATTCTGAATGGATTGCTATAAAACTTTTAGACAATATTGTTTGAATACTATTTAGTAGCTAATATCAAAGAATAGCTATTTAACAAGAACAGACAGTTGAAAAGAGGAAAGCGAAGGACTTATATCTTACAAGATTAATAGGCGAACTTAAAACACTTTGACTCAAAAGAAGTAAACAATGATTATAAAAAATTAGTTTATTATATATTGATTCTGAAAATTGGATGCAATTTCATTTCAAAGAAAGAGACAACCGGCAACATGTTTCCTACCAAAGGAAACCGAGGTCAGCCAAAAACATCACCCATCATCAAAGAAATTATGTCCCTTCTTGTTAAAATATATTAGGCATTTCACATTTTTTTTGCATGTTGAATTTGAATTAGCGCCATGCGCATTGCATACTGCTGCAATAAAAAATAACAATAAGCTTCAAATAACAACATTTTAAGACAAGTTAATATACAGTGTGCTGCACTGAAAACCCTCGGATGCATACGGATTTACATCTTGCCCAATTGAAAAAAATAAGTGTCAGTTGGAACAGACTGTCCCAGAAATTGTGGTGTAGAAAAGATTACTTTAAAATTTACACCCTGTATACTAAGGCAATCATTCCTTTATGTGGCACTCTGAAGATAAAATGTAAACATTTATAATACAGTTCTAATTATTATGTTTTTAAACAAACTGTAGAACTAGTTATTTGCCATAGCCTTTTTTATCGACCCTATGGTTCGACAACAAATTTATAACTTTTATTTATTTTGAAGTGGTGCATATCCCATAAATATGCCCAATTTGCTAAAAGATGGCATGCGTTTTTAGCAATAGACAACATGCTCTACTAAAGATGGCATGGCCATCTGCCAATAGATGACACTCGCAAGTTGCATTGGTTCTCAGTTTCTTCCAAATATAGCTAATCCCTCTCTCTCTTCACACTGATTTCCGGCTGCCATACTCGAAATAAACTTTGGGTCCATATTTATGGCAGGTAGTACATCAGTTTCATTGAGAATAACTTGTTTTTGGACGAAACTATACTGGTTTAAATTCCATCAAATATTTTGACCTTTCGCCTGGGGGTTCATTTTTAACTTTTTTAGACTTTTTATGGTCGTCATCTATTGATAGTTTTACCTTATTTCATTTTGTGAATAGTTTTATTTCTTTATAAGAAGGATTAGTTATATGCTGAATTAAATCTAAATTTAAAGCAGACATTTTATTCCAAGTTTTTGTCGATTTTTTTTTACCCGAAAAGGATCACAAAAGGCATTTTGACATAGTTTACATAAATGAAAAAGTGCAAGTCAAATTCCTTGACGTTCACTACTTATTATTGATGGTGTTTTTTGCCTGATATTAGACAGTTATTGGTAAGGTTACGTTTTTAAACTTTTTCTTCATATTGGCACATGAATATATGTATTAGACTCGGCAAATAGTTTTTTGTCTACAAGCATCAAATAATAATGCATTTTTTTACTTTGGTACTATGGAAAATTACATTTGTTGATTTTTTTGTAACAAATCAGTTGAAAGACACTAAAAGTTCCTGAAAATACGAAAATTTTAGTGTATAAACTGAACAAATTTTTGAACAAATTATAGGCAAGGCTTTTTTACGCTAAAATGTTACTTGGTCGTCAAACAAAAATGACAGGCTTTTTTAATATAAAGCGTTATAAGTTAGAACGTTCTTTAATTTGCCACTCTAAAAACTATAATTTGTTTCCCCCAAAAAACTAGAATTTAAAGTTTTAAACAAACAATAGGAAATTTCCTTTTTAACGACCTATTGAAAAATTGAGGACACAAAATGACCCAACTCAATAACATTGTTAATCTAAGGAATAAATCACGTATATAAAATAATAACAATATTGATTTTAATACTCAAGGACTGGTATTATAATTAAAATGAGATAGTTTAGAAATGCAAGTCAAAGTGAACATAATAAATTAATAAACGATTATAATCATTTGCAATGTTTGACAAAACTTGTTCAACCATATATTTTATCAATTTGCTTGAGTTAAGTTAAAAAAGAAACAAAAATCAATATTGATGTCATTATATTCAGTTACTGTCAGACATGTGTCTAATATTAGAATAAATAACGCAGAAACTATACGATCAGTAATAATATAGAACACCAAAACTGTCTAATGTGGCTCCTGTAGCGATCGAAAAACAACGTAAATACGGCTGGCCTGAATAGTAAAATACGCTTCCTGTTCCAAGAAATCTATTTTTAGCTGTCAAGGCCTAATCAGTCGGCGAACCAGACAGATAAATTGGCAACTGTGTCGGTGACGCCTGCGTCGGTTCTACATGGCGCTGTATATGCGCGGAGGCCAGTTAACCGCAGCATCGTGGAGGCCGGTTACATTTAAAACCCATACCTATATACAACTTTTTTCCTTATAGTTTTTCCTTACCCTCTGCTGTGCCCATGAAAAACCTTGAATTATGAAGCGTAATCATGCAAAATACATTCCTGTAACTATGGCGGTTATAGTGGAGGCTTGGGCGGCCTGGGTTATGTATGGAGGCGACTAAGATAGAAATGCATGCATATATACCAGGTGTCCAAGAGCACCCTGGACATAGGAAATTAACATGGGAAAACGGTTTTGATTTTTTTGCGCTTGTACGGTTGATTTGATTGAAAAATCGTAATAATGAAAGTTGTAGTACCTATCACGGACTAGTTTTCTGTATTTTTTTCGGATCTCTAACTTGAGCCCTTTCGTCGTAAAACACGAACAAAAATGAGAAAATTTAAACTTTTGGCCTGGACTGTATAGGCGGTTGTCGGGCAACGGGTAAACAGATCATTGTTGCGGGTACGGTTGCTCGGCAACCGCTTATACAGTGCAGGTAAAAGTTAAAATTTTAGCATTTTTATTCGTGTTTTACGACGATAGGGCTCAAGTTAGAGATCCGAAAAAAATACAGAAAACTAGTCCGTGATAGGTACTACAACTTTCATTAATACGATTTTTCAATCAAATCAACCGTACAGGCGCAAAAAAATCAAAACCGTTTTCCCATGTTAATCTCCTATGTCCAGGGTGCTCTTGGACACCTGGTATATATGGGTTATCTTATTTTATTTGACAATATATTGACACTTTATTCTGCTAACGATTTCAAGTATGTTTCATGAATAATAACTATATAATATTTTATTTTTATTCATAATATGTATATCTACCTGCAACGGTTTTCGAGATATTGACGTATAAAAATGACATTTTTACATTTTGGAATATCGCAGCTCCTAAGCAGAGCTCCTCAGTTAGAACAAAATGGCTTGCATGTTCCTATCTTAACTATTTCTGGTGTATACTAAAGGTCATACTGCAAAATTTGACAAATGTCAATTTCATATAAAAGTAAGATAGAAACATATGCAAGCCGTTTTGTGCTAATATCAACCGTTTACCTGCTACGGCCTTCCAAATACTAAAAATTTCAATTTTTAATGGTAAATATGTCAAAAACGACAAAATGTACAGATAAACTTTTTAGAAGAAATTTATCGAGACCAAGTAGCAGAATCGGTTTAGGAAGAAAAATGATGGTATCTTTTGCTTTATGTGACGGAGTATGAAACTTTAAATGCCAAGCGTAGCAAAACTGTGAATTAATAGTTAATAGTACAGTAGCGACTATTTACTTTATGCCCTAATTGCCAAAGTATAAGACGGCAGAAGAGTGACTATTATTAATTCCATTACGTTCACGAAACGGCCACTATAAAGTTATAAGCTTAAAATCTAATAGCATTTTCTATTGGTGATCGTTTAGAGTATTTCCGTCCTGCTCTATACAATTTCATTAAAACAATGCAGCACAATACGAGTTTCGCTATAAACATAACAATGGAAAACGTCATCAATTTCAAAAATTATTGAATTCATAACACCAAATCAATTATTAGAAAATGACTGGGACAATTTTTTAATACAAAAATCACTAATGGAAGCAAACTGTTTTTTTTTTTCTTGATACCTGAAATCTTATTTTTCTATTGTTAGTTGATTTGGTTATGAATGCATATTCCCTTTTAAGGTAACATTTCCGGAAGTAACTAACTTCAGGATTTTCGCGCCAAGCATCCAGCAGGAGTAGGAGAAAAAAGACCGACCTGCAGTCTGCAGTTTGAAGTAACGGATAGATCATTTCTTTCCGAATTGTCGAGCTTTATAGATGTGATAGATTTTTTATCCATTAGCATCCAAGCCATATTTTGTTGAAAGACATTTTTTGCCCAACGATTTCGATCTGAAAGCGATTCCACACGATTTGCGATTATTATTTTTTTACAGAGTCTATTTAGTCGATTTTATTTTTATTTGTTAATAATTTGTTGTCTAGATTTTTTTCAGTTAGATTCAGGAATCCCCCCAGAGCCATGGAACCAGCAAGGAGGAAGCGACCAAGGTTTTGCCATAACGGCTACTTCTACAAATTACGAGCAAATCGTAATGGTAATCGGTGAGTACTCAAATATTGGTTCAGAATCATAGAACCCCCACAAACTATTATTAAATTAACCATTGTTTTCTTTGAATAGGTACTACACCTGTAGCCAATACCCTCACACTGGATGTTCAGCTTCAGGAAAAGTACAAGCCGAAGGAGAATTCCAGGACATCAATCCCCACCACAACCATCCAAGAGTCGACGGAGCAGCAGCAGCCCAACTTTTGAGGACTCAGCTAAGGAATGACTGTACTGTGGAGAGAGGAACCTCAAGAACATTACGATAGAATTGCCTTAAAGTAGGTGTACATAATTATATTTTTATATTATAAATAAAGAAAAAAAATAGTAATAATCTGATTTTTCTTGCAGCAATGTCGAAGGAACTGAATTGGTGACATTCAACTCCATCAGACGTTCAATGAGGAGATGGCGGCGGATTAACACACCACACATTCCCCAAGCCAAGTACAGCAACTGTGCTAGTGGTTTGTTTTTTTCAGGATCTGTGAATGCTGGAGACGCTGAGGCTATTATATTTGGAAACGCCGACTTTCTACAGAACTTCGTGGACTTTACCTTTAAAGCTGTACCGAGAGGACCAAGATTTTCCCAGATACTAACCATTTTTGGAACATGCATGGACCATGTAAGTTTCATTAAGTTTTTTAAATTGAATTATTTTTGTAAGTGTGTTTAATAATAATATTACTAAAATATTACACACCTTGCTTGAAATGTGACATAATTTTTAAAATTAAAAAAAACATTTTCTGTATGAAATCAAAAATTTTTGTCACATTCTAAATGTTAATATCCCAACAAGGCTGAATAATATTGTGATATCAATTTCATGGAATATACACTGTATTACAAGACTCACAGATAAGCCCACTGGCATGTTATGTTGTCATTGTCATACAGGAAATTTTTCCTAGATATAAAATTATTGGTTAAATATTTTATTTTTCCCCCAAAACCCGCTTCACAACCCATCCAATGAATTTTTGTACGAACGAACTAAAATGACAAGAATTACTGAACGACTAACACAACTACAGACAAAATGGAACAACAACCCCCAGAACTGGACCATAATAAACCCTATTTCCCTTCAAAGACCAACTCGACAATCCCGTTTCACGTCTCCCCACTCTACTCTGTTGGAGCATTTCAATTAAGTGTAAAAAACATCTGTATGTATGTAAATATTAGTGTATATAGACATTATTGTTATGTTAATTAAGTGTGTTGACCAGAATTTATTTTTTTTTTCTCTCGCATGTACCATGGGCAGAAAGGCCACGCGGCCGATAGCCCTTTTTACTGTACCTCGGTATTGTGAAATAAATATTGTCACGAATAACATAAGTTGCACTATGTTCCGTTACCTAGTCTGGCCCCGGTCTCCCCCAGTGCACCGTCTGAATCAGCAAGACCGGCAAATTGGGGTCATGATGTGGGTATTTAATCAGCGTCTCAAACCATCTAAGATTACTGGTCTCTGGGTCGGTCTATCGAGCATCAGTCCGAACTTTCTAGTGCCCGGACGGCTCGATACCTTCTTGGAAGCCCAGGCTGAAAAGACTAGAGTTCTTACGCAACCAAGAGGTGACCGTCCGAACTCTTGACCCTATCAGTACCTGAAGTAAGTCCTTTGGGCGTGTCGGTCATAGGGGCTCCCTGCTCGTATCGAGCGGGTTTCGCTTGGCGACACTTCAAGAGGGCTTGCAGTGCCTTAAGTAAATCCTTCGGGCGTGTCGGACATAGAGGCACCCTGCTCGTATCGAGCGGGTTCCGCTTGGCGGCACATCAGAAGGCCTTACGCACACACACACACACACACACACCCCACACACCCCCTCGTAGAGAGTGTCCCATGTGCATCCCGCCTGCAGCGGTGCTGGCGGCCCTCTTAATCTGGGGGTAAGAATTGGTTAAGTGTTATCTTCAGTATAAAAATAAAGAAGACATACTTGAGCTACGATTGTTGTTTCTCTTCCTGCGCTACCCCCAAAACGTGACATGGTGGAGGCGCCTTGTTGAATCCCGGGGCTACTGATCTCCATATCCGTGGCCACACCCAGCCGTACGCCCCAACAGGAATGAGAAAAGCGTACAACTTGAGATCGGCAAACCCTAGCAGCCACACCCAAACTCCAGGGGGTGGCAAAACTAAGCCCCGTCACCCTCTCGACTCGGGGCCCGACGTGCCACAAAATACTGTATATTAATACTGTTGTAAATGACTATTACGTACCGGCGATCATCGACACAGGCGCGGAGCTAAATGTGATAAGCCATCTCCTAGTCAACAAAAAACATAGAATCAGAGACCCACCCACGTTGCTTTTCGCCATTGTTCGCCTAGGCGAAACAATGGCATCACTGGAGCTCAGAGGGAACTACATGAAAAAATTAGAAATTAAAGCAACAATATTAGAGAATACACCACAACCCCTCATTTTGGGCGTGGAATTCTTAAGACAAATGCAGGCAGCAATTTGCTTAATATCTAATACACTCACCCTAAATCAGGACTTGGTGTTAACGCTCGGGGGAAAGCGAAAATCTGCACCCAAAAAACCAGGCATAACAAGAAGCTGGACAGAGGTGGTCCAAGAAATGCCGGGGTCCATCTTCAGTCTTCCGAGCAGCACTGCATGGGCCGTTGCAGTCTCTTCGGCTCCCAGTAGAGATAGAGGAGTGGGAAAAGCCATCAGGGACCATTTGGCTGATTACAACACAGAAAAGCTACCCATAGGGAGCGTGGTCAGTTTGTTTAAGAAAACAGACATACCCTACAGATGATAGTAAAAGAAGAGGGTAGCGAATATATCCCTACTCATACGCTCCAACATTGCTGTATGAAATTGAAAGATTGGGCAATACGAAATAAAATAAGTAAGGTGGCTATACCTAGATTGACATCCGCAAACAGCGAGTCAGATTGGGAGAAGCTTAAAGACTTGCTGTATGAGACTTTCAAGGAAACAAGTGTGACGGTGCTGGTTTCAAAAAATAGAGAACCCCGACCAAGAAACCAGCTCCTGGAACACCCTGCCGAACTACATAGAAAACGATGACCGCTTGATAATTAAGTTGAAAGCAAAGGAAGATTACACTCTGAAGCCAGGAGAGAAAAAATCCATCAAAACTGAACCAGAAATACCCTTATCTACAGAAATGTTGTTATTACAAAATGAGGGATGGCTAGTACGCAACAACCTACTATGCAACCTAGAAAGAGCCGAAAACTCTATATCATTGACCCTCGAGAACATAGGGCCAACTAGAAGGGTTATTTACAAAGACACAACGGTGGCACGGCTAGAAGAGCCCAGTGGTTTGAGCACCACAGCACTCTTTACAACACAGAGAATAGACGATGAAGTGGTGACATTAGAAGACCACATTAGGGATAAGCAGTTCAAAAGGGAACTAGAGAGTCTACTGGTTGAATATGAGGATGTGTTTTGCAAGTCACCAAAATATATGGGCAAAACACAACTTATAGAGCACAAAATAGAAGTGACAGAAGATAAACCAGTAAAATGCCGCCCTTATAGAGTCTCACAATCCGAGCGAGAAATCATTGACACACAAATAAAAGAAATGCTCAATTGCGGAGTAATAAGACCATGCCACTCGCCGTGGGCAAGCCCCGTTGTACTGGTGAAAAAGAAAGATGGCACCACGAGGTTCTGCGTGGATTACAAAAGAACTATAAACCCGGTCACCAAAAAGTCGTGTTACCCGATACCACAAATCGATAACATTCTCACATACATGGGAAATGCCAAGTATTTTACAACTTTGGACATGTTCTCGGGTTACTGGCAGATTCCTATAGAAGAGTCGTCCAAACAATACACAGCTTTCACGGCACAGGGACATGGATCATACGAATTCAACGTGTTAAGCTTTGGTCTATGCAATGCACCAGCAACCTTCCAACAACTTGCAGATAAGATATTTAGGGACTTAAAGTGGAAGGACATACTAATATATCTAGATGATATTATTATTTATTCAGAAAACTTAGAGGAACACTTAGCAAAATTATAAAAAGTGTTCCAGAAAATGAGAGAAGCCAATCTGACCTTAAAACCGAGTAAATGCGAATATTTACAGGAAAAGATAAGGATTTTGGGCTACACAGTAAGCAAAGAAGGAATAAGCCCAGAGGAAGAAAAACTTGCAGGGATTAAGCAATTCCCCACACCAAAGAAAACAAAGGACCTACAAAGCTTTTTGGGATTATGCAATTTTTATAGGAAATTTATAAAGGACTACGCGGTATTGGCAAGGCCCTTACATGAGGCCACAAAAAAGAACAAATTCTGCTGGGGTGAAGATCAGGTGAAAGCATTTGAGCTGCTGAAAGAAAAACTTACGTCATCCCCAGTATTAAAACATTATAATCCTAATGTGGGATGTACAATGCACACGGACGCCTGTATAGACGGGATAGGGGCAATTCTGCTCCAAGAAGGCAGTGACGGTCAAGACCACCCGATAGCCTATATAAGCCGGGCCTTGTCAAAAGCTGAGAAGAACTATTCGATCAGCGAGCTGGAGCTATTAGCAGCAGTCTGGGGGATGACCTACCTAAGGCATCTAATCTATGGACACCCTGTAAAAATCGTAACAGATCATCACGCATTATGTTGGATTCACAATGTGAAAGATCACTCAAGAAGATTAGCACGTTGGGCTCTCAAGTTGGCAGAATTTGACTACACGGTAGTCTACAAAAAGGGCAGTAAGCACCAAGATGCGGACTGTCTATCACGAAACCCGGTAGCAGGGTGGAGCAAAGTCGAATTAGATGAATTAGACGATATACCCACTTTTACGATATCAACGTTAGACATAGGAGAATTGCAGAATAAAGATAAGGACATACTAGAATTAAAATCAGCAATAAGCAACCCCGAATCAACAAACGTCGACGCACTGACACGACGGAAAATAAAGAATTTTAGGCTGAGGGAGGACGTTCTGTATTGAGCAACACAAACGAAGGAAGGACTGGAACACGCACTCGTGATACCCCGGTCACTTAGGGAGGAAATTTTGTGGGAAGCTCACAACGCTCCTACCAGCGGACATATGGGGGTAACAAAAACCATAAGTAGACTTACTCCCAAATATTATTGGGATTCTATGACTAAGGACGTCAGGAATTACATTAAAGGATGTAGGGACTGCCAAGCAAGGAAAGGGCCAACAAACGATAAGCCATTAGGGTTACTCCAGCCAATAAAAGTGGGCAAAGTATTTGATAAGGTAGGAATAGACCTACTGGGACCATTCCGGAGGAGTAACCAAGGCAAGACAACGATAGTGGTGGTAACAGACTACGCGTCAAGATACGCCATCACAGCGGCCCTGCCTAACGGGAAGGCAGGACCTGTGGCAAAGTTCCTATTAGAACGTGTAATACTAATTCACGGCGTTCCTAGAAGCATCCTCAGCGATAGAGGCAAGGTATTCCAATCCGAACTAGTGCAGGAACTACAACAGATTATGGGTCTGAAAAGCACTTTTACAACGGCATACCACCCCTCGTGCAACGGCCTAACTGAACGCTAAATACTGCAACACAGAGCAGACAGATTGGTGCACGTATCTGCCTTTCGTGACATTTGCATACAATACGGCCAAACAAGAGACGACACGTTTTAGCCCATTTCAACTAATATTCGCGAGGCATCCCACACTCCCACTGGACGCCACCCTTTTAGAAACTGAGGACGAATCAAACACGAACGAATTACGAGAGAAGGCTTTACTGTTAAGGGCAATTGCTGCGGATAATATCCACAAAAAACAAGAGAAGGACAAGGACATTTATGATAAATACCACAGAAATGGTGAATTTGAGGTAGGAGATAGGGTGAAAATATTTATCCCAATCAGGAAGGTGGGAAAAAGTGAGAAATTGCTGCTACGATGGTTCGGTCCCTACAGAATAACAAAAAAACTCAGTGAGGTTAATTACGAAGTAAAACAGGAAAAAGGAAAGAAAACGGATATAGTACACATAGGGAGGATTTTACCATTCTATGATGAATGGACATTGGGGGACATATCCGATGTAGATTCAGACGTAGAATGCAGGGAAGAGGAACAATGACTAGCACGAGTCGGTCGGCCTACATGGAACAGAGACAGTAATAAAAACAATTTTTGTAGGCCCGGCACGGCGGATACCCAACATGTGGAAGTATCAGCTGGAGCAACGTGGAAAACACTACCGGAAACGATACTTTATGAGGGCACTATTCCATTGACATACGTTATCCCCTGGTTAGAACCTGAACTAAGCCCGGAACCAGGGTTCAGACGTGTAGATAATTGCGGGAGCAATGACCAACAGTTATACTGCAGGGCCAAAAAACACTTGGAAGAGTTAGAAAAGGCAATAGATATAGAGATGGACAAGTACAAAGCAGCTTGGTACCAGGAGTGGACAGAGTCTGGGAAGACAAAACGTCAGAAACGAACGTTCTCACTAGGATTCATTGCGGACGGGCTTAATTACTGCTGCGGGGTAGCAACCCAGGAAAAACTTGATTCAATGTCCATGGAAGAGGGTAAACTGGAAGCACATATAAATGCCCTACATGGTACTATGAGTAATACGCTGAAATTAATCAGCACACGTTCTGAAGAACAGAAACGCTGCCAGGAAGAAACCAACATGGCAATCAAGACTACAGAAAACAGGGTGCACATATTAGAGGAATTCCTAAACGAGGTTCGGAAAAGGGAAACAGCAGGAAGGGAATTAGCGACAGGGTCTCTAGAGGCAAACATACAAGCAAATCTAGGGATGGCTAGGAAAATGATCTTACTAATTAGGAGAATGCGGAGCCAATCCGCAATACAAGAATGTAGACATAAACATATACCACTGTCACTAATTCAACCTGAGACGTTAAGGAGCGATCTAAATAAAATAAAAAACGAAATAGGGAAAGACAACGTCGATTTGGCTATATCCAGCTTGGCATCATACTTCCGTATACCAATAAGCGAGTGCACCTTCTCCGGGGAACAGCTGGTGGTACACGTCAAGGTACCAACAGTAACAAGAAACCATCAGTGGCAGCTATTCCAACTCCAGACAAACCCATTCGCATGGCAGGGTCAGACATGCACATTAAAGCACTCTCCACTGATGATGGCCGTAGCTAATAACCAGGGAACCACGGTCCTAAAAGAAATCACAGGCATTGCACTACACGAATGCAAACCATTTCAAGATAGGTTGTGCTACTTACCAAGGTTCTCGGGCGACCAAACGCAAGGCCCTTCGTGCGCTCGAAAACTGTTTCATGGATCCACAGTGGAAGACATAGCGGAACATTGCCCCATGCATTGCCACCAGTCGAACCTAATGATCATATCAGAAACAGGGTCCGAAGAATTCCTCATCACGCACCAAAAAACTAACACGACAATCAGCTGCCCTAAAAGCACCACTAAACTCGGGGAGGAAATGTTAAGACTACCAGGAGCATTAAAAATCAACTTACCATGCAAATGCCAGCCAATATTAGTAGACAAGGACATTGTCATCCAAAAACGATTTCCTTGCAAAGACGAAGAAAATCCAGCTTCCATACGGCACATACTACCAGCTGCATGGACTAACCTAAAAACATTCGTGTTAAAACCATCAGATAACCAGGCATTTTTACCTACCTTCCATAACCTATCAGAATGCCTAAACAGTAACTGGACCACAAACCTGCCACATTTCAACCTAACCTAACCTAACCTCAGAAAAAGAAGTAAGGTTAAACATGGACATTGAATGGGAAAAACAGGAACACCTCGCCCACGTGGAAATACACCAGGGCAACCACTCCTTCATGTTCACGTGGAACATAGTCCTATCAATAGCGGTAATTTACTTACTATTACGGAGACCAACATTACTCGCATTAGCACAGACAGCCCACACGGAAAACGGAGCCCCCCAAGCATCCGAAGGGGGCACGCGGGAGTACTGGCTGGGCGTGACAACGTGGCTAATCGGAGGACTAATAATCGGCGTTATATTATACGGTTTGCTGAAACACTACCTTACCTCCCGTAAAAAACACAAATCACCCCGTCAGAAGACCAAAACTGAAGGCCTAAGGCAGAAAAGCCAGGAAAATTTAGAGATATCAGGTATGGCGGCAGAAGGACGCCATCAGGTACCAAGAACCTTCATGTTGAAAATAGACGAGTCGACAGAATTAGGAAAGACATTGACCGAAGGTGTGGCTCTTCAACTAGAGCGACAGCTGACAGAAAACGCGCGCACAGTAGACGAGCAATAAGCCAGGTCACACAAATTTGACATAGAACAAGAAAACAACTAGATAGGATAAAGATATATTTAGGACTAGAGATAAAAAACAGTAAATACTAATAATATATGTGTAAAACAGGTCGCCGAAGGCGAGGGGTAAAGGTGATCAGGCAGATCTGACCACAAAAAGACCCCTCGCGGAGCAGGACATGCGTGTCCGGGTAGCTGGGGGGCCAATCACCGAACTGCACTTTGAAGATGTACACCTCCGGTGCAACTCCCTTAAAAAGAAAAAACGATGATGAAATGGCAGGAAACGATTGGCAGCCCCAAACTGGCTCCTAGAACAACATACTTGGGACAAATCAGGACGGACGGAATGCAGGAGACGCAGCACCCGGGACCGCAACCGCCGTCGACCGCAGGGGAAGCCTTGAAAACACGGGGCTAAAAGAAGAAAGAGAAGAAGGAAAAAAAAGAGAAAAATAAGAAAAGCGGGAAAAAGTAAACTTACCTGACTCCATTATTCTTGTTCTTACACTTCGGCGACCAGTTGAACAATAAAATAAGTTGTAAGGGTAACATTTTGCGTAAGTAGGGTGCAAACTCAGTATATTTCATAAATAAGCTTACATAGTCTAAACAATAAGTATAAACAATAAAACATAACTTACAAAACACTTATTTAAGCAGGTTGACCAAACCGTTACGCCCTCTCCCGCAAGGACAGCACAACCTAGGAACCCACGAAACGAGCGACCATCAAGCGCACCTCGAAGATGACAAGGAAAGTCAACAGAGGGCGCCACAACCCGCGAACTGAGTAACGGGTGCTCTGGCGCACAGGAAGACAAGCCAACGCGGGACAAGGCCGCCCTCCACGAAGGAATGACAGATTCCAGGAAAACCGCGGAGGGGACAACAAGAGGGGCATAGTAAACTGGAATTAAGAAGGGTCACACATTGTCAATAAAGCCATGCGGCACGTAGGTTATATAGTTAAGTTAGGGTTAAGTGTCCGGGGCGAACACTCTTCAGAGGGGGGAGATGTCACGAATAACATAAAGTGCACTATGTTCCGTTACCTAGTCGGGCCCCGGTCTCCCCTAGTGCACTGTCTGAATCAGCAAGACCGGCAAATTGGGGTCACGATGTGGGTATTTAATCAGCGTCTCAAGCCATGGAAGATCACTGGTCTCTGGGTCGGTCTATCGAGCATCAGTCCGAACTTTCTAGTGCCCGGACGGCTCGATACCTTCTTGGAATCCAGGCTGAAAAGACGAGAGTTCTTACGCAACCCTGAGGTGACCGTCCGAACTCTTGAACCTATCAGTACTTGAAGTAAGTCCTTTGGGCGTGTCGGTCAAAGGGGTTCCCAGCTCGTATCGAGAGGGTTTCGCTTGGCGACACTTCAAGAGGGCTTGCAGGGCCTTAAGTAAATCCTTTGGGCGTGCCGGACATAGGGGACCCAGCTCGTATCGAGAGGGTACCGCTTGGCGGCACTTCAGAAGGCCTTACGCCCATTCCCCCACACCCACGCATCGACACACCCCCTCTCAGAAAGTGTTCCATGCGCGTCCCGCCAGCGGCGGTGCTAGCGGCCCTCCTAGTCTGGGGGTAAGATCTATTTAGTGTAATCGAAGTAATAAATAAAGACCACATACTTGAGCTACGATTGTTGTTTCTCTTCCTACGCCACCCCCAAAACGTGACAATATTACAAATAAGAGAACAGATACTCAGTTCCGAAGGCAGGAGAATACAGATCATCATATTGGCAAGACTATTTTAGAAAATAATCCTGATTTAGACATGATACATAGTTTCCCACTTAACTATATGCATTTAATCTGCTTAGGTGTGATGAAAAAAATACTGCTTCTTCTTTGTTTTGGAAAACCTGCTACTAAAATGTCATCTTTTAAGATATCCTTAATTTCAAAGGCTTTAATTTCATTATCAAAAGATGTACCAAGAGTTCAATAGAAAGCCCAGAAGTTTGAATGAACTGAAACGTTGGAAAGCCACTGAGTTTCGACAAATACTTCTTTATACTGGATCAATAGTATTAAAAGCTCATTTAAGTAAAGATCAGTATAAAAATTTCTTATGTTTACATGTTGCAGTGAGAATACTTTCAAACTAGATACAATCATTTATTAGATTATTGTGAAGATCTGTTACGCTACTTTGTTAAAACTTTTCAAATTTTGTATGGAGTTGAAAACACTTCTCATGTTCACAACTTGCTACACATTACAGATGATGTAAGATACCATGGACCTTTAAATAATTTCAGTAGTTTTCCTTTTGAAAATTTTTTGCAAGAAATTTTGAAATCTCTAAGAAAAAATGAGAAGCCTTTACAGCAAATTGTAAAACGACATTCAGAAAGAATTCAGGTTTATAAAATTCATAAAACTTTTCCTTTATTTGAGAATCCTCATTTAAATGGGCCAATTCTAAATACAGATAAACTCTATGAACAATTTAAGTCAATAACCTATTCTACATTTCGTTTAAAAACATCTCCTCCAGATAATTGTTGCATTTTACAAAATAAAGATATTGTAGTTATATCAAACATCATAAAATCATCTGAAGGATATGGTTTTATTTGTCAGAGATACATTTCCAAAGATTTGTTTTATGACAGTCCTTGCCCTTCTTCGGAAATAGATATCTTCAAAAGTAAAGAAAGATTTTTGGGTCCATTGGAAGAATTAAATGGTGATGATGTTTACTGCAAATCCATAAAATTTCATTTTGAAAATGATATCATACTCTTGCCTTTGTTACATTAACGTATTTCTTAAATCAAATTTAAAATCTGTATTTGTAATGAGTTGAGAGGTTGGCATGTATGCTAAATCATATTATTTTGCTTCGGAAGTTATGAATAATGTTAAGTCAGCTAAAATTATGTATGGTGCTAAATAGGCCTATTGCTTTTGTCAAACTGTTAATTTTGTTAGTATTATTACCAAATCCTGTCGTAATTCTTTTCTTTAACATGTCAAAAAATGTAAATTTTTAATATGTGTTTTAAAAATAATGCCTAGTTCATCCAATCAAAAAAATAAAATAAAATGGAGTGTACTTGGACTGTGGTGCAATTTATGGAAGATGGCTCAGTTGATGCAGTCCCATCTTCGTGGATTATAGACAATGTATGCCATTGGCCACCCTATCCATCACAAAAACTACAAAACGCATTGAAAAAGGCTGAAGATGTGAACACTTGTTGGCCTACACATACCGTAAAAATTTTTCGAAATTCAACTTTTGGTAAATATACAGGGTGTCCGGAAAATACGTGTACAACGTTTGACGACAGACTCCTGACGTCAAAATATGTCGATCTAAGCCGACTTAGTTATATCCAAAATTGTCTCGTTTAGCCGGTAGAGGGCGTCAAAAATTTGTAAAAATATTGGTTTTTTACGGCGTTATGACAACCCAGATATTTTTGTCGAGTGACCGGAAGTATTTTGAAGCTATTTTACCTCTTTAATATTTTCCGTTGGATGAGCTGTTTCGCCAGAAAAAAAATATTTACAATATTTAGTATTAATAGTAATAATATTAAAAATACCTGTAACAATAATTTTTTAAGTGACCTAGTTGCCATGGCATTTAATAAATTTGACAATTATTGACAAATTGTCACCAGTCTATGAAATTTACTCAAGTATACGATCAACATTCTTGAATTACAAGTTCATTTTACCATTAAAAATGGACAATTATACAAACTCTGAGAAGGTTGACATGCTCCTGGTATACGGGTTTTGTCAAGGAAATGGGCGTCAGAGTGTTAGGGTTTACATGGAGAGGTTTCCTAACCGTCGAATACCAAACCACCAAACATTTGCCAATATCGAGCGTCATCTTCGAGAAACGGGCAGGTTTGAGAAAAACTTTGAAGGCAGGGGTCGTATGCGAACAACTCGAACTGTGGAAACAGAAGAGAACATTCTGGAAAGAGTCGAAGAAGAACCAAGTACCAGTACCCGTCGCTTAGAACGTGAGTTACATGTTCCTAAAACGATTATGAGGTTTTAAAAGAACAGTTATTACATCCTTATCACGTGCAAAAAGTCCAGGAACTTTTACCGACTGATCCCCCCATGCGGCTTACATTTTGTCAAATTATTAGAAACAAAAGAATCCGTGATCCAAATTTTTGTAGAACAATTATGTTTACTGACGAGGCGTGCTTTACAAGATCTGGAGTAACCAATCTGCACAACGAACATATTTATTCCGATGAAAATCCACATGCCATTAAAGTTGCACATCATCAGCATCAATTTAAATTAAATATTTGGGCAGGTATTATTGATCGCTACCTTATTGGTCCCATTGTTATTCCAGACAGGTTAGATGGAAATATTTATTTAAATTTTTTGCAAGACACATTACCAATTCTTCTGGAAAATTTGCCAATTTTACTTCGGAGGCAAATGTGGTATATGCATGATGGTGCCCCGCCCCATTTTTCCGTTGCCGTTCGGCAATACTTACATCATCAATATCCCAACCGATGGATTGGAAGGGGCAATGATGCACCAGTAAAATGGCCACCACGTTCTCCTGAGTTAAATATGTGTGACTTCTTTTTGTGGGGAGCTATTAAAACAGAAGTTTACAATACTCCTGTAAACACACGTGATGATTTATTGCAGCGGATTTTAAATGCAGGCAACCATTTTAATAACCCCGAGACATTAGATAGGGTACAATTTCATTTCTTAAAGAGTATTGATAAGTGTATTCAGCAAGATGGCGGTCATTTTACACATTTGCTTAAGTAATGTTTTTGGTTTACTTAGTTTCTTACAATAAATAATTTCAACTTTATTATACCTACTTTGATGTATGCAGGTAATTGTAATTTTTTTTTTTCTGGCGAAACAGCTCATCCACCGGGAAATATTAAAGAGGTAAAATAGCTTCAAAATACTTCCGGTCACTCGACAAAAATATCTGGGTTGTCATAACGCCGTTCATATAAAAAATGAGGAGAAATGTTGACGTATTATATCACTTTTATAACACTTCCACTTATTTACAGCCGGTGACTATACTACTAGAAAACGTCATTTTATAGTATTAGTCTACATACTAAAATTCATTAAAATCCATTAGCAGGTTTTCACGTAATTTAGTAAAAAACCAATATTTTTACAAATTTTTGACGCCCTCTACCGGCTAAACGAGACAATTTTGGATATAACTAAGTCGGCTTAGATCGACATATTTTGACGTCAGGAGTCTGTCGTCAAACGTTGTACACGTATTTTCCGGACACCCTGTATATTATTATTGTTTTCTTAACTAAACATAACTCACATTTGAAATGGTTACACTTTTTTAGATAACTATATAAAAGCCAGAAGTAAAGCCAAAATGGCTGAGGAAACGAGTGACTTAGCGTCGGATATCGAAAATCTAACTAGACGTAAACGAAGAAAAATAATGTCAAGTAGTGATGATGACTCAGAGGACCAATCTATTTTATGTGAATCACCTAAGTTACCTAAGGCAAAGAAGGTATTTATTGTTTATTCGTACTTTGCCATTTCTACTATTTTGTGATTTTTTTAGTTAGCAATACTTGTGAAGAACGTGGTAGTGTGCACCAATCTCCTTCAACCACTGGTAATAATATTGTGTAGTTAAAAGGTCTTACTATTATTAACTAATTTTCAAACATTATGTTTAGGTTTTACTACTCCAGTTACCCATCAAGTAACCATAAGAGAAAACAGTTCATCTGTTACTATTCAAGACAATCAAACCCCTTCAAGGACTGCTGCTCCAAACTGCTGCAGTGATAGTGAGTATATACCAAGTATGATTTTGAACAAAATTTATACTGCTTCTAAAACTTGAACACAAGTATAATTTTTTAAAAATATTTTAGGAGGAAATTTTAAGTCTGTATTACTACAACTACAGGTATTGAGAGGATTACTTCTAGACACACTTAGTGAAGTTCGAGATCTAAAAGAGAAAGTAACAAAACAGAGAGTAGGAGAATGCAAACCAGAATGTGAGAGCTTTCTTGAGAAAAATGAATTTCCAATTAATTCAGATGAAGATTTCAAAAATTTAGAACTTCTTCTTGTGAGTGAATCTGAATTTATGAATGGAGTAAGTAAACATATACCTTCATCATTAAATAGTTTTCAATAAACCGTCGCGTTTTCAGATCAAACGTTTGTCCAAAATTGGAGGAAGCAATACTTACGATTTTGTGAAGCGAATTCTACAACTAATTCTCAGTAACGAATTTGCCTTGAAGTACAGTTGGCTGGGAAGGAAAGGAAATCGTTGTTTTAAGGACACCCAATTAGCAAAGTTAATCATAAGTAAGTACAAAAGTCATCACCTTCTATCTAAAGTTAGCAATTGTTTTTGAAGTATTAAATTAACATGTAACTAAATAGTAACACTTTCAACTACCAAAAACAAAAAGATCTTAATAACAGCAATTAATAGAACCTGAAACAAAACTTAAAATTATTATTCCTTTTGACATTTCCTTGTATTAAATCATATATATATACATATGAGTATACATATAATACATACACATACTTATGGGGGACAAATTTTGTATATATTGATTGAAATGAATTTTATATATATATGCTATTGATTTCTTTTAGAATCAGCTGAAGCTGCTAATATAAGTACTTCTGAAAAGGAGACAGAAAAATCTATTCAGCTCTGGCTGAGGAGGGCTTCGGATAGAAGAGGACAGGGGCAAAAGGATTAAAAATTAGAGGACATTTAGTGCAAAACAATTAGTTTAGTTTAGGGTATATGTTTTAGTTATATTTTTCTGTACGTTGTGTCTTATTTTATCATAAATTAAATGTTATTTCATGGCTCTACGTTTTATTATTTAGTATTTAATTGGAAAAATTAAGCCGAGATCCTAAAGTTGACTTAATTCAGATGTATTAAAGACGTTGTAGTTCACGACGTCTTTACGATGTCTCAACTAAAGACGTCTTCAGTCGTTGTAATTTGTAACATCCGACGTCTTAGAGACGTCTTAAAGATTCCGATCCGGTATAGGCAGTCACCTATAAGACGTCTAGTTAGTCTGGATCAGACATCTTAGAGACATATTTTCAACGTCATTGTGCTGTCTGGGAACCTTGTGAGAGTCGTTTCTATTCGCACCAAAAATGGTACGGTTCGCCGCTCCGTCCAGCGGATTTGTCTACTTCCAATTGAGGATCTTGAAGATTGCGAAACCTCTATCAGGAATCCACCTGTTGAAATCCCAGGTAATTTCAAGGGGGGCGGTATGGATGATCCCTTGAGGAGTTAGTAAAGAGCCATCATGGTGAAAGGAAGAGCATCGAGTGTAGTGACAGTGACGTGACAAGTGACAAGACGTTTGACGGGCGAAAGGTGACAAAAGACGAAAACCCAGACGCGATTTTGGAGGAAAAAGAGATATAATTCATAATTCATGTTTTGAGAGACAACGTGGTTGAAAATTTATAAAAGAGAAAAGGTTGTTTTCAGTTTTAAAATAAAGTCGTTTTTTCTAATACAACAATTACGTCTGTTCTCATTTTTTATTTTATTACAAAGAAATACAGTCCACTCAATTACAGGCCTACAGTGCGGCCAAAATATATACATTTTTCGTTAAAAGTGAGAATAACTTTCAGGCATAGTGGTATTAAATTTGTACCTCTAAGGGATATGTTGTACAAACAAAATGAACAAGAAACATCTCGATCACAGATTTCAAAAAATCAGTGGTAAAATATGACATCAAACTGAAATTTTAGAAAAAGGCGTAGTTGCAAAGAAAAGAAGTTTTAATCAAGAGATTAATCGCAAGGAAGGTACAAAATAAAATATTTACCAAACTTAAGGTACGTTTTCTACTTATGCGGTGAGCTCTTTAGTAGATTAAGATTTTTACAGCCTCTGAAGATGAGCATCTATATGCTCGAAACATGTCAGGCGTTTTAACTTTCACTTCAGTTTTGAGGGTCTAATAAATACATTGTGGAGAAGGTTGCGTGTTTTTTCACCACTTTTACGATTTCACCTCCACTGCGAGTAACATGGACTACTACTTTACTCCGTAAAAATTTGAGTTTCAAAGTCCCAACCAATATCATCTGATCATGACTCAAGTCATGTGAAAAAGATTGATTTTATATTTATTTCTCAAAGATTGTTTCAAACACGTTCTAAGTTATGTATACACATTAAAAAACGCGGTTTTTTTAAAGTTCCAACAATAAACATTCTGGCTCGTTCTTAGAAAACACACGTGTTAAAAGGTTGATTCTTCGATATAAATCGGAACTGGGCAGATACAAAAAGTTAATTTTGCTGTAGGATGTTAATCAGTTGGAAAATAAATTGTACGTTTGATAGATATTGATGACTGATTGCTGGTCTGGTTCAATTCCAATGTCAACTTCTGCACAGTTACTCAGTTCGCCATGCGTAGATTGACATTTAAAGGAATGACAATTCTTTTAATACATCCCCATTTAGTCGGACATTAAATAAAATTTATGCGGCCAAATATTGTGGATGGGAAAAGGCTGCATATGGTATAACAGCAAATCGAAATAGCAAATAACTACACAACCCGCGCCCCAATCTTTAGTTTATTAGTAAAATAAATAAGAATTCCAGCGTTCCCCTGTACGACTTTTTATGCATCTCGGTTCACCGGGAGAATATCTGAAACAAAGAAAATAATATTACGACAAGAACATAAAAAACGTCAACGTGTTTTAACCTGAATAAAGAAGGTTTGAAAAGTTTGAAGCTGAATACCTAACAAAAAATTCAAAAACTTTTAATTACATCCAGAGATTTCCGAGAAAAACCGAAAAAGTCAAATTTCTATATGTGTTTACCACTTTGTTAATGATTATTTTGGAATTTACTCCGGATGTAATCAAAAATGTTTCAATTTTTTTTAACCAAATTAGTTAGCAATAAAATGCGCAACGTTGTCTCCATTTAACTAAAGCTCTATCAACAATAGTTTCTGAGATAGAAATGCTAATGCATCGAATTAGTAACACCCTGTATTTGTGCAGCAGCAATGTTTTTTTTAACAATCCAATACTTAATGAAGTTCAATTTTTTGATATTTTGTTTATTTGAGCTTACCACTTTCTATAAATATGGTCTCAGATGGAAAGCAGTGCGTACATTCTGTGAAAATAGATTTCTAGTTTCTACTGTTCAATGTAAAAAATAATATGAAAGGTTTTAAGTGCATATTGTGCAGCCCGAACACCCTACTGTGACGTCACGCGGCTTATCACTTTTAGGAAACAAATTCAGCTGATTAAGCCATCTTGCATCTGTTGTTATGTCAACTAAAGTTCGAATTTGTCACTTTGCTTTTGTTTTTATTTGCTACATTTTCATGTGAGAAAACATAACTTTTATGAAGAAATTGACTTAAACAAGGCTCAAATTACCCACCAAGAAGTACTACAAGTAAAACATTTTAAATTCTACACTTAATTCTTAAACTTTCACACTATACAGGGTGTCCCATAACTATATGACAATCTCTCGGGAGCATACAGGGGATGTCAAAATAATACGATTTGTTCATATAAACATTTTTCCTAAAGTCACTCCTAAGGGAGATATCGAGCCCCAAAGAGCTGCCTTCCAATTAACGTTTTTGACCGTAACTTCTGAACCACTTTGTATATTGTAATGATTTTTGGGTTTAATGTTTTATTGAAAGAGACCTTCTATTTGACATCCAAACCAGGTATCTCGTCTTAGCCGAAAGACAGAAACTAACTGCTACCTAAGACACAATTTGCTTAAACTTTGACAGCTGTCATTATTTTCAGCTGCAAACGCCATTAATGAATACTCTTGACATTTTTATCGAAAAATTGTACTCTTCTTTTATTTCGATAAAATAAACGGTTTTCGAGATAAATCGATTTTTCATTGAACTGCTTAAAACACAATATTATTAAAAATATTCGTTAAACTAGTTTTTTTATGCAAATTAGTATTCAAAATTTATGTGTAGAATCACGAAAGATATGGAAGAATACTCTTTAATTGAATAAGCATTTAATTATTTAATTTTTCACCTCTGCCAACCCCAACTGTCCCTATCAGCTTTCATGCTTTTTCGTTTCGTTCTACATTAATTTCGCTTTCCATGTGTATTTTAAACAAAAAACGAAATTGATTTTTAATAACGTTGTGGTTTAAGCAGTTCAATGAAAAATCGATTGATCTCGAAAACCGTTCATTTTATCGATATAAAAGAAGAGTACGATTTTTCGATAAAAATGTCAAGAGTATCTATTAATGGTGTTTGCAGGTGAAAATAATGACAGCTGTCACAGTTTAAGCAAATTGTGTCTTAGGTACCAGTTAGTTCATGTCTTTCTGCTAAGACGAGATACCTCGTTTTGATGTCAAATAGAAGGTCTCTTTCGATAAAACATTAAACCCAAAAACTATTACAATATACAAAGTGGTTCAAAAGTTACGGCCAAAAACGTTAACTGGAAGGCAGTTCTTTGGGGCTCGATATCTCCCTTAGGAGTGACTTTAGGAAAAATGTTTATATGACCAAATCGTATTATTTTGACCTCCCCTGTATGCTCCCGAGAGATTGTCATATAGTTATGGGACACCCTGTATAGTGTAAAAGTTTAAGAATTAAGTGTAGAATTTAAAATGTTTTAAAAAATTTGGTTCTATTTAAAAATACCCATATTGTATCTGCCACAAATTTATGATCCACCCTGCATAGCCAAAACAAAAAGAAAACATTTATAATTTTTGTTTTAAAAAAAATTGTCTAGCTTAAATTAAAACTGATATTATCACATAGCTTATAAAAAAACAAAGATTACAAAACGGTGCACCTTAGATGTAACAAGTCTTCCTGATCAATCGATCAATGAGTAAATTCAACAATATACAGGGTTACATTATAAACAAAGAAAATTTGGAACGTCACAGTTTTACAAGATACTTTTTGTAGCTACCCAAATAGTTTACTCTGATTAAAATAATCAAATCAACCTTAATGTTATTATAGAAGAGATATTATTTATAGAAAGGAAATAGCTTGAATAATGAAATTATCTAAAAATTCAGAAGGATTTGCTTGGTTTTAAAAACACTGGAACTACACAAAGGTGTTTGCTTTATAATCATAGTACTCATAAGATAGAAGATGTCTCATACAAGCGGTGTCTTGAGTTCATCATTTGTACTCACTGTAAAGTCATTTTGAAATTCATATGTTATCATAATGAGTAAATAATTTAATTTGATATGATTAAGCTGTTTCATCAACCTCGAATTCAAACATGTGAGTATCTGAAAAATAAATAACTAACAAAAAACATATTTTTTTAAAATAAATGAAAAGTACCATAAGAAACTCTCTTTTTCTAAGAAGCAATAAACCTTATTATTAAATTATATAAAACTAAATTATCTACTCATTATGACAACATATCAAATTCAATTGCTTATTTTTTAAAAAAATCTTAACATACCAAGTGCATAATACGAGTACACTAGGTATATTTTTTGACAAGTGTGACACATAATTAGTATCAGAAGGTCTGTGGCTACTAAAAAATGAAATAAAAAGTTGAGTTCCGTAATTGAATAATTGAAGTTGATGATGGTATCTAAAAAACGAAACGTCGGAGCTGAAAACTAAAACTATTTTCTTGAAGAGCATAAAAAAGTGCCTCCAGAAGGTGCCATTGATTAAAAAGGTAAAAAAATAAAATAGAAATTTAAATTAATAGAGTTTTCCGGTTTTTGTCGGATATCTCCGGATGTAATGAAACTTTTTCAAATTATTTAGCAATAAAATGCGCAACTTTGCCTCCATTTAACTAAAGCTCTATCAACTATACTTTCTGAGATACCAATGCTAATGCATCTATTTTGTAACACCTTGTATGTTTGATTTACAATCATGGTACTAGATAAGCAAATGTTGTATCATATAAGTAATTTCGTAGCCATCATTTGATCTGAAGAATTGACACTTATATGAATTAGATTATTACTGTTCCTTCAAACATGCATTTAGATAACACTACATACAGTGCTTTTGTAACATGCATACTGCCTAAGTTCAATAAAATTGCAATTGCAATTTGTACCACAATTGTCCTGTAAATATTGATAATTTGAAACCAATAATTTTCCAAGAAGTCAGTTTAACATCCCCAAAAATTATGTATGACATTTAAAAAAAAAATGTAAAAAGATAATAAACCCTCTTGGTTATTGTAACAGTCCATAAAGTTAATTTTGAACAGCTGATTTTAATTTTTTTCGATTTTTTGAAGTTAAAGTTGTGGGACCTATAATTTTGAAAAGTGTTTTTGACATGTGTTTCTGTTTAAAAACAATTGTATATCAGTATGGAGTATGTTGCATGAAATATGTTAAGAATTGTTTGTAGAATCCAAAACCTCCTATAAAAATAAGGTTCCAAGTGTTTTTGCAAAAAGTAAGGCCCACTTAATAGAACAAAATTTAGTTTAAGTATTAGTACTCACTGTAAAAATTGAAGGTGATTATAAATGATAAGTTTATGGAGGTTATTACATGACATATATAATATACTGACAACTCCCAGTACATAAATAGTAAATATCAAATAAAAAGTTGTAGCTTTAAGCGGGAACCCAAAACAAAAATGAAAAAGTTAATAAAATCATGTACCTAAAAACTATCACTTTTGTAATAACATTCATCTGTCAATGCCAGGTTAACCATACTGCAGGTGAGAAAAAGGCAAAAATATTTAATTTCAGTATTAGCCATAAAAAATGTTGGTTTTTAAGTGAATTCAGTTATTACTAATACTAAAAATTAAATTATTTTTTTTATAAACTTCTTGGGTCATAAGCATTGATTCTATTCTTAGTCCTAATATTAATACTATATCTAAAATTAAATTTTGTTTTATAAACTAGGCTTAAGTCCCTTCCATTTCATCAAATTTATGCAGTATGTACTTTACAAAGACATTGTATAATACATATTAACTCAATGTTGAGCAATGCCGTTTACTAAAGTGTATAATGATAATTATTAAACATAAAACAATTATGAAAACTGCATTGGTTTTTATTTGAATGTTAATTTCAGTAAAATCAATATACTGACCTTAAAACTTGCTTTTTTATTCACTGTTCTAATGTAAGTAGTTGAACCCATTGCACACAATTTCACTCTTCAACTTGATTAATTTGTTGCAATCTTCTTAGTGGGTAATTTGTTCTTCACTTAGGTCAATTTCTTCATAAAAGTTGTATTTTCTCATCCACATGGAAAATTAGTGAAGTATTCAGCATATACAGGATACAGATCTGTGAAATAGGACCAATTTGTTAGTTGAACCACCCTTAAAAAATTGTCAGACTAGAAAAGTTTTTAGTAATGTATACAAGTGATGCATCAGCAGAATTTATTCAGGTTAGGTATGAAATTGCCATTGTAATCTTACCTGGGCTATCACCATTGATAAATATACATTTACTTGAATTTAGTGAATAATCTTCCCCAAGTATTGGATTATTGTAATAAAAATACAATAATTATTTCAGCTGCATGTACATTCTTTTGACACAACACAAAAACAAAAACAAACAGCAGTGTGACAAGTTGGCATTTGACATCATCACAGATCCAAGATGGTCTATCAGCGGAACCTCTTTTCTCAATTCGATACGCCGGGTGACGTCACAGTGGATGCTCGGGTGCACAATATGCACTTAATACCCAAGGGATTACAGGCGTTGTCCGTGGTTTGGTATTACTATTTGATTCCCTCTTTTCATTAAAGTAGTCCATCTTCACAGAGTGGAGACATTACTTTCCTTCTGAGATAGTATCTATAAAAAGGGGTAAGTTCGACTAAACGAAATATCTAAAAATTTAGATTCATTAAGTATTGGATTTATTGTTTTAAAAGAACATTGCAGCAGCACAATATGTTTTCTTTACAATCATAGTACTTGATAGGCAGATGTTGTCTCATATAAGAGGTTTCTAGAACTAATATTTAAACTCACCACAAACTACTTTATTAAAAAATATGTACTATTTCTTAGCATGCTTTTAGATAAGGCTACATATACTCGTAAGACATATTAGCATTAGAGGTTCAGCAATGCAGTTTACTGAATCACCTAATGATGATATTGTTATATTGTGTTAAACATAAAAGAACACTGAAAACTGGAATGATTTTCACTTTTCAGTGAATGTTAATATTGGAGTTATAGTATTAATGTTAGTATGAATAAAAACAGTTAACTTAGCTTAAAACATGCTTTTATAATGTGGTGTTATGTTATAATGTTGGTAGTTAAAAACATTGCACCATGTTTCACCCTTCACCATTGTTTTTAGATTACTATAGTTATTCAACCTCGGGTTAGTACTGGAATTTCACTCTCAGGGGGCGCGTAATCCGCCGGTCTTTTACTATAAACCATAGAGAAACTAATAACTAAGAAGAGAGGTTAATCCCATAATATGTGGTTGTCACAGAGTTTAGCAGTAATCTGCGTTAACGATAGTGTCGGTAAAAAAGATCCCGCTTTTCTCCGCTTGACAATAGGCGGGCCTTTTAAACGTACCAATAAATTGTTTGGCTTTTCAAAACTGTATGACCTTCACGCAATTTGGATTGCACATGCAATTTGATTGTGTGCAGTTACCAACTATATAAAATAATTGTGTATGCACACAATTAAATTGCATATACAATAAAAATTGCTATTGCTGGATAAAATGGGCATTTTTAAAAAAGACGAACCACGTATACTTTCACAAATAATTCTAAATTTATTTTATATTATAAAGCTTCAGTGGTTGAAAAAATAACGAAGCACAAAATACCTATAATATTATTGAATGGCTAGCAACATTTCAAACTTTTATATCATTTGAAATGAATTCAGAGATCAATAAATAATCTTAAGGGGTATATTCAATAGTATAGAATGTGACACTTTATCAAAGGACTTTTGCAAAATCAGTGTAGATCACATCGACCTGGTATTTGTTATCTAAGTTTTCATCAATGTACTGGGTAATATTACACAGATTTGTAGTTGTAGATTTTTTGGCAAGAAATCCATGTTGATACACACTGATTCTGTTGTGTACAAAACTACAAACATATCTGCATATAATGGACTCAAATAACTTGGCAGGACATGATAGTAAGGAAATAGGCCTATAATTCTGCACATCAGATGTTTCTCCTTTTTTGAATATTGGACACACTTTGGTCTCCTTCCATTTTACTGGAAAATTATTTGTTTTAAGACATTTATTAAACAAAATTCTAAGCGGTTCTGCAAGAAAACCAACCATTCCTTTAAATATATAAGATGGTATGTTATCTGGTCCAGTGGCCTTATTTATTTTAAGTTTTTTTATAGCGTCACAGACATCCTCATTGTTGATATCGCTAATATATAGCACTTCAGGTGCCTCGTGCATATGAGAGCCATCTGGTATATCTGAATTTTCTTTTGTGTAGACTGAACTAAAGTATGCCGCAAATGCATTTGCTATAGATGTTCCATCAGTGTACTCAACGTTATCAAAGCACATCTTATTTGGTATATCAGGCGCCTCTTTTTTACTTTTTATGTACTGCCAGAATGACCGTGAATCCTCGCTAATGTCAGATTGTATTTTATTCAGATACTGTTTATGTGCTGCGCTAATATCCCTTTTAATTTGGGAGCGTAGTTGGGCATACTCATGGCGAATTTCGGGATTAAATATTTTCATGCTTTTAATTCTTAACTTTTCTTTTAATTTAATATTTTTGATAATGCTTTTGGTGAAGTATACAGGATATATTTTGGGACAAGGCTTGTTTTTGGGCACGCATATATCAAAAATATTATTTAGTTTTACATAAAAAATGTCGACAGCCAAATTGACATCTTTACAGGTTTCTAAATCGTTCCATTCTGTATTCTGAAACAACTGATACATGGCACAATAATCTGCTTTTCTAAAATTGTAATGACTGACATCGTAATGTACAAGAGGTTTGTCTTTAGTTTTATTGTTATTGAGTAAAACTTCTATCCTTAAAGGTGGATGATGTCGGTCTACTTCCACTAATCCATAAGAGCTCTCACATACATTACAATGATGTGTAGTTATGGCAATGTCTAATATATGATTATTAAAATTCGCTACTCGATTCACTTGTTGACAATCAAAAAAATTAATAAAATTTAGCAACATCTCCACATTATTGTCTGTGTAGTTATTTAAGTAATATTTATTTAAGCCAGCAATATTAAAGTCTCCAAGTATTATAAAATTATTTTGATAAAGAAATTCAAGACTTTCAATATATGAAAAAAAAGTATCTCTGTTATCAGCTGAACAACTAGGTGTAATATAAACAATTAATACATACATGAAACTAACGCTACTTGTGTATATCTTAATACCTACTAAGTCTATGTCTGGACACACATAATCTAATACCAGTAAAGTGCATTTAAAACATCGTTTTACCGCTATCAGTACACCCCCTCCACGTTTGCTGTCACTTCTATTTCGATTTTTATAAACTTGAAATTCTTTTGGGAACAATTCACTGTCATAGACACTATTTGATAACCAAGTTTCGGTCACAGCTATTGCATCATACTCATTTTCAGTTGAATGCACTGCATTATAAAAGTCTTTTGTTTTGCTATTTAGGCCGCGAACATTCTGGTACACAATTTGAAATGTTAAGTCAGAAACTTCAGTAGATACTAAATTTTCAGCAGTCAGTGAGTTTTCTGTTGGTCCTTTGTCTGCATCTAACATAAAAAAGTTGAGCTTGTGTAATTTGTGTGCTGCTGCATTCGCTTAATTCTTTGAATATAGATGGGACAATTTGGATCTCGAGCTGAGTGATTTCTGTTGGTTAGTTTGTAGCGCTTACAGTTAGGACAGTCATAGGTAGTTACCTCACATTTAGTGTAACTATGTGCTTTCCCACACTTATGACAGCACTCATTTGATGTGCAATACTTGGCAACATGACCAAATAAACAACATTTAAAGCACAATGCAACATTCGTGTATTCCTGGACATATGCTGGACAGAGGTCGAAAGTAAGGTTATTATTCCTAATCAACCATTTAAAAGTGTCAGGTGGTGTCTGAAATATCCAATTTTCTTTTGTTTTGTTTTTACAATCCCTTTTGGTGATAAACTTAAAATGGTTTGCTACATCGGAACCAAAAATTACTGTCATGTCTGGGTTTTCATTGACAAATTCCTTAATAAAAAATTCCGGTGTATACCCTTTTAAATTGGACACATCAAAACTCCGACTCGATCATCTAAATTCGGAAGAAAAATATCACATTGTAAAATTATGCAAAGAGTATTCTGATATTTTTTATGACGAGAATTCAACCTTAACATTCACCAATAAGATTAAACGCTCTATTAAAACAACGGACGAGTTACCGGTTTACACAAAAACATACCGATACCCTTTTGTTCACAGACAGGAAGTCAATAACCAAATAAAGAACATGTTAGATCAAAAGATCATTAGGCCTTCGGATTCGCCTTGGTCATCACCAATTGGGTGGTACCAAAGAAGTTGGATGCTACCGGAAAGCAAAAATGGCGAGTGGTTATTGATTAAGTTGAAATGAAAAGACGATTGACAAAAAATATCCCTTAGCACAAATTACTGATATTTTAGACAAGCTTGGCAAATGTCAATATTTCTGAACAATTGATCTTGCGTCTGGTTTCCAGCAGATCGAAATGGAAGGAAGTGATATTCAAAAAACCGCGTTCAATACAGAAAATGGGCATTATGAGTTTTTGAGAAAGCCCTTTGGGTTAAAAAAACGCGCCCGCAACCTTTCAGCAAATCATGGATTCCATACTGCGTGGTATACAAAATGAAAAGGGTCTTGTGTATCTTGACGATATAATTGTACTTTCAACATCCTTGCAAGAACACATAGAAAATCTCAAGCTCGTTTTCCAGAGATTAAGAGACTCAAATTTCAAAATTCAACTCGATAAAAGCGAGTTTTTAAGACGTGGAGTTGCTTTCTTAGGTCATATAGTAACACCATCGGGAGTAAAACCAAATCCGGCTAAAATTAAAGCATTAAAGAATTTTCCTATTCCTAAAACAACGAAAAGGTTTCTTAGGACTTTTGGGTTACTATCGGCGTTTCATTAACAATATCGCAAAATTAACTAAACCACTAACTAAATGTTTAAAGAAGGGTGCTACCATCGAGCACAATAATGAATTCGTAACTTGTTTTGAACCTTGTAAAAATGTATTAATTAATGAACCCATCTTGCAATAACCGGAATCATTGACAAATAAGTCTTTGGATGATCAAATGTCCTTCAATATCATGGGGGCTCACCTTTGGTCCTTCTCTTTGTTGGTCATCTACAACAATGATATTAAAAAAGTTTAATTTGTTCTTCTTCTTGCAGTGCCTATCCGGTTCGGATGCTGGAGACTAGCATGGCTATTCTGACTTTATTGGCTGCTGCACGGAACAGTTCAGTAGTGGTTAAGGCAAACCATTGTCTGAGGTTTTGAAGCCAAGAGTTTCTTCTCCGTGCTGATCCTTTATGGCCAAATATTTTGCCCTGAAGAATGAGCTGCAGCAGCCCATACCAATCTTCGTTTCGTGTTGTTTAATTTGTTATAAGTTATAGACCAAAGCAAGTAAATAAAAATAAATATAAAGTACCCATAATACCAGGTGTCCAAGAGCACCTTGGACATAGGAGATTAACATGGGAAAACGGTTTTGATTTTTTTGCGCCTGTACGGTTCACTTGATTGAAAAATCGTATTAATGAAAGTTGTAGTACCTGTCATGGACTAGTTTTCTGTATTTTTTTCAGATCTGTAACTTGAGCCTTTTCGTCATAAAACACGAACAAAAATGCGAAAATTTAAACTTTTTACCTGCACTGTATAAGCGGTTGTCGAGCAACCGTACCAGCAACAATGACCTGTTTACCCGTTGCTCGACAACTGCCTATACAGTGCAGGCCAAAAGTTTAAATTTTCTCATTTTTGTTCGTGTTTTACGACGAAAAGGCTCAAGTTACAGATCTAAAAAAATACAGAAAAATAGTCCGTGATAGGTACTACGACTTTCATTAATACGATTTTTCAATCAAATGAATCGTACAGGCGCAAAAAAATCAAAACCGTTTTCCCATGTTATTCTCCTATGTCCAGGGTGCTCTTGGACACCTGGTATATAAATTACTTGATAAATTTTAAAGTGAAGTGAATAGCGTGAAGTATAAATAAATAATATAGTAATTTTGAATTAGGAAGACAACTGACTTGAAAACTTAAGACTATTATTTCAGAAGAATCATTTATTACAAATTCTTCATTATTTATTAATTTTGGGTATTCCTGCATAGCGTCTCAGAATTTGCAATATGCTCTATAGGTCTATAGGTTTGGTATAGGCTTTTGATCAGTATTTTAATTTCAAAATAAGCATTGTCACATCTGATTATCACAGATTACGGTAACCTATTCAGCTAACTATCTTCAATAGCAAGTTACCGCTGTGGTCACGTGTGACTTCATTGTTTGTAACGTTCACTTTTTGGTACTACAAATTATCGGTTATTAGTTTCATTATTTCAGCTCAATTTAATATTTTTAATTCATTTTACATAGTGCACTCATCCATCTCAGTGTCATCTTATTCACGTTTGAATATTATTCATTGTGAGGTTAGGGATGTACCATCGGTGATTATCGATCGGTAAATGTCACTATTTCGTCATTTCCGGGGGCGTCACCCTTTGTAACAAACGTGGCTTAAATCTAGTAAACTAATAAGCACAGTTTCTAGATTTTGCTTTGATAATTCATTAATCAATTTTTCCTTTGCCGTGATATGAATTTTATAATTAAACTCGTGTTAGTACTGGTTTTGTATCTGTAAGTGGTGATGGCACATTGAGCACGTTATTGACACCCCTTGGCGGCCGATTTGAATTCATGTCAGTTTATTTCGAAACAGCTGACATAACCACCGTCAGTTTTGATTTTAATCCATCGATTTTCGCTGTTATTGATTAGTTTTCAGTTATTTATGAGTTGAGTGTACTAATACCTTTTTTTTATTGCTAGGTTCATAGTATTCTTTCACTGAGCTTGAGTGTTTGCGCAGCTCGTATGAGGTCGCATCAGTCGGTTTCCATCTCTCTTCTTCCGGCATCTTCATTTTCCTTGTCTAGTGTCCAGAAAGACGATTACGGCCATTACGATTTATCTAGTACCGGCTTTCAACAGTGTTTCTGAGCGCGGACCGTTTTCCCGATTTGGGGCTATTTCCGACCAGAAAATCACTGGGAATTCCGCTTCTTCCTTTGGTTGGTTGCGTTAGATGCGTTTGTTGCCTTTTGCGTGAAGCGGGTTTTCGTCACCTTAGGTGGATTTTTGCTGTTATTCAGAAAGCGTGGTAAGTGAACATGACCGCCATTTGGAACTATAGACATACTAGTTTTCTTTCCCCTTAAGCTGCTTAGAAATCGAATCCCTTGCTGACAATTTCTCATCGACACCGGCATTGGATCATTCCACATTTCACCTCCAAGATCTGAGGCTACGTACTTTCTTCCTGTGTTTTTTTTTATCAAACTGGTGAGTTGATTGAAAGACGGCCATTTTGTGACCGCATGGAACCTTCTAAATGTTCGGTTTCTTTTCTTCAGTCCACTGCAGATCGGTATTTGGAATCGGAAACCATCCGCCGAAATTCACCACCGTTTTGAGCGAATCATTTATCACCAGTGGCTAGAGAAGAGCCCTGTAAAGGTAACACATTTTCTCTTAACTAACTTGTTCATACCCGACTGTTGTGCTTAAAGGATGCTCTTTCTTGTATGTTAATGATAATAGTGCTGTAATACTCAATAAAGTTTGATTTGACAATTTAGCGGATAGCTTGAGAACCTTGCTTACTTGCATAATTTTGCCATATTGGTAGTTTCAGTAATTTAACTTTTAATTTGAGTTTTTAATAATTCTAACTGTAATTGCCTTGGAATTTTGACTGTCAATAGTTGATTGGATAATTAATTGAATTGGACTATGTATTATCTTTAATTGAAAAGGTGTTTTAAAGAAATGTTTTGTAATTAAGTACCTGGAAAGAGACTTGGCCAATAAATATTTTTTTTTATTAATATTGTTGAACAACCATTTAAACAGCTTTTCTTTCCTAGGGCTCTTTCTTTTACCGGGAATCATTTCCCTCGTGAATTATTTCCTTGAAATTGTATTCGTCCAGTTGGACGGTTGAAGCCTTTACAAGTTCAGCTAGTAGTAACATCGTCGCCTAAGACCATTTGTTGGAGTCGAGTAGAGTAAGACATAGGGAGTAAGATACGTAAATAAATCAAAACCTTTTGTGTGTATAATTGTTTGATTTGGGGTTACTGTGGCGTTGCTTACCTGATTGCTTTATTTTATTTTAAATTCAATTTCAGTTTAATTGCAATTTCAATTTAAAGTTATTTGAGTTGGAAGTAGGCAGAAATAGGTTCCAGAATCCATCTTGGGGCTTTCTGACTTAAGTTGTCTCTACAAGTCAGTGGCGCCATATAAATGACCTCCCCTACTCTCCGGGTTTCTGAGCTAGGGCACTAATTTGCCACTTCAAAGACAACCTATTCCTGTTGATCCAACTGATTATTTTTCTTTTCTTTTTTTTCTTAATTAAGTAACTTAATCTTTATCTTATTACAAAACGCATAAGACTCCACCACGGAGCGTGGCATGTTATAATTACAAATGCAAAGAAATACGCGTGGTTACCGATTGACGTAAATAGGTATGTTGTGGTTACTCCAAAGAAATAGCCCTTTTGCTGAGTATTGACTTACATGTGATTTTTATTGTTATGATTTGTGAACTTTTCGCACCTTTAGTTTGAATTCAAATTCATAAGTAATTTAACGAATTTACAAATTTATAGAGAATATTATAATGTTAGCAGCAATAGGGTTACGTTTTGTCAATAAATTGCAGCACAATTCATTTACATTTTTTGATGAAGTTTCAAACTCCTCTGATGAGGATGAGATAATAATTATTGTGTATAAAACACGGAAGCGTCACGATAAAGTTAATAGTTATTTAGGAGTGGTGATGAGGTATTCCGACAACGATGTTCAAGCTCATTTTCGCTTAACAAGGACCCTTGTTGAGGTAAAGGCTATTATTATATTCATAAACTAGGAATTTGTTTTGCTATTAGGACTTTTTAAAGAAAATGGATGGTTTGGTAGAAGTTAAAACCATGGACAGACCTGCTGTAAAACCGCTGCAGTGTTTTCTTTTGACATTGTGGCTTCTGGAAAACCAGGAGAGTTTCAGAACAGTAGCTGATCGCTTCCAATTTAGCCCTGGTCATGCTCACACCATATTTTTAAAAACAGTAATGTTACATCTCGAAAATACAGTTATATCAAATGGCATCAAAATATTGCGAAAACTGTTAAGGAATTTGATGTGAAGAAGTTTTCCACAAGTAGTTGGATGTGTAGATGGAAGTCATATCCAGATTCTTGGAAAAAGAAGAGGAGTGATTCATTCTATAGTCGAAAAGGAGTACATTCAGTTATTTTGCAGGTTGGACATTTTGCAAATTTTAATTTTTACTTATTACTATGAATTTGAAATAAACTTTATACTTTTCAGGGAATATGCAATGCCCAAATGGAATTTATAGACATCTAAACAGGATGGCCAGGGTCTGCACATGATGCTAGAGTTTGGCGAAATTCTCCCATTTATTCAAAATTAAAAAATCGTGCCCTACGAAGCTGCTATCATTTATTAGGGGACACTGCTTAATATAATATTTGTGTTCTTTTTATGTTTTGTTCATTTGTGTGTAATTATTTTTGTTCGTTCGTACAAAAATTCATTGGATGGGTTGTGTAGCGAGTTTTCGGGTTGTCTAATTTTTGTTATGAGTCTAAGAGAAATGTGTTCTGCGACCTGTATGTGTTTTTCGTCTTGTCAGTTGCATAGTATATTATGTATATTATGTCCATAATCAAGTAGAGGTCTGCATATAGATTTATATATTTTAGTTGCAGTCATTGTACTTATTCCTTTGTCTTTGTATGTATGTGTTCTGAAGTGTTTTGTTCTTTTTATGATTTCGTTTCTTACGTTTTGTGTATGTTTGGTAAATTTTAGTTTTTGGGCAAGTGTTATTCCTAAGTATTTCACGTCTTGACAATCTCCATCTGTAGAACCACAACATGGTCTTGTCTGTCAGTATTTGCAGCTTCTCTACAGTTTTTGTTGTAGATTTTCAATCCCTAATTTATACAGTCGATACATTATTTTTATATAAATAAAGGAAGAAACGTGAAAAATACCAAGCTCATATTCTTAAGAGGGTAAGTATATTATCTTAATTATATCCCAAATGAGTAAATGTAATGTTGACAAAATTGTATTTAGCGTATTTGGCAATTTGCCCTAATCTGTCAAGCACAGATTTGTTAAAATTAACAGAAAAAAGTGCTATTTTAAAACAAATTCTAAAGGAAAATAAACATTTAAAATTTACGAAACCAAGTGTAGTAAGGAATATGTAATAGGGAATTTTGAGAAACTGAATAAAAGTTTTTTGCTAGACAAAGTTTCTATTATGGGTGACAAAAACCGTATTTCTAAAAGTATCTTTGGTAATTAAAGAGGTACAGAGTAGAGGTATATCTAATGAAAATCTATTAAAAAAGTTTAAATCTGATTTCTTTATTCAAATGATATGTTCCAAATTAGGTTGGAAGTGTAACAAGAAAATAAAAAGCTTATTTTCTATGCCTGTTGCACTTATTTGAAACACCAGTAGCGCCACCTGAAAATAAAAATTGTCAATTATTGCATGCTGATAATGTAGACGTTGCTCTAGAAAACAATGCTGAAATCGATTTATCTTTATTGCCGTTAAATAATCATGAAGATGTTCAAAGTAAATTGGAAATGTCGCCGTCCGTCATTACTAGTCAACAATTATTACAGTCGCCTAGAAGCTACAGCACTTTTAATAGTAATAGTATGAGTTTAACTCCATTTGATGTAGTAAACCGTAGTTCCGTACAAAGAAATAGTTTCAATAACATAACTCGCGAAAAAATTGATTTTCCTAGTTTGCTTATTGATGTCTCTCCAGACAGCAGCAGTGTGATTTTACCACTAGGAGCAAAAAATATTTTCCATCTTAAAATAAATGTAAACATTTATAGGGCTCTTTTTCAATTGCAGAAGATGACTGGGGACTATGCGGGTTCTGGCTCATTTTTATGAAATGGTGAAGGCGCGAGGCGGCGCTCGGTTCGTTTATATGCATATAGCGATAGTCGGACGGTGGTGACGTCATGGGCCTCGGAGCCCCGAGATGGGCTCAAAACAGCGACCGGCCAGAACAGCGACATGAGAGATCGGAATGGGATCGGAAAAGAACCTGACTTTGATAAAAAACAAACTGAAGAGTTAAATAACCCCAACGAACAGGACACAGTGATACAATTCACACAAATGATCAAGACCCAATTGTACGAATACCAATCATCGATATACCAGTCAATTACGGTGCAAACCAGGTAATTATTTCTAAAGTTTTACATTCACCGGCAAAACCGAAATTAACACTACTATTCGAAAAGAAACGCCGATTGATAGTTCAACTTAGTCAAAATAACTTTGAAGATGATATCTTAAAGTTTATTAAAGAAAACATAGTTCCTGAAAAACAGTATCACATATACTTTGAGGAACAGGGTGTATACGAAGAGTTTTGTGAAGTTGTAAGAAGATACTTTAGGTGGCCTTCATTAAATCTAAAAAGGTGTTTAAAGAAACTTGACGTCACAAATAAAGGGGACATTGAAGAGATAATTGAAAGCTACCACCAAAGTAAAAGTAACCATCGAGGAATTGATGAAACTCTTTCAAGAATTAAAGGCCTAATCAAAAACAATCAATCCAAACGTATATCAATCAATGTGATATTTGTATCAGAACAAAATATGACAGACATCCCGTCAATATTGAAATGAATGTCACCCCAACTGCGACAAAGCCGTTTGAAATAGTACATATGGACACGTACACATTAGAACAATCAAAATTTTTAACTATTTTGGATAGTTTTTCGAAATACGCGCAAGCGTACCCTCTCAAATCTTTAGCGGCAACAGAAATTGTTGATAATCTATTAATGTTTTTCTCTCATCACGGAGTTCCAAAACAGATAATTTTGGATAACGGGACTGAGTTTAAAAATTCTGTTGTCACTGAACTGCTGCAATTGCATAAAGTCAAAATTCATTTCATTTCGCCAAACCATCCTCAATCTAATGGAAATATTGAAAGATTACATTCAACGATTAGCGAACATGTAAAGCTATTGAATGCTCAAAATTTCAATAATTCAAGTATTAACCAAAAAATGACTTATTCAATTATGGCTTATAACCATTCAATTCACTCCGCAACCAAGATGAAACCGATTGATATCATCAACGGTCATATTACTGACAGTGACCCGTTTGATGTAAACTTAGAACAACTGTTGCTATCGGATTATATTACAAACCATAAAGAACAAACAAAACTCTTATATTCCACGATTAACGAGAAACTTGCACAAAGTAAGGAAAAACGTGTCAGCAAAATTAATCAGAACCGTGAGAATCCCGACTTGTTTGAAGCTGGTCAAAATGTCTACTTAAAAAAGCATACTAGACAAAAACTAGCTGAAAAGTTTACAAAGCCAGAAAAAATTACCAGGGTTAACAAAAAACGTAAAACTATTATGACTAATGCCCATGGAAAAATCCATATGGCAAACGTAAAGAGACCTTTACGAAACACATACAGCTTTGATTAAATACTATCATTGCAAATATTAGTTAACCTTAGATTTTAGTATATAATTAAGTTTTTGACTTAGTAGTTAACAAAATATCATTATAGGTCCTGCCCGTGTGACAGCACAAGTGCCTTCTCAAATCCGCTTTGTAATTAAACGTTTTTGGGCACATATCGCACTTGTGCGGTTTATCGCCCGTGTGTTTCTTCGTATGTCGTTTGTAGGTTTCATCATCAGGAAACCGTTTACCGCACCGGGAACACTTGAACGGTTTATCACCACTATGGAAGGTGTTGTTGTGTTGAGTGAGATAACAGGGACGATTGAACACCTTATCACAGTCGTAACATTTGATTTTCCGCTCCTCCGAAGCACGAGGGGGAGAATTCTCCTTTTGTTCCTCCTCCAAATTGGTCAACAACACCTCCACCTCATTAATTCCTAAGGTGGTTAGTCCTCCAAATTCAGTTGTCAAATTGGTGGTGTAATTCTCCATTATTACAGGATGAGGGTATTCCTGAAGAGGACAGTAGTACTGTCCCATACCAGCCACGTTCGCATACCCATGTAGTTCCGCCAGAACCTGCGCAAAACTGGGCAAAGGCTGGCTCACATCCAAATCACCCGTAGTACTGCTGGGGGTAAACGTATCCTGCGTAACGTGGGAGGCCAACTCATTTGGGTACTGCTCCGCCAAGATAGGCACCACATCCACCACGCTGTCGCTGCTCCTCGAATCCTCCTGACTATTATCCTTACTAGCCGAGGAATTCCTAGCTGGATGGTGATGGGCGCTGATGGGCATGATAGCTGGATCAGGCAGCCCACTAGATTTAACCGCTTTCTTGTGCAACGTGGTGTTGTAGTGTCTCTTTAAATGTCCGGAACTGGTGAACCACTTGTTGCACGCGGTGCAATTGTAGGTTTTCGGTCTGCGTGCTTCGTTACTCTTCCAGTTGGTACTCTTGGTGGGAGCAGGAGCTAGTGGTGGCGGTGCCGGAGCCTCATAACCACTAAAACACTCTGAAACACCCTCGCTAGAACCACCATCAACCACAAACTCCCCTTGGTAACCTGTTGGTTGATTATTCCCCAAACTAATCATCCCCTGCACGGTATGTCCCTCCTTTTCCTTCTCCCACGTTTGACTGACCAATTTCTGACTATCCAAATCCAGTATCTCACTCTGACTCACCTCCTCCTCATTCATGGGTGTTTCATAATAATACTGGGGGTCACCCAAATTGTTGTGCTCGACGAGGAGGGAAGCACTCTTGTACACCAAACCACACTTCTCGGACTGTTTGGGACTGGGTGAGGGTGTGGGTTGTAGTGGATAGTTCACACTGTACACCGGTCTGTTGTACGGATTATACCGAGCGTTCAAATATTTACTCTGAGTGCAATCCATATTAATTTTTCCAAAGAGAAAAAACAAAAAAAATACAGTCACCCGAAAATAACGTAGCGTCCGACTCCGACCGTTGACTGACTGAAACTGAAACTTGTGCATTGGCCCACTCTTGGTGGGGGGTTGGTGGAGGTGGTGAGGTGTGGTTTTGGAAATGCGTGAGTTATATACAGGGTGATTCAGGTTTTATTACACGAATTTTAACCACGTATTCTACGTCCCAAAATAATTCCAGGTTGCTCTATAAACTATATCCAGAAAATGCGACTTTTGGGAAAGAGAGGGTGTTGAAGTTTTTTAACAAAAAAAAAAAGGTTGCCAATTTTACGAGCAGTTAATTCTTTAGTCCAACGTTGCAGAAAATGCATCGAAGTCAAAGGACACCATTTTGATCAATTATTATAATTTTTTATCAAATGTTTAGTTCTTTGTTGCTTACAATTAGTGTATTGCCTCGATAAGTTCGAATTTCGATTACTCGAAATCGGTGGGTCGGAAAAAAAAATTCCAAGAAACCTTTTTCCTTCAAAATTAAACATTCAACGGAAAATGGAAAAATCAATGATATTTTTATAACAAGCAGTGCCGTACTTTTTTTTCTTAAAAATTATCAGGTGACTTATTAATACACGCGCCACTGGTGAAGATAAAACAATTTTTTAATTGGCGAATAATCGGCTTTTTTTGTTTATGAAAACCACAAAGTTTTATTAAAATAGGTAGAAGAGTTTTGAAAAAAAAATTAACTTTGTGTTTTTTTTTTATAAAACTTCAACACCCTGTAGTTCCTAAAAGACGCATTTCCGGGATATAGTTTATAGAACAAACTGGGATTATTTTTGGACGTAGAATACGTGGTTAAAATTTGTGTATTAAAACCTGAATCACCCTGTATACAGTGTGTTCTAAATTAAGTGCGCACCAATGCCAACTTTTTTATTATTGAAAATAGAAAATTGTTTAAATTAACAAACCTGTGGCATTTTTTGCGTTCACTGAAACGGCGTCAGACGTTGCTAATGTCAAATAGTTAATTTCAAACGCATAATTTAATATTTATCCGTACATCCCGTATTTTAAGTCTGCTATTAAATGATAAAATACCATACGTTGATACCTTGGTTAGATCAAGTTTTATGACTTATGCTCGTAGGAAGTTTTTTATTGAGAGGTGAGATGGTTTTACTTTTGAAGCAAATTTCACCGTTAAAGAAATTAATAAATAAAAAAAAATGTCCAAGGAATTTACAGAGCTCCTCACACTCTCCCTAACCTTCTTTCAGAAAGGGGGTGAAAGGGTTTCTAAATTACAATCAAACCTAGTACAAAAATAAAAAATTATTTGTGAATGAACTTAAAAATCCATTAGAAAAGGAAAACATTTTAAGCAAATTTCACCCTTAAGGAAATTAATTTAAAAAAACCCTACCATCATTCTTCTGAATAACCTAACTTAAAGTAAAAATGCAAAAAAAACAGTATTTTTGATATGTACAAACTTAATTGGTTACTGTCAAGGTGACAGTGACAGGTCGACAAATAATTTGACAGGTGACAGACAAGGTCGTATTAAGGAAGTGTTTGCAAAAACTCCCCTGGTGGGCGAGTGGTCTGTTTTAATCGTGCTTTTTTTTTCTCTTAATTTCAGTGAGTTACGGCCTAAAAATCGCGGTGTAAACACACACACCCAAACCAAAAAAAACTAAACAAAACAAATGACGCGCTCTGATGATGGCTAATACAACAAACAAAACCAAAAAAAACAAAACGTAAGGTTCAAGGTGAAAACTAGAGACGAAATTCAATCAAGACGGCCATGGATTGCACGTTTCGGCGGCTTTGACTCACTTCGGCTCTTTTTCTTTTTGTTTGGTTTTTACGACCCTTTGAAAAGTATTTCAAGCAACGTGACTTCCCTAGAGCTGTAAACTAGACTAGACAGGGTTGTAAATTAGCGTTTTGACAGGTAATTGGGGCAAAATTGTCCGAAAAATGTCTTTGCCGGCTGGCGTGTAATAACATTTTTATATGCTCCTAAAAATGCTTAAGTGGCAAACAAAATAATGGTTTTTAAAAAACACAATTTTATTTCGGCCAAGTTACAAAATGAGCTTAATAATATGGAACTGAACTCAGACACTACGTGTCTAGTAATTTAAATAGTTAATTAATTTAATTTTTTAATTTAATTTATTAATTTAATTATTTTATTTTTTATTTTTAGACGGTTTTGAAATATTTTGATGCTATGCTGCTTCAGGAGCATTTGGAAGCTTCTAGATGCTGTTTTGGAGCTTCTAAACTGTTTTGGAAGCTTTTGAAATATTTTTAGACGACTTCAAGAGCATTTAGAAGGTTTTTTAGCATCAGTTTAAAAAGCGTATTGAAGGCTCTGAACCGCTTTGACAAAAATACAACTTGGATAAATTTATATGCTGTGATATACGGTCATCGATTGAATAGCAGATAATTTTGGTTTTTAGGAGTTGAAATGTAATAGAAGTCAAACTTCACAGTTTAGCTGACGTTTTACATAATTTATTTTTGTATCCTCCGCACCTACGGATTTAAAAATCAAAGTCAAGAGAAAGCATAGCAAAAGCAGCTTTTTCAACCAATTAAACAATTCAATCATAAACTACGAACAGTGCTGCAATTTACGCAAATGCTGCCCATGTTGACTTATCATTTTGAGTTTATCACATAACATTTTTGACTGAAGCGATATTATTTCATTTGGCCACCTTGTATTTGCAGTCCAAGTTCTGCAAGACAAAACATTGTCTGGGATGTCTTCAAAAGGCGCCTAACAATTTATTAGGATAGAAAGTCATAAAAGTCGCTTTTGGTTAGACTAGAAACCTTATCTGCTTTCAATACTAAAACCAGGTGTCATTTCGGTTTAGCAAAGTATACCAGGGTAAAATAGAGCAATAAAACATTGCATTTATTTTTGCTAGTTATATTTACAACCAAATATAATGGTTTTTAAAAACCAGATTTATTTCAGACGAGTTACAAAGTGAGCTTAATAATATAGAACTGAACTCGAGCATTTTATTTCTAACAATTTTGTATAAAAATAGTTGCTTGACTTACTTGCACTACATGACTTAAGTATAAACATTGGGTATTCCTAATTAAAGGGTTAGGTATGCAATATAAAACTTGCTAGGTGAACTTTTGCCAGTACATACATATAACTTAACATTTTATGGAGGTTAAAAGCCCACACAACTCACACCTGTACTTTCCGGTATCTTTTTTTGAATGTGGTAATTGTAAAAGTTGGCTATAATACAATATATAAATTTTTATTCAAAAACATAGAAGCCTTTGAGCCAATTATCAACATTTTATAGGCAATTTCAAAGCTTCAAAATCATTTTTACCTGGAAATGTAAAAATCAAAAACAACAATCATGAAACTCGACTAAAAGGCTTAATTTTTGGCTTTTAAGATACATTTTAAACTATACTACCAACAAGAAATCTGGAACATTAATAGATGATAGACCAATTACAGATTTCTGAGCCATTTTCAACATTTTGAAGGCAATTACAACGCTGAAAAACTACTTTTTTATGTGGAAATGTAAAAATCAGTGACAACAATCATGAAACTTGACTAAAACCCTTAATTTTGGCTTTAAAGGTAGATTTTAAAGGGTATCAATAAAGAAATGTTAGTCAAAACCTTGGAAATAGACTTGATAACTTATTTGCAATTTTTATTATTTAATATCCGACAGGGCTATGGTTTCATCAATAATGATACCTATTAAGATCAATTATCTACGAAATAATGTCTAGGGCGTTATTTTTTATAATTCCCTTAGACTCTTTATTTAAAGTAGATTTCCCCTACAATTTTTCTTAAAACTACCTAGATGAAACATATCCAAAAAGTTTTTTGACGCAAACAAAATTACAATAAGCATTTTTACATAGTTCATGAAAAGTAAAGATATTAACTATTCATTTATTTAGTTTATTGCCACACATTTTCGAATGTAAAAATTTTCATTTATTTTTAGTCGCAATTTTGTCGAAAACGGGGCATGCTACATTATGTCATTCATTTAACAACCCTTTTTTATAATCAATACTTCTATCCAAGAATTAAATAAAATATAGAGTGTACCTCTTAAAAAACAGACCACTTTACCATGCCACATTTGTCTGCGATACCCTGTACAATCCTAATTTTACAATGTGCCTACATTAGCCCCAAGATTTCATTATAACATCTACTAACCCTAACTTTAATGATCAAAACTGGACCCCATAACTTATGGTACATCATCGTAATCAGAAAACTAGGCTCTATTACAATATGCCAAAATTTAATATGGCGCCCATAATAAAAATTAAAGTTGATGATGGCAACTAGAAAATGAAACGTCGGATATCAAAAATGATAATGCCTCGTTGTTTGGAGGAAAAGCGACAATGGCAAGTCATGTGAAATAAGCTTTCCATTAACGTATAAAAGTTGATTGCTTAAGTAGTATCGTTTGGCCCCCAAAGGCCGTCAACATTGACCACTTTTGTCGGTGTATCCTTTAGTTTAAGCCTCAACAACTCGTTTAAATGCACTAATTTTGGTAGTGTTTTATACGTATAGAGTTTAATAGGCTTTCTAAAAATATCTCAACTTGGGTTCATAGTACTGTGGTTTTGTTTTTGTTTATGTATGTTCCTTCTTCAAGTGAACTCTATTAATTTAACTGGTGGAAAAGTCAAACCCACAACTAATAATCTTAAAATTTTGCAGATCCGATATACTGGCTCATCCGATTGTCCCTTATGCCACAGTAATCAGGTTCAGGTATCGACGTGAGTGGTCGTCCAACCAAAAAATTCCCAGGAATTAATGGCTGCATATCTTCGGGATCAGATGCTAGCGGACTGATCAGTCTCAAATTTAAAATGGCCTCAATTTGTGTCACTATTGTCATAAAATTTTCATAGTCTAAATGTATAGTTCTAATAACATGCTTGAAATGAAATTTGAAGCTTTTAACCCCCGCCTCCCACAGACCACCAAAATTAGGGGCACGAGGAGGAATAAAATGCCAACTGACAACCTCATTAGCCAAATAATAATAATAAATGCCTAAAGTCTTGTTATTTTCAGCTTCACCAAGCACTAAAATACTGGCCTCTAAATCTCTGTTTACATTAAAATTCTCTAATAATTCTGATCGATTTGAAAGATACTTTTGTAAATCAAATCCTGAATTAGACAAAATCTCACTGACCTCGTTTTGAATCTTTAACAATTCCTCCTTTGAATGTGATTCAGTTAACATATCATCTATGTAACAACAGTTTTGTATTTCGTTGCTTGCTAAAGAGCGGGTATCTTCTAATGTGAGTTGGTAGAGACACCTAATGGCTAAGAATGGAGAGGATGCCAATCCATAGGTGATCACATTCAGTTCGTAACACTTAAGAACATCTGTGGGGTCGCTACGCCAAAATATTCTTTGATATTTTCTATCAGACTTATTAATCAAAACTCGTCTGTACATTTTTGATATGTCTGCGTTTAAGACATATTTGTGAATGGTGGGTCCTACCACTTGAGTGTCATTTAATGACAAATTATTATCAGTGATACCAGATCCGTTAAAAACTACTCTTAAACGGGTTGTTAAACTATCTTCACCAATTACTGCGTGGTGGCTCACAGAATAAGCATTACCACAGCTACCATCACCTAATTCATCTAAATTTGCACTCAAAAAAGTCATATGACCTAATCTTTCATTCTTCTCCATAAAGCTATTGTACTCATTTCTTAACTTAGAAAATTGTGAAAGACGATTTTCTAAAGAATAATATCTTTTTAAGGCCATACCTTTTGAATTACATAGTTGAGCATTATGTTTAAAAGGAATTCTAACTACCAACCGTCCTTGAGAATTTCTGTAGTAATTATTTTAAAAATGGGATTCTGCAAAATTATCAACCACATTCTTTACATCACATTCTTCGATTGCCCAAACTTTGGTAAGATTTTCATTTACTTCATTGCCACGTGATAAGCACTTCACTTTTACAAATAAAGACCACAGGCGCTTTGTCAATTTTTGAAGGAATTGAGATAATGGTGCCATCTATTAGAGCATTTCGCAAACTTTCATTCCCTATTACCGAACTTGCAATAAACGCGCTAAGTCTGGAGATATTTATCATTCAAATATTTGGGTACAGAGGAAAAAGGCGCCATGTCCATGCGACACTGGCGAATAAGGCGCTTTGTCAGCAGTGCCACTGAGTTGCACAGACATGTTTGGTTTTTTATTCTAGGTCTAGGATAATTTCGGCATTTTAGTCGTTGTTTTTGAAGGGTTATGTTGGTTGTTTAATTCGGTGAAAACGTGAGATCTTTAAGACAACAAAAAGTTAATAAGTTTAGTAGTATACTTGCCTAGTTAAATAAGTATGTCTTGTTCGGAAAATAGTGAGAGTGACGTGTCTAATAGAAAAATCGAGAGAAAAACTAAAAAAAGGAAAAAATACGGGAAACTAACTGATGTGATGAAAACATTCAATTTAAGCAGCCATGAGATTGGCGAGGACTGTCTTTGTAGTCGATATAAATGTTTCCAGGCTGTTCCTGTAACAGCACGAAAAGAAATTATTCGAAAGTTTAATGAATTGAAATCAGTTAATGAACAAAATCTTTATCTATGCGGCCTAATGTCAGTTTTGCCAATAAAACAGAGAAGGCCCCGAAAAGCGGAACAACTTGCTCAATTTCACGATGCTTCTTATCATTATAGGATTCGATTTCATGACAACGAAGAATTAAAGGAAGTTTCAGTATGTCGTAAAGCATTTCTGTCAATACACGGCATAGGTAGGAAAAAACTAGAAGTGTTACAAAGATCATTAAAAGAAAAAGGTGTAGCACCCATTGATAGTAGAGGCAAACACCATAACCGTCCTCATAAACTCTCGGAGGTGTCAAAAAACGTAATAAGAAATCACATCAAATCCTTCAAAGGGAGAAAAACTCATTACAGTTTACACAAAACATCAAAGCTGTATCTTCCTGAAGAACTAAACGTTAAAAAAAGCATAATATGTTTTCACAAAAGTTTCTAGATGTTAAAATATCTTATGAAACTTATAGGACGATATTCTCTACAGAATTTAATATAGGATTCGGATTTCCTAGATCGGACACTTGTAGTCAATGCGACATAAACATCGCGAAAATGAAGGATCTTGAATCTGAAAGATTCAATTTAACAACTAGAGGAATGACTGAATCTTTACAGTTTAGACAAGTAGAGAGGAATATCAGAAACTTGAAAATAGTAATTAAGCTGCATAAATTATTAAAGGCTGACCAATTTTACAAGAGGAAGAGAGAAGCCAAAATAAGTAGTCAACGAGTTTTATCTACTGAAGCAATTTGTTTGGATTTCTCCAAAAACCTTCCACTTTCCAATATAACGACCAATGACGTCTATTACAAAAGACAGCTATCTCTATATTCGCTAAATATTTATGTACTTTCGACTTCTCAAGCAATATTTTATACATTTCCAGAAACTGTTGGAAATAAGGGATGTGATTCGGTCAGTTCCTTGCTTCATCACTTTGTATTCAACTATCTCAACGAAGAAGTTCAACATTCAGAAATATTTTGCGACTCGTGCGGGGGGCAAAATAAGAACTATACTGTGTTCCGACTTCTTCACTATATAGTCCACGTTGAAAAGAGGCTACAATCGATAAAACTTACTTTTCCAATAAGAGGGCATTTCTATTTGGAGTGCGACAAAGACTTTGGTTTGATTAATCAAAAGAGCCGAGCTGAAGATTGGATTGAAGTATTCAAATCAGCTAGAGTTAAACCAATGCCCTTTGAAGTGGTTGAAGTTGAACAAAGCAATTTTAAGAACTGGACGTTCTTTTTTAAAGAGAGGTACAGAAGAAAATGTCTCTTTCCAACTCTACCGATTCGAGAACTAAAAATAGTTAAAGCATCCTCGCCTAATTTACTACAGGACTACATATAATGGGATGTGGGAATCCAGCCCTGTAACAGACCCAAAATTTAAACCTACTCAAAAGTGCAGAGACGGAGAATTTGAACTGCCCGATTATTTATACAATGGTACGTAAGTTTTCTACTGATAATATTACAATGGTATAATCATAATTTATTTTAAAAGTGGAAAAGTGGAAGAATCTGCAAGATTTTAAAAAATTTTGTGGGCCCGAGGCGCAGAATTATTTTTCCAATATTCCACATTCAATAAATTAAAATACCTGAAGCCTCTCTGACTCGAAATTAGTTTATAGTATCATGCAGGGTAAGTTTTCTATTTAAAAACAAAAAAAAAATAATAAAAAATCCTGTTTTTTAATAGATCAAGCACGCAAGTATTTTGCTGAAAACACCATTACTTGAGTGTTCACTTAATGACATGGCGCCTTCTTAGAATGTCGCGCATGGACATGGCGCGTTTTTCCATTTTTTTTATGACGTCAAGTGAAAGAATGTTGTTTTTGTAAACCATGCTACATGCTACATTAAAATCTACCTAATAGGTGCTACTACAAATGCTGAGTCGTCATTTCTACCCTAGTTCAAAAATCTAGTTAAAATTTAAACAAGACTGTAAGGAATTAAAACCTTTAAACTGGTTTTTCTCGAAATCGATTTTTTTGACAAAGCGCCTTTTTCCCCTGTGGTCTTCAAATGGAAATATTAATGTCACCTCCTATTAGCCAGCCTAATTTGCTAAATTGTCCAATTTTCCCAATTTAATTTGATTGGTTAGCAAAATGTCATAAAAAATACTTACACCACATAACATGTCAATATCTTTACTGATGTTAAAGTCAGGATCGGCTAGATTTACATGCTCCGGTATCGAAATGCAACTTGAATCAAATGATCTTATCGGCATCGCTTCAGTAATTTTCGGAAAACTAAACAATTTGCTTCTGTTTGGAAACTCCCGATGCGTGATTTTAATGTACACCTAGTTTTATATCTACCTTGCAAAAAGTTATTACTTCCAACACCCGAAACAGAATAATTAACTAAAGGAAGGATATGACACGCAGTCTTCTCCACAATACTTTATTACGACCTTCAAAAGGTAAGGCCTGCTCTACTAGTTTCGGACATATAAATGGCCATCTTCAGGAGCTATAAGAATAAATTACTCTACTTATGCGTAACAGGTGTTTAACAAACGGGAAAAAACCTACCTCAACTCGACAATTAATGTGCGGGCTGTCTTTCTAGAAAGGGGGAGACAGTGAGACCCATGTTGTAAAGGTTTGTGAATTTAAGGTTGTTAAAAGTGGGAATAAAGCTATAAAAATTTTAACACGTGTAGTATAAATTAAAAGGGTTTTAAAAAATTGAATAATTACCTGAATGGAGAAAAAAAAAAGAAAAAAACTGACACTACATCCTATTTAAATTTAAACACAAATACTTAAACTTAAAATTAGACCCATTTTAAGGGCTGGGTTAGACCCTATGGAAAAAGATAAATTTAAAAACCAATCCACCATCCACGGCAGCGGCGATCGAACAGGAAACAAAATGGTGATTTTTTAAAAAACTTTGAAAAAACCGCAGTGATAAGCCGTTAATACAAAGGCAGGGGGAACGTTTAAGAGGGGATTACACTAAAATCAATAACCTAGGTGACAACCGGTGGGCAGTTCTGCAACCCACAAATCAATAAAAGATTAACAATAAAAGGTTAAAGCTGCAACCATTTATACAACAAGATGTAAAGTTAAAACCAGAAATAAACAATGCACTAACCGACAAACATGTGGCGGGTGGACAACGCAATGCGCAAAAAGGGGGGTAGCCAAGGGCTCAAACATGATTTTAAACCCCGCAGAAAGTGCAAACACCGACCAACACGCTAGTGAAGGAGGGGATGTTGAAAGATGGGGTGCTGGGAGTGTTTACGAGGGATTAGGAAGCATTAAAAGGTGAGGGACTTAAAAAAGGAAGTTGATGGATGGTTAAGCTGATCATTCAGGCAGGTGTGCCCACCATCATCAGAGGCCCTGTTGATCTCAAGCACCTCAAGGTGGTTGAGGAGGCTGCCCTTAGCACACACGTGCAGAATCTTGAAACCCTGTTCAGTATTGAAGGTGTGGCCATTCAGACGAAGATGCCGAGAAAAATTAGATTTCATATAGCTAGTGTTTAGGTTGGGGTTGTTAGTGAACTTCAAGAACTCCCGAGTGTGCTCGTGAATACGAGTGGAGAACCTCCTGCCCGTCTGACCAACATAGAGAGCATTACATCCAGGAGTGCAACAGGACAGTTGGTAAACGCCTGATTTATGCAGTTGAGGAGTAGGATCTTTGGAGTTAAAAAGGAAATGTCTGGAGGTGTGGGAAACTTTGAAGCAAATATTTATGTTGTTAGACCTGAAAATATTTTTCATCTGAAGTGAGAGAGGGCCTAAAAAGGGGATTGAAAAGAATTTTGTTTCTTCAGATGTGTCTTTGTGTATTAATTTCTTATTGACAAATTTTTTAAAATGGTTAAAATAAATTTTATTGATTAATATATTGGGAAATTTATTATTGGTTGCAACTGTTTTAATCCAAGAGAGTTCTAAATTAAAATTTGTTTCAGACATTGGAATGTTAAATAGGCGGTTAAAGAAACAGTTTAGGGACGCAACCTTCTGATTGAGAGGATGAATAATTAAGTTTTTTTTTAGGAAAACCAATTTTATTATAAAAGCTCCCAGTAATGAAATTTGATTGTGAGCCTTGATCTAGTAAAACAGTCGCCTTAAACTGTAATCCTTTATTTAGGATGAAAACAGAAGCAGTAGACAACTGCGCATATTTATTAGCCCGACTTATTAACGTAGTTTGAGGCGAGACAAGGGTCGCATTCGTTTTCGCGCTCCATGGAGCGAGCAGAGCGTTTTTGACGTCACAATGACGTAATTTAACAATTGGTCAAATTATGGTTTTCCCAAATTACGTCATTGTTACGTCAAAAAGCTCTGCTCGCTCCATGGAGCGCGAAAACGAATGCGGCCAAGGTCATCGTTGCGTTGAATACTGTTTCTATCTTCAACCGGGTCGTGATTATTCGCAATGTTTATGTGCAATGTGTTTTATGCCCTTCTCTCGTCTGCTCGAGCCGCTCGGCCTGCGTTTATTTCCCTTGCTGCAGCACATATTCTACAATTTTCAAATGCATATTTTGGATTCAAACAGTTTAGATACTGTTTCAGCCTTACCGCTTCGTGCTTTCTTTTATCAGGATCAAGTTTTAAAAATGAATTGCATTTAAATATTGAATGACTTGATTTACAGTAAAAAAAATTGTTATTGCTATTTGTTAGTAATGAGTACGATTTGTTGAAGTTTTGATTAAAATTTCTATTATTGTAAGTTTTATTTTGATTTTTATTGCTTTTTGTACTCACAGTTTCAAGATTCTCTAATAACTCACATTCTCTTTAACAAAATTGAGCAAGTCCTCAAAAGAGGGTAGATCAGTATTAAATTTTTTAGATTCCCAATCCTTACGAGTTGGGTGGTCAAGTTTTGTAACCATTAAATAAACAAGTAACACTGACCACTGATCTGTGGGTTGATTTAATGCTTTTAAACCTTAAACATTTCTATGAAATAAATCAAATAAGCTGCGCAATTCAGTGTGTGATTCTTTGACTACTGAAGGCGCTTCAAATAAACCATTGACAAAATTAAAAATAATTAGTCTATTATTTTCGTATATGTGTTTTAACATGTTTAAGGCAATACTATAATTATCGTTATTTGTAGTTTTAATCGACTCTAACATTTTAAATGCATCACTTTCAAGATGTGCTTTTAAATAATAAAACTTGAGCAATTCATCCATTGATGAGTTTTGATCAATTATTGAATTCCAACTTATGAATTATTATTAATGTCTGGTAATTTTATTGAAAACCCCGTAACATGTCGCTGGGAACTATGTGATTCCGGTAGGGAGATGTTATCAATTGGCTCTATTTTATGATGATTTGACAATATAAGTAAAGCACGCGCACTTATTTCATCAAATAAATCTTCAAATTAGATATATTAAATATATATATATATATATATATATATTATTATATATTATTATTGATATCTTTCTTGTTTGTCTTGACTAATATTATCAGCTGATAATGCCAATTCATCATTTTCGGTGTCAATTAACAATTCTATTTCGTCCTGGTACTCCCTAAACTCATCACACAATGGTTGAGTGCGTGCTAAACGGCTATCTAATTGCATAAAAGCACTATTATCAACTTGGAGGGGATCAAACAACTCAACACATTCTTTGAAACGAGTTAAAGGTGGTTTAAAACTAGCTTTATTTTAAATTGCAAACGATTAAAATGGTCTCTAACGTCCGTCATTTTGTCTTGATTTTATAATTAAAATGTATTTATTTTTATAAGGCTTTGTCGATTTAAGTTAATGTAAGTAAGTGTTATCAAATTGAGCCAAATTCAAGACTTACTGTTCTATCTGGTAGATTTTCCTTTTTCAAGTGGACTGTATTAATTAAACTGGTAGAAAAGTCAATTCCACAACTAATAATCTTAAAATTTAATAACGGTTTTAAACCAGAAAGAAATTAACTGTTGTGCGAGTCTTCCCATTCTCTCGCAGACTGCACTTAGAAACTTAAAAACTTAAACTCATTGCGGGTGAACCTCCGCGATGTTGCCGACTTTTTAAAGAGTTAACAATCTAGTAACGAAAGATTTTTTTTGATAAACAAAACCTCACCAATCATGTCGCTGTTTACTGAATGATGCGATATCAATGGTGCTGTTCCTAGATTTTGGGACGCCATTTGAACATTCTAGCTCATAGAGTTGAGTACAGATGTCACCAGATGTGGCACAACAGCTATTGGGTTAATAGGTTGAACGGTTTGGCCGCTAGAGGGCGTCAAAGTTGACTCATTTTTTATGTCTTTTTTGGTGCATCTTTTCTTACAATTGTCAATAACTAGGTTATTTGCAATACTTTGTATAAACTTTTGTATGTCAATGAATAGCCAACGAAATAAGCTTTCTATTGACGTATAAAAGTTGATTGGTTATTGCTACGGTTTCCAAGCTAAAGAGCGTCAAAATTTTAAAATGTATAATTCTTCGTTGTTTTCCAATGGATTTTATTTATGATTAAATTTAAATGGAATATGTTAAAAAAAAAAATTATTCATAATATAATTAGTACGAAATAGTATTTTTTTATTTGTTTACTTTTAATACTAATGCTAATAGTTCGGTAGTGGGTTAAAATTTAGGTTAGCTTAGGTAGTTAGTTAGGTTAGGTACTGCAAGTGCAAATTTTATTTTTATTTTACATAAAATGGTAAATATCTCAGAAATGGATACAGATAGGTATAACCGGAAGTCTTGAATTTTTGTTTCTTGTTTTAGCTTATTGATTCAGTGACATAAGAGAGAACATGATACAAATACACTAGCTTCGCATAAGCTTGCCAGTAAAAACCACAATTTCTGCAGTTAAAGAGTAAAGAATTAATGCAAAAAGAGAAAATTAAATATATGTATCTTATCGTAAAAGAACACCACAATGAACACTACAAAAACAATAACTAAAACAAAAAGCGATTATCAAACTTTTGAAACAACACGCAAACTGAACGCATAAAGCTAGCTAACAAAACTGATACCTGAGTTTAGCTGTTACCTTTATTTAAAGAAAGTGTAGTTTACGATTTAGCTCGTTTTATGACAGGACATTCTTTTTCTTTTTTTTTCATTCTTTTTAGTCACGTAGCTGAAATTGTTGGTATAATAAAATTATATAAGTTATTGCGTCATCTTTCGTTCTTCGGCCCTCACCATGGTTATTTCGGTTATTTGAGAAGACCGAAATTTAGACATAGTTGAGCAATTCGAATTTCCATGAAATGTTGCTTCTTCCTCTACAACATTGCAAAAGTATATTTTTTAGATCCGACGTATTGGTTTTTGGTTTCCACCGTCACTTTTATTTGTCTCTATGGGTGTCATAATCTATTTTTAACAATTTTAATTCAACTTGTTTTCTGATTACAGTGCTGTTTCAGAAATTATGTTTTTACAACGAGTGCCTTCAACACAATATCTCAGCAATGCTTCTTTAGGTCAAATTACCCTAGTCAACATAATATAATTCCATTTTGCAACAGAATGATCATGTGACACGGAGTGCGCTTTAACCTAATCAATTGTTGCTAATCAAAGCTCACGAGCTGTGACCGGTCAGTCAAATAAGAACGTATCAAATTGACGCTCCCTGAAGAGAATTTGCAATGTTTTAACTGTAAAGCAAGAATATTAGATAATACGTAGCCAAAGGCTTTCGTTAGATGACAAAGCAGTCCCCAGCGTCGAAACTGGTATTAACTAATTCCACAAGTTTATTGATAGTGTCACGTTTAATTTATGAGCCCTTCTGGGTTCACCAATTAAACTGACTCACGACGTTAAACGTCGCGCCGGGATCTCAGTTTTAGGGATGGAATCAAACACTGAGTTTTTCTCATATAACACTTAAATCTATTAGATATGGTATACACAAACGTGTCTGCACAATACGGTTATAAACACTAAAAGTTGACAATTCTACAATTGTACTTACATAGTCACAAGCTAAGGACTTAGCATTTCCTGGTGGCTGGCTTGGTCACTTCGCGTTTGAACAACTTTGGAGAACGGACTAATTAACTTGATCTTTTCCCGAGGAGAGTCGACATTTCGACTTCTCGGGTCAGCTGGTCGCACTACCGTTGATCGGTTCACACTTGTCCTATACTGCTAAAATCGGCGTATTTTATACCCGATTGATCGGCTGACGCAGTTTGTTATTGTCGCTTGTTTTTCACATTTCTGTAAAGCAGGTGGTGGTGACTCATCACCGATACGGTGCACTCGGTGCATGACACATTCGGTGCATCGTGATGCGACCTTGCCTCGTGCGCTTAATATTTCGCAATCCTCGAATACTCTTATGTTTTTTAAGTTAATCAGTCCAACTTTCCAATTAACGGATTTTCCATTCGTGACATATGCCTCCGCCCCAGAAAAACTGGTCCCCAGTTTTATATGAACAATAATAAAAACTGTAAACAATAGAAAAAACATATCGTTAACATAAATTTAAAAATTACATGTGTACATACCAAGGTATTATGATTAATGGTTAGTTTTACATATGCGAGTATTTCATAGTACTCAGTTAAGTTTACAATCATTTCTTAATAATAAGTTAGTACTTACTCTAACAAGAAACCTAATAAAATCTTTCCTCTCCTGAAATTATACATAAACAATATCATGCACTTTTAATCTATTCGGTTCCGGCAATGGCAGAACAAAAAATATTGCAACACTGAGAAAAGTTCAATAGAGTCTTAGTCCTATGAGCCAAACTTCGCATCTCACATCACTGAACACCATTGTGATCACTGTTCCATAAATGTTTGTGGTGTGGGTCGATTATTGAATCGATGATTCGGCTAACTTGGACCTCAGTATAAACGTACAGGCCCATCGTGAGTTCCAACAACAATAATGGCTCATCATAGTCTGCTTCCTTCATTCTCATATAGTCCTCAGTGTTACATGAAAGATAAGAACAAAGGTTAATATGCGCTACTTAAGGCTTAATATACAATATTGTCACGTTTAGGGGGTAGCGCAGGAAGAGAAACAACAATCGTAGCTCAAGTATGTCTTCTTTATTAGGCTAGGCAGTGAACACTGTCCAAGAGGGGGTTGTGTGGGTGTGGGTGTATGTGCGTAAGGCCTTCTGATGTGCCGCCAAGCGGAACCCGCTCGATACGAGCAGGGTGCCCCTATGTCCGACACGCCCAAAGGATTTACTTAAAGCACTGGAACAGGGTAACGAGCCGTCCGGGCACTAGAAAGTTCGGACTGTCGCTCGTGACCTCCCTCTGGGGATGACCCCAGAGTTCGGTAATCTTCGATGGCTTGAGACGCTGATTAAATACCCACATCGTGACCCCAATTTGCCGGTCTTGCTGATTCAGACAGTGCACTAGGGGAGACCGGGGCCCGACTAGGTAACGGAACTTAGTGCAATTTATGTTATTCGTGACATCTCCCCCTTCCAACAAGTGTTCGCCCCGAACACTAAAAGTCCATGTTTACAAAATCAACTCACTTATTTTCTATTCTTATTTTCTAATGCAGGTGGGGGAGTACTTTATTTAAACCAACCTATCATCAAATATTACTTCTTAAACTAACATGTTACTTATCTTCTAGAAAAGGGGTGGAAAAACTTTATTGAACAAATATCTTAACTACTTCTCGATTTTTAGACGTTGCCATGTTTGCATACTCAAAAAACACTTATTCCTTTCGTTGGGTCACCTTTCAACCTTGTTGTTGCGTCCATCTTCTTGCCTTCTCATTTAAGCGTAAATTGTCCCCTGCATCGGGCACCATCTTCTAGTACCTTCTCTCGGCACTACATTGTCTAAGCGGAAATCCATCGCTTAGCTTCGACATCTTTGGTCCATTGCGTGCTCTCTTTTTAGCACACGTTGCTTTGGACTACTATACATCATTTCTAAGCCCATCTGGAGAACCTTCTTCAGCCCGTCATTTAAGGGACTCTGGGTGCACGCGGCTGTAGAACCGACGGTGCGGAACCCATCCGAAGATGCTGGTTTCTCCTAGGCTTGCTCCTCTTCTTCTCGCTTCTTTAATCAGGTCAATTTGTCGATGGACGCAACGAGGTAATTAGGTGGCCCCTAAAGTCAACAATCAATTAGCAAACAAGCCCGACTCCAATAACATAAACAGACATAACATGTATTTATAAACAAAACACCTGATACTTGCGCGATTTTGCTACCTCAGCAAAGTACCTAGGTCGGAACGGAACTTAGTGCAATTTATGTTATTCGTGACAATATTATGTCTTATAACAAAATTAATTTTAGCATCATTTGTAACCGTTATTTATTTGTTAGTATGTACGATCCATTTTCCATTAAAAAATAAAAAATGGAACGTGTGAAATTCATTTTCCAAATGCTGTAAAGCAAGGAATCCCGTGTATGCACCGCGCGATAAAAATTAGTCATGTGAACAACTTGAATTTTTATGTTAGTAGTTCGTCAACAACCAACAAGATTGTCGGAGCGTCGTGTCAGGAATATTCGCTTCTTCAGCGAAATATTTATCGCACCTTATTAGTTCATGGCGCTGAAAAATAATTGGATTAATTTCATGACTAGATTATACTCGCTATTTGGGTTTAATATGACACCATCATACATTCCAATTTTTTTTATATTTATATTTTTTTTTTAATTTTTATTTCATCCACGTGTGTATATTATGCCTGTATCAACATATGTATATATATAGCCATTAATAATAAAGTAATACAAAAACAATAGCAAGGTAATATAAATAGAAGTGTAGACCTCATAGCTGCTGATAAGTAGCATATGGCCCCATGTCGTCAAACGGTTCTAATTGCGCGATAAACGGCTGCGTTACCGCGTGTCCAAGAACTCCTTCAGTTTGTTGCTGATTAATGGGCCCCCCTTCTTGCACCTGCGCCAGGTTTTCCGGATTCGGGCATAGTGCCGGATTGCGGTCGACCTGACTTGCGTGTGATTCAGGAGGTCCAAATGCACTTCCACAAGATGTGCCAGCAGAATTGATTTCCGATGTTTCATCCCTTTCTTGTGTTTGGGGCACCACTGGTACCCGAAACTGATATGTCATATCCGTTACATAAGCATGCGGATATGGCGGATGACCCGGTTGACTCAAAAATTGAGTTCTCCCGTACACACATGTAGCACAAGGACATCCTTGCACAAATACATTTTCCCATGCTCGCCAAAAATCCTCAGGTCGATATTGAGGTTGTTGGGGTGATATGCAAATTTCACAATCACATGTCGAAAACGGAGTACCCCCTTGACGTACTTTCTCGCCAAGTAGAAGTATGATATACTCCGTATGAATGATTTGAGTCCACAGGCCAAGTAGAGATTTTGTAATCCCTAATAATTGTATTGGTACCACTCGATCAAACTCTCCTTGCAGTTCCCACAAGTGGTACAGTGCCAATTTGTATAAATACAGTTTGGTGTTTATTTCGGTAACACACCTAATATAAAACAAGAAATTCACAATCCATTCCATTTTTGGCACTTCGGGTTTATTTAAACCAATCTAGTAATTAGTCATTATTCATAACTGCGCGTAGCGATGAATCAAATTTGTCTTATCGCTCGCGAATTAGATGCTTTCTTCACCAAATGCATAAACAACTATATGGTCAAGGTGATTATTACACCGACAACATCATATATTTATCTTTATTCGTTTGTAGGTACCTACATTACAATAACAATATTCAATGTTTTTATTTCCATTACATGTAACCATTTTTTATCTTATAGGGAAAATTAAACTGATATCTGTTCTTGAATTTTAAGAATTTGCGCAATAAAAAGTCAGACGCAGATAACAGAATAAAATCCTTGGGCCCTGTAAAAATAGGTACACAGCTCAATATGTGGAGCCGTACATTATAATTGTTACTTTGTTTAAACATTATGCTTAATTGCATTTTTGCATTTTATGCATTAATCGGTCTGCACTAAACAATGTCTGGTCTCATTAAGATATTATTCCGAACTGGCCAAATCAGCGAATCCCATGGGTTTAAGCATGGTGCACCATTTAACTGTTGGGAAAACATTTCTCTGATAACCTTAACATTTGACAAGTTCATCGTCTGGAAGTAATTTGCTAATTTCAGCATCCTGGCTTTCCGGTGGAGAGGGATCTGAATTGTATTTATACGGTTTTCTTATCACATTCTCCACAGTTCGTCCTCTGACCCATACGAGACTTTTGTACTGCATTTTTGTCGTGTCATACGAGTCTTTTGTAGTGCATTTTTGTCGTGTCATATTTGAAAGTAAGTATAAGTGTTTTTTTTCCTTTTTATTCATTATTTCCATATAGTTTTCCTTCCAAAGAAAAATTCACTTTGTTTCGCTATCCAATGTTAACAATATTTTCCCTTTCAGATGGAACCTGGAAATGGAGGAGGAGATATCGAAAAGGGCCGGGGCCGCGGTGCTCGTTTGATGGCCCTATTGGCTGCCCAGCGGGCCCGACGAACCGTGGGTGCGGCCAGCCTCAAACTGGGGTCTGAAGTTGATGCTGGTCCTTCTGCGGCCAGCGAGGTGGAGGCTCCCCCTCAAGTGGCAGGTGAGGTGGAGGCTCCCCCTGGAGGTCAAAACTCCCCAGAAGAAAAAATAGAGGAGGAAGGCGACGTCAACGACGCCTCAACAGTGGTGGCGCCGCGTTTGGCTGTTGAAGCCATTGGCAGTAATGCCAAGACGGTTAATTTTTATTTTTTTTAGAGTAACAAAAAAAACAAAAATAAATAAATATTAACCCAAATGCTTGTATTATTTTAGTTGCGGGGTTCCTTCTGGTGTCCATGGGTCATGGTAATGTAAAATTCTGCTTACATGGACTACTTCAGTTTTAGATTTTTGCGAAATACCCTTTCGTATTTCATAGTCCACATCAGACATTTTTCGATTTATGTAATAAGGACCAAACCATCTAAGCAGTAATTTTTCACTTTTTCCTACTTTCCTAATAGGGGTGAAAACTTTTACTTGGTCCCCCACTTTAAATTCAACATGGCGGTGTTTACAATCATAACGTAATTTATCTATGTCTTGACGCCGTTTTATATTTTCAACTGCCAAATTTCTGACTGCTAAACCAATGTCTCTAATTTGGTCGCTATTACTACTTTCCAAGGGTGGCAATAAGTTTGCTTCCGTTGGTAAAATAGGTTCACGACCGTACACCAGCATGAATGGTGAAAATTTAGTGCTATCCTGTTTCGCAGAATTATACGCAAAAGTCACATGTGGAAGATATTCATCCCAATTTGATTGATCAGTATTAGTATACATAGATAACATATTGGCTAAAGTTTTATTAAATCTTTCTGTTAAGCCATTAGTTGCGGGATGATATGCAGTAGTAAACTGACTCGTTGTCCCCATCTTTTTTAGCAATTCCGTAACCAATTCTGATTGAAAAACTTTCCCTCTATCGCTTAACAATTCCTTGGGTGCACCGTGTTTTGTAATAATTCTCTCCAGTATAAATTTCGCTACAGGTCCGGCTTTGCCGCTCGGTAATGCGTCAGTCTCCGCCCACCTTGTGGCGTAATCTGTCGCTACCACTATCATGGTTTTGCCGCTGCTACTTCTGCGAAACGGACCTAACAAATCTATTCCACCTTTTTCAAATGGGGTGCCAACTGGAATAGGATGTAACAGACCGATAGGCTTTTGATTTTGTTGGCCTTTCCTGGCCTGACAATCCGGGCATCCTTTTACAAAACGTTCCACGTCCTTTTGCAACCCTTGCCAATAGTATCTTTGTTTTATTTTCGCTAGGGTCTTTGACAATCCCAAATGGCCACTCAGCGGTTCTGAGTGTGAACTGTTGCGGTATCACTAAAAGTTTAGTCCGGCCCACTCCATGCGGGTTTATACGGTACAAAACTTCTGATTCAAGCCTAAAATTTTTCGCTTGCTTGCGTATACCAATTGTAGCTTCTTCAGGATGTTTTATAGCCTGAATTATTTCCAAAATGTTTTTATCTTTTGCTTGCAATTCTGCAATGTTACGCATATCCAATAAAAAGGTTGGTATTTCGTCAATTTCTTGTACTTTCGTATTTGCTGGCAAAACAGGATATCTGCTTACGCAGTCTGCATCTCTGTGAGCAATTCCTGATTTATGATGTACTGTGTAGTCAAATTCTGATAACTTTAACGCCCAACGCGCTAAACGTCCAGTAGTCTCTATCAAGGTTTTTAACCAACATAGCGCATGATGATCAGTCACTATTTTTATAGGTTTTCCATAAATAAAATGTCTAAAATAGGATAGCGCCCTTATAGCTGCTAACCCTTCAAGTTCTGTTATCGAATAATTCTTCTCAGCTTTACTAAGGCTTCTACTTGCATATGCTATTGGGTGTAACGCATTTTCATGATCTTCCTGCAATAATATTGCTCCGATTCCATCTTTACATGCATCTACCCTCAATTCACATCCTTTATTTGGTTGAAAATGTGCCAAAACTGGTTCACTAATCAATTTTTGTTTTAGTGTTTCAAATGCTTTGTCATGTATGTCCTGCCAATCAAATTTATTTTGTTTCTTTGTTAGATCATGTAAAGGACGTGCAATTTTTGCAAAATTTTCTATAAACTTCCGGTAGTAGTTACAAAGTCCCAAAAAACTTTGTACACCCTTTACATTTTTTGGCCTTGGAAAATTTTCAATTGAAACTAATTTCGATTTATCTGGAAAAATTCCATCTTTCGAAATTGTATAACCAAGAATATTAATTTTTTCTTTTAAATATTCACATTTTTTAGGTTTTAGTGTTAAGCCTGCACTTCGGAGTCTATTGAAAACTTTACGTAATTTTTCCAAATGTTCATCTATCGTTTTAGAAAAAATTATAATGTCGTCCATGTAAATTAAAACTTCTTTCCATTTTAAATCTCTAAACACTACATCTCCTAACTGTTGAAATGTTGCCGGGGCATTGCACAATCCAAAAGGCATTACATTAAATTCCCATAATCCGTGACCTGGCGCTGTAAAGGCAGTAAGTGGCTTACTTTCTTCTTTTACTTTGACTTGCCAATGAAATGAAAACCTGAATACATGTCTAACGATGAGAAATATTTGGCGTTTCCTAAGTACGTCAAAATATCCTCAATATTAGATCCTGACCACGAATTTTTTACTGTCACATTGTTTAACTTGCGATAATCCACGCAAAATCGTGTCTCTCCAGACTTTTTCTTTACTAATACGACGGGACTTGCCCAGGGCGAGTTACTTTGCCTTATTATGTCGTATTGTTCCATTTCTCTTATCTGCTCATCTATTATCTCTCTTTCTTTTTGTGCCACTCTGTAAGGTTTCTGTTTTATCGGTTTAGCATTCCCTACATCAATCTCATGTTCAATGACATCGGTTTTTCCCATATATTTTGGTGTTTTTGAAAAAACGTCACTATATTCTGACAGTAATGTCTGCAATTTGTTATACAATTCTGGGTTCGTTATATTGCTTAGGTTATGGTCATTCATGGTAATCATTTCTTCATCATCTTCAGTTTCATCAATACAATGAACTGGAATTTTTGCTATATCCATTTCTATATTTTTCTCTAAATAACCAATTGTGGAATTTTTTAATATGAACACTTTTTTAAACCTCATATTATTAATTTTGATGTACCATTTGCCATTTCTTACAAAAATATTTGAACAAATCAATCCTCTTGGTCGTAGGTATTTATCGTTCTCGATAAAGCAGTACTTCGTGAACTCGTGCGGAGATAAGGCACAGTTCAGTCGTACCGTTATCTCGCGACCAACCTCGACCATGTAGTCGGTTTCAAGTGCAACCTTCAAACTTCGCGCGGTTGACTCAATCTCGACGTTCGCAAATACCTTATTAGTATCTTCCATTTGTTCTATTTTCCCTATGTTGTTGTTGACATTGTTGCCAAAATGTAAAATCAATGGGTCAAGTTCATGGTATAATGTCACAGTATTGGTATTATAGTCAATCAATGATTTTTCACTAGCCAAAAAGTTATGTCCCAAAATTAAGGCTTTTGATAAATTTTGCACCACTAGTGCCTCAACGGAAATCCGTTAAGCAGAGGAACCGACAGTTGAGCTATGATGCGCGGGTTTAAACTCTTTCAACTCTTTTAAGACTTTTTCGGGGTTTTTTCCTTGGGCTAGTGCTTGTTGCAAAACAAATTTTTCTTTGTCTGATATACTTTGAGCTCTACTGCGAGTTCGTACTCGTGATTTGTCACTTGGTTCACTCATGTAAAATCTAATACGAAATGTTTGGCAGTATTTTTAATTATTTCGATTTTCCAAGTTTTCGGTCAAAATTTAAACGATTTTTTTTTTAAACAATTTGATTATTCCTAGCAATTTCTTTGCAAATTTGCTTGTTCATCAAACTAATAATTTTTTTGACGCTAAAATACACAAGCATTAATACCCCCATGCACAGAAAAATAATAATTAAAATTTTCTTTGCTGACCATGAATTATCTTTTCCTGAACTATTTGATACACCTCCACTATTTCCCGCTTGGGAAATAATAATTTCCTCCTCTTTTGAAGATGTACCACCCATATTAAACCAAAATTTTCTCAAATGAACGCTTTAATAGCAAAGGTAACCCCCAAAAAATCACTGAATAAATCAACGTTACTATCCCTAGCCAAAAGAAAATAATACTTAAAATTTCTTTTATAGCCCACACATTATTTTCCTGAATCTTTATCATACCCCAAAAAATAAAAATAAAAATAAAAAACTCAACTATTGTTTTTTATCCATCCCAAAATAGACCGGCGCCTCCACCAAATGTCACGTTTAATTTATGAGCCCTTCTGGGTTCACCAATTAAACTGACTCACGACGTTAAACGTCGCGCCGGGATCTCAGTTTTAGGGATGGAATCAAACACTGAGTTTTTCTCATATAACACTTAAATCTATTAAATATGGTATACACAAACGTGTCTGCACAATACGGTTATAAACACTAAAAGTTGACAATTCTACAATTTGTACTTACATAGTCACAAGCTAAGGACTTAGCATTTCTGGTGGCTGGCTTGGTCACTTCGCGTTTGAACAACTTTGGAGAACGGACTAATTAACTTGATCTTTTCCCGAGGAGATTCGACATTTCGACTTCTCGGGTCAGCTGGTCGCACTACCGTTGATCGGTTCACACTTATCCTATACTGCTAAAATCGGCGTATTTTATACCCGATTGATCGGCTGACGCAGTTTGTTATTGTCGCTTGTTTTTCACATTTCTGTAAAGCAGGTGGTGGTGACTCATCACCGATACGGTGCACTCGGTGCATGACACATTCGGTGCATCGTGATGCGACCTTGCCTCGTGCGCTTAATATTTCGCAATCCTCGAATACTCTTATGTTTTTTAAGTTAATCAGTCCAACTTTCCAATTAACGGATTTTCCATTCGTGACAATATTGTTCCATACATAACCTCAGTCTGTCTACTTTACGATATAATAAAGTTTCACGATTTTTTTTTAAATATCTGTTTTATTTAAAATTTAAAAATTGCGTTCTTGTTGGAACACCCTTTACAAGTGATATTTTAAACTCGAAATTTATATGTATTACTTTTTATTTTTATAAGATGGATTCCTTTCACTGGAAAAAATCGCTGACTCACGCAGAATTAGCGGAAGAGGTGGATTTGGCGACATTAGAACTTGCGGCCATTTCCGAAGAACAGGCAGAAAACTCTGATGTGAATGGCGACTCAGACGCCGAAGATGTGATCCCTGATTATTACTGTAACACAACCGCACTTCCGCCATCTACAATAGAAGCTCATAGCGACACTCCGACTTCTGAGAGTGATGCGCCTTCTCAAGCATTGACTCCATCATGTTCAGGATACTCTTCTACTACATCTAGCAGGTCAAGCAAGAGAAGAAGAACTAATTTGGGTACTCCAACTCAGCAATCAGAGGACTTCTATGACTTTGATTCTGACGATTCCATTACTGACAAAACTTACACTCCTTTAGACAAGTTACAAACACAACATAGTAGCAATGAATTATTGCATGACAGTGACAGTGAACAGGAGAATATAGATGTCACCCTAGATTTTGATCGTTTTTGCTTATGGGAAAAAAGTTCGGTTTTGCCACAGACATTCAACAACTACAACTTTGACACTAACGTAGGCCCTAATGTGCAGGTAATTGTTATATATATTTTTCGTTTTTGTATAAATATTTATGTAAACAGTAATTCTTATTTCAGATTGATTCGGAAGAGCCTATTGACTTCTTCCATTTATTTTTCACAGAAGAGTTTCTAAAAAACATTGTGGACCAGACAAACCTATACGCCAACCAGCACAATAAAAATTTGGGATTTACCTATGAAGAAATACAAGCATTTCTAGGAGTTTTAATTATTATGGGATTCAATTCTTTGCCGCAGATGCGCAAATACTGGTCCCAATCTCATAATTTTCATAATAAAAGAATCACATCTATTTTTCCATTGAAAAGGTTCCTGAATGTCCTTAGATTTCTCCATGTAAATGGATATGCGAGAAAAAACATTTTCAAAATGCCAAAACCTCAGACCTCATTCACTCCTGTAACACAGCCCGCAAGCATCAGAACGGTGGTGGGATCTGGCGAGAACACGGGCCTTGACTCCTCCCTTAGTCCCGAAGAAGAGCAGGCTCTGTCAATAATTCCCACCCTTTCTGAAGGAATCCCAGTGATCGCGGCTCCACTAACCAACCCAACCCTCCTCAAACACTGACTAATCCCAGCTGGCTGGAATTGATGGAAAGAGAAGGATCATCTCAATCAGTCCCAGAGGTAGACTTAGAGGATGTGGATGAGTCCTACAAAGTTCTTGTGGAATATGCCAGAAGCAACAACCTTGGAAGCAAGATTATAAGGGACTATTCCAAAAATACCGGATATATAGACAGGGGATTGTTCAATATAACTCTATATGAGTATCTCTCAAAAGAGATCTCAGAGTCTCAGGCTCTTGGAATGTTGAAAGGAATCAGAATGGAGAGACAACGAGCTCAAGCTCAAAGCTCTCGAGACACGGAGCATGCAATGCAAAAATTCATCACCGAGCAAGAAGGATTCTTGACAATGGCATTGGACAAATTGAGACAATCTGGAGACAATGAGAGAAATTGCATGCATGTGCTGAGACAAACAATGGACACTCTAAATCGACTAGAGAAGCAAAAATTAGATTCACCATTGACCCCAAAGTCATCATCCCCTACATCCTCCGTGTCCACTGAACCCCCCGACACCAGCCTCACATTCGGTCACCATCCGACAATGCTAACTGGATTAGACATGTAGCACAAACATGTAGACATGTAGCTGTTGATGAGAGCATGATAGCATTCAAAGGAAGGTCAACATTAAAGCAGTACTTGCCGATGAAGCCCATAAAACGGGGTTTCAAGGTATGGGCTTTAGCCTGCTCTCAAACGGGCTATTTGTACTCATTTGAAGTCTACCAAGGAAAGGAACAGAACCTCAATTCTGAAGACACGTTAGGAGAGCGTGTAATTCTAAAGTTATCAAGAAATTTACAAGGAAAAGGTTTCTGTATTTATTTCGATAATTTTTTTTGGAAATCGGTCTTGAAGTAACACTCGGGTAAAGTTAATCTATAAGTTTCGCGAAAGTGCCAAAAATGGAATGGATTGTGAATTTTTTGTTTTATATTAGGTGTGTTACTGAGATAAACAGAAAAATAAATAAAAATAATAAAAATAAACTTTATTTATACAAATTGGCACTGTATCACTTGGAGGAACTACAAGAAGAGTTTCGTTAAGCGGTACCAATACAATTATTAGGGATTGCGAGGTGTCTACTCGCCCTTTGGACTCAAATCATACATACGGAGGAGTATACCATACTTCTACTTGACGAGAAGGTACGTCATGGGGGCACTCCATTTCTGACATGTGATTGTGCAATATGCATATCACCCCGACAACCACAATATCGACCTGAGGATTTTTGGCGGGCATGGGAAGATGTATTTGTACAAGGATTTTCCCGTACACCTTGTGCTACATGTGTGTACGGGAGAACTCAATTTTTGAGTCAACCGGGTCATTCGCCATATCCGCATGCTTATATCCCGGATATGACACATCAATTTCGGGTATCAACAGTACCTCGAACACAATATACGGAGGAAACATCAGAAATTGACACTGCTAGCGCATCCTCTGTTATAACAGGAGGTGCATATGGACGACAAACGTTTATGGGACCACCCGAATCACACGCAAGTCAGGTTGTCCGCAAAAAGGTTGTCGACAAACTGAAGAAATTCTTGGACACGCGGTAACACAGCCGTTTATCGCGCAATTAGAACCTTTTGAGAACATGGGGCCATATGCTACTTATCAGCAGCTATGAGGTCTACACTTATATTTATATTAGCTTATTATTGTTTTTGTATTACTTTATTATTGTTAATGGCTACGTAGATACAAGATACAAGCATAATATACACATGTGGTTTTAAAATTAAAAAAATTGGAATGTATAATGGTGTCATGTTAAACCCAAATAACGAGAATAATCAAAAAAAAAAAAAAAAACAAAACCTCACCATTTTCAACCAATCAGATCGGTGTTTACCGAATGATGCGGCATTAATGGTGCTGTTCCTAGATTTTGGAACGCCATCTGTACTTTCTAACTCATAGAGTTGAGTACAGATGTCACCAGATGTTGCACACAACTATCATTTCTGAGAATAATCTAGTTATGAAATTAATCCAATTATTTTTTAGTGCTATGAACTAATAAGGTACGATAAAAAATGTTTCGCTAAGGAGGCAAATATTCCTGACACGACGCTCCGACAACCTTGTTGGTTGATGACGAACGACTAACATAACAAATAATGATAACAGTAAACAACCGTTCAAGTTGTTTACATGACTAATTTTGTTCGCGCAGTGCATACACGAAAATCCTTGCTTTACAGCATTAGGGAAATAAATTTCATACGTTCCATTTTTTATTTTTAGGAATGGAAAATGGATCGTCCATACTAACACATAAATAAGAGTTAAAAATGATGCTAAAAATAATTTTGTTATAAGACATGATATTGTATTGAAAAGATATTGATATCTTTTTATCACACAAATCACTCCTGGTATTTTTTTTACAGGTTTTGTGAGAGAAGGTAATTATATAATAGGTTAGTTTAGGTTTATTCGTTGTCCTAATAACACAACGTTTTGGCATCCCTGTATGGTATTTCTTGTTTTGCTGAATTTAAATTCTAAATTCATTTGTTATTTTATTTTGTGGTTCGACACTAGGAGTGATTTTTTTGTGAGGTAAAAATGTTCAAAACAAACGGGCCTTACTACTGTTGGAGAGAACCGGGATGGCAGTCAGGAATCCGTTCAGGAAAGTGAGGTGGACATTATAATGCAAATTAATAAATCCAACCCATTTCTCTCCACGTCAGGACAAGGAAGGTCATCCAGTGTGAATCATAACATGGCATCCCTGGTGGGGAACCAAGATCACTTTAATAATGAAACTCATAATGATTCAGTTTGGCGTACCAACGACGACTTGGGTAGAGATAGTGATAATAGGGACATAGTGAGAGAGGTTGACACAAACACACTTTTAGCAGGAGCTATAAAAGAATTAAATTTAAATTTAAAGACTTTTAGGTCTGGTAGGGAAACCACTTTGCGAGCTAGTTTTGAAGGGGCGGTTCATGAGAATCCTAATTTATTTTTGGTCGAAATGCAACAATATTTTGATAAAGCTGGAATCAATGATTCCCATGAGAGAGCACAACTTATCATGGACCGTCTGAAAGGACGAGCTGCAAAGTGGGCAGCTAGATTTAAACTGTATAGAGTAGGGTCAAAGGAATTAAAGAGAAAGTTTTTAGCATATTTTGACGGACAGAGCGTACGAATTGAATTAACTACTGCATTATATAGCCAAAGACAAGGAGAAAAAGAAAGTACAGATGAATTCGTAGCCAGAAAAAGAGGTATAGCTGCTAGATTGGAACGACACTGCCCTCAGGACGAAGAAACACTTACAAGTATCATTTTGCCAAATCTAAGACCCGAAATTAGATCTCGTCTGAGAGGCATTCAGTTTACTTCACTGGAGCAATTGGAGATTGCTGCTGTCCAAGTGGAAACTGATTTATTAGAGCTCTCGTTACTCGCAGAAAAACCTAAAATTAAAAAAGATTTACCGAGAGAAAATCAACGAGTTATTCAGCAGCGAGTCTCTAATCCTCAACGCAATGACCGGGAAAATTATTCTTCAGTGCGTTGTTATATTTGCCAAGGAAATCACACTGCTCGTTTCTGCCCTCGTGCTATTCAATCTGGGAGACAACAACACGTAGCAGCGATAGAAGAGATGCCCCGTCAAAACTGGCCAAGACATTCAGAAGCTGGTAGCGCAGGTTTGGACGAACTAGAACCCTCTTCAGAAAACTACCACAGGGCCGGAGTACTACGAATGGATCCGGGCCGGAATACCAATTAAACGCTACACTACGTCAGACTCCGAAGTATACTCGACCCACCATACCAGTGACAATCGATAATCGTGTGGTTTTGGCTCTGTTGGATCCCGGGTCGGACATTAATTTAATTGACAAAAAACTTGTCAATCAACAAGCACATTTTGAAGAAAATATTTTATTAAGATTAGCAATCAAAAATCAATCTGTATATACTGAAGGCTCCACGGATGTGGTGTTTTACATTAAGAATGTAAACTTTAAAGAAACATTTCAGGTTGTAAGCGGACTTGGACATCAAATTATTTTAGGAATGCCTTTCTTTTCGGAACATAATGTGGTATTATATTTTGAAAGGGAATGCATGAATTTTGGCAAAGAAACACGTGCTACTGTGTTCTGGAGAAAAAATCAATTAGTACAAAAAGATTCAATCAAGTTACCAGAAATTGTAGATCCGGAATTCAGTACTCTTGTCAAAGAATTTGAAGATGTATTTTTGGTAGGTTTAAATCAACCAACCACCAGAACGACTACTCATCACATTCATTTAAAAAATAATATAGTTATTAACAAAAGATGTTATCCTATGGCGCCAATGAAAAAAGAAATTCTTTATAAACAAATTGACGAGATGCTCAAAGCTGGGGTAATAGAACCGTCTATTTCACAATATGCATCTCCGCCAGTTCTAGTGATGCGCACGGGGAAAAAGCCAAGGTTTTGTGTGGACTATAGAGAGTTGAATAAAATAACCTTGGATGAATCCTCTGGGTTACCACGCATTTCGGACGCTCTAAAAAATATCTCGGAGGCTCGTATATTTACTGTTCTGGATCTCAAAAGTGGTTATTGGCAAGTTCCTTTGGAGCCTACTGATAAGCACAAAACAGCATTCACTACGCCAGATGGAACAGCATATCAATTTACTGTGATGCCATTCGGTCTAAAGAATGCTCCAGCCACATTTCAAAGGTTGATGGCTGGTGAAGTACTTGTGGGATATGTGAATCGCTTTACTCAAGTTTACTTGGATGATGTTATCATTTATAGTAATTCCAAAAAGGAACACTTATATCATCTGAGACTAATTTTAGAGCGATTACGGTTGCATGGACTGCGGGCTTCTGCAGAGAAGTGTCACATCGGGATGGACAATCTAGATTATTTAGGCTTTCGTATAGAGGGTGACTCCGTGGTACCTCAACAGAAACACTTAAAGCAGATTGCAGATTTTCGAATACCAAAGAACCGAAAACAGTTACAAGCTTTTTTGGGGACCTGTGGGTGGCTGCGGGAACACATACCGACATATTCTGATATAACTGCTCCACTCACAGAAATGCTTAAAGGAAAATCAACAAAATTAGTATGGACAGAGGCAGAGGACGCAGCTTTTGAAATGACCAAGCAAGCAGTAGCGAAAGCCCAATCACTTAATAGGCCTGACTTTAGTAAACAATTCATATTACAGACGGACGCCAGTCAGGAAGGTATGGCGGCAGTCCTGTTTCAGGAACCGGAAGCAGGCAGGAAAAATATTATATCCTTTGCTAGTGCCAAATTTAAACCCAACGAGCGTCGTTTGCACGTAAACGAGCAAGAATGCTTGGCGCTTGATTGGGCTATTAATCACTTTCGGCATTACTTGGAGGATTCACCTTTTATAGTCCGAACAGATAGTAAATGTCTTACATGGCTGGAAAAATTTAAAGACACTAAAGCCAAATTGACTCGTTGGGCGCTCCAGTTACAAGAATATAGCTTCACACTAGAGCATGTTCGGGGTTCAGAAAACTATTTACCTGATCTTCTTAGTCGTCGACCTGACGACATTGATTATCAAGGCGAACCTGCCAATGACCGACTCGTTCCACCAGGAGGAGAAAATCCCGATCAGAACTTGATGGATAATGGCGTCACTATTGAAACTGAATTGGCTAATCTAGATGCTGACGCACTGTTCGATAAAGTGGCTCGAGAACAGGCAAATGTTAATTATATGGTGGAAATGATAGCCACCATATCTGCTCTTAAGGAAACCAATGACATTTTGACACCAGAACAGGAACAACTATTGCGAAAATTTGCTGTGGACAACGGGCTTTTATGGAGGCGACATTCAGAAGGTGATCGCTTGGTCGTACCCAGAAAATTAGTTACTCAGGTCATAGAGGCGTATCATGACACTGAGTATTTTGCTCATCCTGGGACCGCCGAAACTAGCAGACGAATATCTAAACATTATTTTTGGGGATACATGTTTCGAGATGTCGGACGATATATTGCAAATTGCATTGTTTGCGGTTTGGCAAAAACAGTCCAGCGTCAAGATGCAGCTCCCCAGAAACCACGAATACCTAAGTTTCCTTGGGAAATGATTTCTGTAGATGTGCTTGGTCCATACCCGGAAGCGTCCGGGACTAAAAATAAGTATATAATACTCGTGGAAGACGTATTCTCGCGATGGTTAGAAGCTTTCACTTTCAAAAGAGTAACTGCATCTGACGTCGTAAACGTATTAGAAAGAGAGATATACTCCAGATATGGAGTTGCGCATTTTTTGATATCTGATAATGGGAGAGTTTTCACCAGTAAATGTTTAAGCAGATCCTGCAATAAATACAGAGTAACACATCTTTACAGTGCGATTTATCATCAAAGGGCCAATCCAGTGGAGAGGCGAGTGCAGGAGTTAAAGAAAGTCCTTCGAGTACTCCTTCTGGACAGCCCTGAAGCGAACTGGGAGAAGAAACTCCCTTTGGCTTTGCAAGTACTGCGTGGAAGGCGAAATGCAGCCACAGGAGAGACCCCTTCGGCTATAGTACTAGGGTATGAGCTGCCTCTTCCAGGAGAATGGCAGTCTCAGTAGAGTAAACAGAAAAAACTATTATCACCAAAGGACAGGAAACGTAAAAACAAAATTGTATTTTCAAGACAATGCCAGTATCAAAAGAAAATGTTTCCTAGACAAGACGAGAAGCCTAAAGTAATTTTTCAAGTGGGGGATCAAGTAAACGTACGAGCCAGAGCTCCAGGTGTATTTGCACCTGTATGGAGAGGTCCAGGCTTAGTGATTAAACAGTTATCGGATTCAACTTACGAGATAGAACTCGAGGGTTCGATTTCGATCATTCACGTGGACGATTTGAGGCCAAGTCGTATCGGTAACCATTGACTTCCGATAAAGAGTTAGACACTTCAGTATCGCTTATTTACGAGCCAGATCCTTTTTTCTCTCAGGAAGAATCTGATGACGGTTGGACCGGACATCAAAACCGAAATTTTCATCGAATCGATCCTGCAAATGACGACTCCGAATTGAATTGAACCAACTTATGTCTGACAATGCTTTTTATTTATTTTATTATCTTCTTATAAATTCAGTATTCGTTTAATCTTTCTCTATGAATAAACGTTGTTGTTTTTGTTATCCAATCTTTGAGTTTAACTTGACTACGACCCCAGCCTGCACGTCCCCGCGTTACGACTAAAAATTAGATCGTGACAACTTACCTATATATACCATTACCATTATATACTTATACTATACCACTATAGCAAAAACAGATAGTATCTTTTTATAAAAAAATTGTGAGAAATAATAAGAAGTTTTTTAAGAGGATTCCTTAAACATTTTGAAAAATGGCTGACGAAATGGAGGTTGATAGAAACGAAATCACAAAGAAAAATGAACAGATTGGCATAATATTCCAGTTATACGATCTAATTGTTTCGAAATTGCCTACAAATGCCAAAGGTTTCGAAAAAATTTACCAAAATGATGTGATAGATCTTGATATCTCAGATCAGATTTCAGGGGTGCTTTTCACTGTGTACACTTTACTGAGGAGGACCCAAAACAGTGCTGATTTCGGAAACGACAAGTACAGGGCTTATACTGCCAAAATAGGTGAAACAGATATCAACATAGCTGCAATTGCGACTGAATTCAAAGCTCTAAATCTTCATCTAGACTGGATGATGGCTACTCCTATAGTGAACCTGTTGACTGCCTTCAAAGGTTTCTTTGACGAGGTAAGAACTGGAGTTACTAAGTTCCAAGTTAGAGGAGACATAGCTACCAAAATTAAGAGAGCTAGAACCAATACATCTGGTAGAATTGAGCTGACTCCAAACGACAGAAATGTGGGTTTAGCATACTACGGATTGACTAACCAACACATTCCCTTACTACAAGGAATCACTTTGCCACCAGAAAGGAAGACTGGATTATTGAAGAGCCTGGGGCCAATGACTCAATGTGTGATGCTAATCAATGAGAAGAGCTATCCTCAGAAATTAGTGGAAGCAGTCAAAAACTCACTACGTATGCTCCCCATGTATGGTGAAATTGCAACGGCTCTAAAGGACTCAGATTCCCCGGGAAGAGTAATGGGACTTATGAAGGAATTAGCTGATTTGTTAGTGCTGACCACAGCTAAATCTACGCAGAAAATTTATTTTCCAAGATTGTGAAACCTTATATTTATTACTTAAACTGACTTTTGGCTGTTTTTAACGCTCTGCTGGCTTGTTTTGTCTGGTTTTATTATGTTTATTACTAAAAAAATCCTGGAAACAACATCATGAAAACATTTCCTGTATTTTACATTTTTAAATATGGTGGAAACAATTCTCGACGCCCATTGGTTGAAAATGTTGAATTCGACCAATCAGAGAATTCCTTTCATGTCAGACCATTTCACACTAGCCAACTTCACTTGTTTTTTTAGTTTTTTTTACTGTGTGTGCAGTGTTTTAAAGTAATCTTTATTAAAAATCTGTTTTTTGTGGTATTTGGACTGAATCCAATTAGTTTTTAATTACAGAGTGTACAGGGAAACTAGGTAAGTAAATTACACCTAAATTTGGTTATTTTGATTCATATTCCCATTTATAATAACATGCTTGGGTTTGATTGTATGTACTTGCAGCAAGTGCAAAACCGGCAGATTTCCAATGGAACTTCGCTAATTCCAACATGCTTCAATACTATACAGATGCAGTAATGGCAAACAAGGTGAAATTTACCATGCGAAGTGGTGGATCTGAGAGTGACACAGCTGAGGTCGTTTTCCATTCAATGTTTGGCACATACATGGACGATCTAGGAGTGTTGAGTGCAATAACAAATTGGGGTGCTTGGAAACAAAGAAAGCAACTCTCTGCTGTGTTCACAAAAAGGCATCACCTAAAGTTACTTTTACCCCCAAATTCTTTACAATGGTATCCAAAATGGCACAACCGTTGCTGACCAAAAACATGGGAAATATGGAACCTTGTGCAACAACTAGACCTAGCTTCAATGGGATCAGAAAGCGCAAGTTCAGTGAGGTCTTTCTTAGCTATTTACAAACAGGGAAGACTGTTTCAAACTACAGGCACGGATCCTCTCCAACTCCAATTATCGCTCCGAAGACTTCGCGATGAAATTACCGCAGATATGAAATCATGCGAGGAAGCAGGAACAAGGACATGGTATAGGAGGCGAGACAATTCCTGGGTTGAAGAAGAAACACGGGTGGAGGAAAGCGGTGTTAGCTTCTGGGGTTAATTTCTGTTCGTCGTTATTCTACATTAGAAGAATTTTTTTAGGTGTTGGTATCCAATCTTTGTTTGAGTTGAAATTAATTTTGTAATTTGAAAAAAAAAAATGTTTTTTTTTGTCAAAAGGGCTAGTGACTCAAATAAGATCTTTGAAATAAGAAGAATCGAACTTAAGTAAAAATTAAAACCAAAAATGTGTTCAATTTTTTTGTTTGTTTGTTAAGAAAACTAGCGAGTATGAAACAAAAGAAATAATCGAACTCGTATAAACACCTGATAACGTAGCTTAGTTTTGTATAATAAAAGTGACACATAGGGTTTGTTCTTACAAGCGACCTGTTAAAACGAAATAAAGGGTTCTTAATATGTTGCGGTGATGTAAACAGGCACAACAATGATTTGTGTTCTTATAGCGACTTCAGCTATTACGTTGTGTACTTATGAGTGTTGAGTGCACATTACCCCTAAAATGGGATGAAAGTACCCCTAGATTGGGATGAATTTACCCCGTGCAACGGGATGATGTATAATTATTTTGATGATGTCGCAGCGTGTTTAAATAATACAGAAATGTCTGTATTGGTAGAAGTACATTTATTTTAAATGGCACATAGCAATTCTGTTTGCTGTATGTGTAAATAAGGGCCGTAAAAGAATTTTATAAGAACAAACCCAATGTTAAAGTTGAAAACAAGAAAAAGAAAGACTAATACAAACATGTTTACAAAAAGCTCGTTTCTTGTCTCTTTTAATCAGATGAAAATTGAAAAGCAACTACATTTGTCTAAACTTTCATGTATCGAAAATTCCTAATACTGACAGCAATCGGTTATGCGTTACTTTGGAAGTTTTCTTATTGGTTGTATTTATTATTCACTTTAAATCGATTATTTCTTGTATTTTTACGTTTCCTCAAAGCACATTACACTCACATTTCAATGAATGAATAGATTTGATCAACTTTTTAGTATAACTAAATTATTTTTATCTTAAATAAACTGTCAGACTAAGTTCGGCTCGGACGAGGGTACGTCGAGGGGTACATGTAACACGAGGCTAAACGATCAGCCACCAAGGTAAAATAAGGTAGTAATAGCGTCAACCTTAGTAACTGCCGCGAGAGTAGACCAAAAAGAGGAAACATCCTCTGAATATGTACATGATGTATTCTTTTATACTACTTGTGCGTGCCTCATTCTTTTCGTAATTATTATAGCACATAAACTCATAAAATACGTAGTAAACTGCAGGAAAAGCAGACGCCGTGGAAATCCGAAATCGCCTATAAAAGAAAAAGAAAGAATTGAAATGACTAAGATGGGCGAAAATAAAAGCTCTACAGAATCAAAAACTTTTACGCTCGAATTAAAAGAAAATAAAGAATTACGCTCACTGTCCCAAGGCGAAACAGTATTAGCCCAAATAGAGTGTACTAAAGTACGCAAGTGATTTTCCTTAGTAAGGGAAAAAGGAAAAAATGATACATGTATCTAAAATTAATTCTTCTCCTATGCTGCAAGCGGATGACAATCACTTTGTTATTTAAGTCATCGCGGTACGAACGTTCACAAAAAACTGCTGATGAATAAATATCATCGTTATTTCATTTCTAACTTGCACAATCCAGCATACGAGAATAATTAATAAAAAGCGCGCGCGAAGATTAATAATTACATAATGGTATGTAAAGAAACAAAATAATTATATAAAAATAATAAGGGGCAAATGAAAGAAAAAGTATATTGGGGCAAAAAAATACACTACGAGCATATGCGGTAATTAAGTACCGTAGTCGAAATATGGGGCGTTAAATTCCACGGGTTTACAAATTCAAAAATTATATGAGTTGCTAAATGTAATAAATAAACGATTGCAAAATGTAACTTGAAGACTTTATAAAAGTCAAACGGGGCACGTAAGAAAAAGATTACAAAGTTTCAATATTAGGACGTTAACTGTTTTCACATGAAATGATATGAGCAAGCAGAGCTTGATCAGCATATTGCAAGTTTTCGAAGAATTACAGTAAGGCTTTACAATGTATCAAAATAAAACCAGTGGTAGGCAAATGGACAATTTATAATATAGGTTTATATCATATTTAAGAAAAACAAAGGGATTTATTTTTTTTTTAGTGCATAACTTAACTAAGGCTATTATCAATATGCCTATATATTTTACGAGGGATTTTATGATTATAACGGGAATGTTAGACATTAAGATTTAATTAGCAGTAGGTAGTAATACGTTTTTTGTTATTGCGTTTAACACTGACGGGAGTTACTACGCGAAGAAGCCAGAAGGAAACCACTACAAAATGAAGAGCGATCAAGGCTTTGGATCAGACTCGGTAAAAACTAATACACGCCACTGGAAATGGAAACTAGAATCAGCAAAAGTTAAAGGTCCGGGCATTTCTCTAAGGAGACTGGAAACGCTGACGATGAAAAACCAGCCACGGGACGTCAGACCGCGACCACAGTTGAGTCGGTTTGTGATCGTGGCCGCGGTAGGAATAGACACACTGGGCCGTGGTGACCTGCCGCGGGGGATGATCCCAAATCGGCCCCCGTCAAGTTTTGTCGGGAGCTACACTTTGATCTTAGCGAAAAGGTCCAGCACAAGGGCCTACATTTTGATCTTAGCCAAAAGACCGAGAAGCAGAGCAGAAAGGCAGAAAATATGTTGCTCTAGTGATATTTTTGTCCTCGGCCAGTACCATCCTACCATCATCGGTTCCAGGCAACCGTCAAAATATAGTTCTGGGAATTGTTCCACCTGCACATCCAACGTAAACAGATATGTAGTTCCAGGCTGCAGACACCGTCCAAATTGTCTTCAGAAGCCATGTTTAGTGCAGTGAAGTGCCGCGAAAAGAAAATAGAATCCCCAAACAAACAATAGTGCGCGGAATATTAGTGAATCGCGAGTGAAAAGTCTCCCGCCTCAGTGTTAAAGCATAGAGACATTAAGTTTTTTTTTTTACAAACTCTAGAGGTAAGAAAATAACAAAAACATTTATTTTTATTGTTATATGTTTTCTTTTATAATTTTTCTTTTGGGGTATGAACGGGATACTAACGAAAATAACGGAATTTATTTATTTTTTTTTTATCAACCTATCGGAACTTATGTCCATAGATACTACATTTTATGATTTATTTTTAATTTTAATATTGTGAAAAGCTAGGGACTACCTTTTGTCGGCCGGGGGAATGTGTCACAAGTAGATTTTCGTTAATTACTTATTCAGCAAATAATCGGCCACTGACCGAAACAAGTCGTCGACCACTTGAGTTGCAAAATAAGCAATCGAACCTTTTTAGAACGGAAGCTAGCTAAGGTGTTGCAATCACCAGTCAGCAATAAGTCATCAATTGTTCGGACAATGATCCAAGTGCTTAGACAAGCAATTAAGAAATTTAACTGACTAAGGGATCGCAATACCTTACAATAAATAGCCGAGAAATTGGGAAGGAGGGTTAGTCAGAAATTATCCGCGAAAACTAAACGGTTCGGTCGCGAAAGTTGAGGGAACTCTACCCTGACACTTACCCTCGTCCAAAATGGTTTGTGAAGTAATTATCATGTAAGTACAAACTCTATTAAACCAACTTATGTCTGACAATGCGTCTTATAAATTCAGTATTCATTTAATCTTTCTCTATGAATAAACGTTGTTTTTGTTATCCAATCTTTGAGTTTAACTTGACTACGACCCCAGCCTACACGTCCCCGCGTTACGACTAAAAACTAGATCGTGACAATAGACTTAGGTGTTTAATAGAAAACTCAGTGTTTGATTCCATCCTTAAAACTGAGATCCCGGCGCGACGTTTAACGTCGTGAGTCAGTTTAATTGATAAACACAGAAGGGCTCATAAATTAAAGGTGACATTTGGTGGAGACGCCGGTCTGTTTTGCAGATGGATGAAAAACAATAGTTGAGTTTTTTATTTTTATTTTATCTTTTGGGGTATGATACAGATTGAGGAAAATAATGTGTGGGCTATAAAAGAAATTTTAGGTATTATTATCTTTTGGCTAGGGATAGTAACGTTAATGTATTTAGTGATATTTTGGGGGTTACCTTTGCTATTGAAGCGCTCATTTGATAAAATTTAGGTTTAATATGGGTGGTACATCTTCAAAAGAGGAAGAAATTATTATCCCTCAAGCAGGAAACAGTAAAGGATTATCAAATAATTCGGGAAAAGATAATTCATGGTCAGCTAAGGAAATTTTAATTATTATTTTTTTGTGCATGGGGGTATTAATGCTTGTGTATTTTAGCGTTAAAAAAATTATTAGTTTGATGAATAAGCAAAATCGCAAAGAAATTGCTAGGAATAATCAACTTGTTTAAAAAATAAATTTAATAATATTAAAAAAAAATTAAAAAAAATAGATAAAATACGTAAATAAATAAATAAACATAACACATACATGAGTTTAAATAGTCATTGGCATAATAAAAATTGTCCATGAGTGAATCGAGTGACAAAGATCGAGTCAAACTCGCAGTAGGGCTCAAAGTTTGTCGGAAAAAGAAAAATTCGTGTTACGTGAAGCTATCGCTAAAGGTCGAAACCCAGAAAAAGTGATAAAAGAATTAAAAGATTTCAAACCCGAGCGCATCATAGTTCGACTGTGTGTTCTCCTGCTTCGACACAAACGGCAACTTCTTCACAAAAACAAAAGCTTGACAAACCCAGTTCAGTTGTTTGTTTGACAAGCAGTGAGGACGAAGAAAATACTCTTGACAAAACTGTCGTGAGCGTTCAAGCTCAAACTCCCCAAGCCTCGGCTTCAACTTCTAAGCCCCAATCCACGGAAGTTTATTTCAAACCAAGAGCTTCATTGAGTAGAACTCCGCCTAAACCGCGAGAAACAGAAGGTCCTTGGCAAGAAAGTCCCTTAGAAGTGGTAGTGCCACCAAAGCTTACCTCATCCCGCCCCACAGACTTATTACAAGGTTGTAATAATCCTTGCCCACCCCCTGTAATTCGGGAGAGAAACCGTGTGATACGCCCTAACGATACTTCAGTAATGGCTAACATGACCCTACAGGCAGCTTTGGCTGAGCCAAAAACTCCAGCCACCCCAAAGTTTACATGTCCACCTACATTTAACCCTTCTATTGACTCTCCCATTATTTTTGTGAATAAATACGAAAAAGCAGCGATTGTAAATAGCTGGTCAGAAAATCACAAAATATCTTATTTAGCTAATTTTTTGGAAGGTCCAGCCCATACATGGTTTGGTAATTATATTAGTGAGCCAGAAAATCAGATGAAAACATGGCTACTACTTTCGACTTCTCAAGCAATATTTTATACATTTCCAGAAACTGTTGGAAATAAGGGAAGTGATTCGGTCAGTTCCTTGCTTCATCACTTTGTATTCAACTATCTCAACGAAGAAGTTCAACATTTAGAAATATTTTGCGACTCGTGTGGGGGGCAAAATAAGAACTATACTGTGTTCCGACTTCTTCACTATATAGTCCACGTTGAAAAGAGGCTACAATCGATAAAACTTACTTTTCCAATAAGAGGGCATTCCTATTTGGAGTGCGACAAAGACTTTGGTTTGATTAATCAAAAGAGCCGAGCTGAAGTACCGGAAGATTGGATTGAAGTATTCAAATCAGCTAGAGTTAAACCAATGCCCTTTGAAGTGGTTGAAGTGTAACAAAGCAATTTTAAGAACTGGACGTTCTTTTTTAACTCTTACCGAGGTAGTGGTTTAAAATTTATACCACGATAAATACAACCCAACCGAGTTAGTGGTCTTATTTATGGACCACCTATTCAAACTCATTTTGCAAGTAGAGCAGCCGCTCAATATTTAAACCACCGCTCGGCCAGGCGTTACTTTGGTATAGTAAAGCGTAAGAGTGAATATGAGATAATTTTTTGTCACTTTGCTCTCTTTGGCGCCAGTGTTTTGTTTACTTCTGCACTGTTAGCACGTGTTTCACATGGTCGACGTTGTTTATATAAAATAACGTATTTTTTCTCATTATATTTATGTCAATTCGACTTAGTACTTGGAAATAAGTAAGTATAACAAGATATTTTGTTGATTCACTTTTTTGTTTTATCGGATTTCCGTTAAAACTGGTGGTTCTTATTTTGAACCACCGCGTCAGTTGCCAAATTTAATTCAGACTATTTCAGCTGCGAGCGGAAACCGATATATCATGGAAAACGGATATCTTCCATTCCATTTAGTTGGGATGACCCGACAAGAACTAGAAGAGAGATTGAAAATTTTGATGCAGAGTCAATTCCATCAGGAGACGAGTCCATTGATGAGGATGCTAACCTTGAAGGCCAACTTGATGGAGAACAAATTCCAGATGGTGAACAAGACATTAGCATTGTTATGTCCGACGGTGAAAGTGAAAGTGATTCAGAAAACGAACCCTTATCTATTTTACAACAAAGGCTAAAAGGTAATACTGTTGAATGCGATTCTCAAGAATTTTCTCCAGATTGGGGAAAAAATGTACGTTTTGATAGTCCTGCAGTGTTCAATGAGAAAACTGGTATTCCAGATCAAATCCTTTCATCAAATCCGAGCCCTATGTCACTTTTTAGTTTATTTTTTGACAAAAATATTATTGAAAAACTGGTATTTGAGACAAACTTATATGCACAACAGGAACAAATCCAAACCGGTAAACCCTTTTCCAAACCCACATTCAACGAAATGTCCGCATTCTTAGGCATAAATTTGCTAATAGGAATCAAACGAATGCCAAGTTATAAAGACTATTGGTCCAGCTCACCAGACCTTCATGACAGCTACATAAGTTCGCTGATGAGTCAGAAAAGATTTGGGTGGCTTTTAGGACACTTCCACATTAACGACAACTCACTTATGGCTAATCGTAATTCTCCCGATTTTGACCGACTTTATAAAGTTCGGCCAGTTTTAGATCATTTAGGAAAGGCCTTTGCAAAGTCTCTACTACCAAGCGAGGTTCTGGCTCTTGACGAGAGTATGATCAAATTTAAAGGCAGAAGTACTCTCAAGCAATACATGCCCAAAAAACCTATAAAGAGGTTATAAGGTGTGGATGCTTTGCGACAAATCAGGATATTGTCTAAAGTTTGATATCTATACAGGCAAGTCAAGCGTTCAAACCGCAGAAAAGGGCCTAGCTTTCAGAGTGGTAACCAATCTTATGCCGGGTCCACATTAAACCGACAAAGTAGAAACAAAACAGAAACTTTATGTTTTTCAACAATTCTGCAACAAAGTTGGAACATTTACGCAACTTTTTTGTCTCGCCTCTGTTTTGTCGCCTAATTCCGCAACAATTTTGAGTCCCGTCGCTGGTCGGTAAACATCAAAGGGTTTCTGTTTTGTTTGCTTTTTCCGGAACTGTGTCGATTCAGTGCGGACGGAGAAACAAAACTTTCAATATCGTTCGCGTGTGGTTAACAGTTTTTGTGAAAACGATGTCGGGAAAATCAAAGTGGACAGTGGATAATACTTGTTTATTAATAGAAATGTATAGAGAGACACCATTGTTATGGGACCCAAATAATATTGACTATAAAAATCGTTATAAAAAGGCTGATGCATTAAAGGAATTTGGACGAACTCTGAACGTATCAGCGGAAGAAATTGAAAGAAAAATTAGAAATATCAACTCTCAATATCAAAGAGAAAAACGGAATTACCAGCAGTACAAAAAGTCTGGCGCGGGACAAAAGTTCGTATCCAAATGGTTTGGATATGCGCTTATGAATTTTCTTAAGGACAAGAATAAACCACGTGAAACTCAAGAAGCTGGAGGATTGCCCATAAATATGCAAGTAAGTAATTAAAGTGTTTATTTACTAACGATTAGAATATATAATAGGTATACATATTCAGAAAGGTTTTATTGATTAGCAGTAATTTACTTGCCAAGGAACTTGCCCTTGCTCCGAAGCAAAGTACTGTGCGAATTCATCTCTAATGGCCGCAGCTTCCAGTGAGGGTTTTCGAGCAATACGACTTAAACTTCGGAAAGATTGTTGATTTTCAGTCGCCTTTCTCCATTCACCATTTTCAAGTGTACCACTGTCTAAGTGTTCAATATCGAAACTCCCTGGTGGCGTATACCTATTTCTAGATGGCGAGCTTCTCCGTAAATAATTGTGAAGATGAATGCACGCCATAACCAATTGTTCTGTCTTTTTGGGTTGTAGCAGTATAGGTTTGCGAAGTACGCGAAATCGGGCGGCCAAAATACCGAATGCATTCTCCACAACTCTTCGCGCTCTGCTAAGTCTGTAATTAAATATCCTTTTAACAGATCCTTTTTCTTGGTGACCACTATATGGCTTCATGATGTGAGGAGTAAGGGGAAAAGCATCGTCCGCTACAAACACATAGGAACATTCTCTTTCCCTTCCGGCAAGAATTGTTTTTGGTGGCAAACTTAATCGTCCATCAACCATTAATTTATGAAACAAGGTATTTTTAAATACTCCTCCGTCCGAAATTCGGCCTTGACACCCAACGTTTGCGTAAATAAAATTATAATTTGCGTCCACTATTGCAAAAAGTACAATACTAAATGTACCTTTATAATTGTAAAATTCACTTCCACTAACAGCAGGAGCTTCCATTAAAATATGCTTTCCGTCCATTGCGCCTAGACATAAAGGAAAATTCCAAATTTTATGATAATCGGTGCTGATCTGCCTCCATTCGTCTTCATTGCGAGGTGTCTGGAACAAAAATATTATGATGTTCAAATAATACCTTCTGAAAAAAATAAGAACTCGACTTCTTTTTTATTGAAAAATTTAAAGGAATTGCTAATTTCGTTTTTTCCTTTTTGTTATAGGTATCTGAAGACTCCTATAGCAGTGAAGAAGGTGAAACAGAAATAACAGAAGCTGTTTTGGATAATGACGATGGTGCAGAACCAGACCAACAAAGTGAAGTTCCCCTTTTACCTTCTGATAAGTCAACCTCGCATAAACAAAGTACACCAGCAAGAAAGAAAAAGCCGGTAACAAAAAATACTACTGACGAGCGATCTGAAGAAATTTATTCAATGATAAAGTCTGTGCATCAGGACCGGCAAGAACGTCGATGGGCCCAGCCTGACGATTTTGATGTATTTGGCGAGATTGTTGCTCGAAAGTTGCGTAATTTGCCGACTCGTTATGCACAAATAACCTTACAACATCAAATAAATGTTCTACTATATGAAGCCGAATTAGGCAAATATAATGAACCTCCTCAAACCTCCCAAGTACATCGAGAACTCTCACAATACGTTCGTTTGCCCTCAGTCTCGCCAGCATCTTCCTCCATTTCGCAGACTTACTCAAATCCACCTAGCGTCCAGTCATACGCACAGCTGTCCAGTGTACAATCTTTACCAAATACCACTTATTTGCAGCCGCTTGCAACGGTTCAGTCGACCTCACAATCAGGTATGGACTTTACAGGTGAAAACACACGCGACAGTGCTTGGGATGAAGTATAATCAACCTCATCGAAAATGTTTTTATTATTTTTTAAGGTCCTATTTTTTATATGTCTTTTTACTGTCACACGGAATCAAAATAAATGCTATTAAATTATGCGATTTTATTTTCAATAAAATAAACACAAGCTAATTTACTTACCTTAACAAAACCATTCAGAACTTCTACCAAAGCTTCACATGTTTCTGGCACAATTTGTGAAATTGATTGCTTAGATATTCTTGTCTGGTACATCAGACTATGGTATGAATCACCGGTTGCCAGAAATCTTAAGGTAACAGCTAAACGTTCTGTTATAGAAATAGAATTTCTAAAATTCGTATTTTTCTTTTGTATCGCTGGTCCAACTAATTGTAACAAACTTTCAAAATCTTCGCTAGACATTCTTAAATAATTGGTAAAACTAGAACGTATCTCGCCTGATAAACCAATGTCGTCTTTACGGATATCACTAATCAAATTTTCGACTCCGTGACTCGTTCGTCTGCGCAAAGTGGGTCTCACCCAAAAACGTCTTCTTTTCTTCTTCAAATTTAACAAAATATAATAATAACCAGCCATTAATACGAAATCGTCGTCTTCTTCAGCACGAAAACGGTAACGAAACATGCTACAGTGTGGACTGCAAAGACAAAGCTGAAACATGGAATGTTTGTTGCTGTTTTGTTTTTAATAAACGGTCTGCGATGTGGACTTTGTTTCGAAAATATTTTGTTGCATAAAAGTTTTAAAAAAGTTTTGTTTTTGTTTTGTTTTCTGTTTTTGTTTTGTCCGTTTAATGTGGACCCGGCATTACAAAGGGTTTCGAGGGAAAAAACCACAAACTTTTTTTTGACAATTATTTCACAACCGTAGAGCTTATGCACAGTTTGAAACAAAGAAACATATATTCTGTAGGTACAATAAACCCAAATAGAAAACATGTTCCTTCTTTCAAAAGTGATAAAGAGCTTCGAAGAGGCGATTTTGACTGGTACACAAGCAACAAAAACATTTTGGCTCTAAAATGAAAGGACAAAAGAGCTGTACATTTATTGTCAACTTATCACAACCCAGAAGACTGCACTGAAGTAAACCGGCGTAATAAAGATGGCAGTGTTATTACAATACAATGTCCAATGGCATTGCGAGAGTATAATAGCAATATGAACGGTGTTGATAAATTCGATCAGCTACTTTCAAATTATAAAATTAATCGTCAGAGTAATAAGTGGTGGCACCGAATATTTTTCTATTTCTTGGACGCCTCTGTTGTAAATGCCTACTGTCTTTATAAAATGTTACCACTTGATAATAAAGCTTCGGCGAAAGACTTTAGACGGAATATTATAGATGGATTAGTTGCACATACTTTGGTGTCACTTCATTCAAGAAGAAAAAATATTGGTCCTGCTATCCAAATTAAGAAGTCCAAACCCTTTGTTCCGGATGAGATACGACTATGTTCAGTTGCTCATCAACCAGTCAGAAGTTCCAGAAGACGGTGTGGATTATGCAGTTCGAAAGCCAAGCCTGTCCGTACTGACTGGCAATGCTCAACCTGTCAAGTTCCACTTTGTTTAGGTAAAGAAAAACAGTGTTTTCAAATTTTTCATAATGTTAATGGTAATTAATAAGAATAACAAATAAGCAAGACCTATTTTTTCATTAAAGAGCAAATACAATATTTTTGTTTTTTTTGTTCAACCGTCGCGGTGGACTAAAATATGAACCACCTAAATTTGAAAAAATTACAATGTGTGTTTCAAAAAATGCATCAATTACCTTGTTTACATATAACAAGGACCTAATATATCATAATGTTTCTTCTGATTTGTAGAAGAAAAGTTGTTGCTCCAGTTAGTATATATTTTTGGTTTATTTTCTGCGCCGGTAAGAGAGAGGTACAGAAGAAAATGTCCCTTTCCAACTCGACCGATTCGAGAACTAAAAATAGTTAGAGCATCCTCGCCTAATTTACTACAGGACGACATATAATGGGATGTGAGAATCCAGCCCTGTAACAAACCCAAAATTTAAACCTACTCAAAAGTGCAGAAACGGAGAATTTGAACTGCCCGATTATTTATACAATGGTACGTAAGTTTTCTACTGATAATATTACAATGGTATAATCATAATTTATTTAAGAATTTTAGAGCATTTACCAATAAGTCACATTAAGTGGAAAAATCTGCAAGATTTGAAAAAATTTTGTGGGCCCGAGGCGCAGAATTATTTTTCCAATATTCCACATTCAATAAATTAAAATACCTGAAGCCTCTCTGACTCGAAATTAGTTTATAGTATCATGCAGGGTAAGTTTTCTATTTAAAAACAAAAAAAAATAATAAAAAATCCTGTTTTTTAATAGATGAAGCATGCAAGTATTTTGCTGAAAACACCATTACTTGAGTGTTCACTTAATGACATGGCGCCTTCTTAGAATGTCGCGCATGGACATGGCGCGTTTTTCCATTTTTTTTATGACGTCAAGTGAAAGAATGTTGTTTTTGTAAACCACGCTACATGCTACATTAAAATCTACCTAATAGGTGCTACTACAAATGCTGAGTCGTCATTTCTACCCTAGTTCAAAAATCTAGTTAAAATTTAAACAAGACTGTAAGGAATTAAAACCTTTAAACTGGTTTTTCTCGAAATCGATTTTTTTGACAAAGCGCCTTTTTCCCCTGTGGTCTTCATATGTAAACCTACTAACCATTTATTATAATGTCTTCGTATGTACACATGTAACTTTAAAATTTGTATTAGGCTAAACGATATATTTTTATTTTTGTTAAAAATTTAGCGAAATATTAAGCGCACGAGGCATGCAAGGTCGCACCAGGATGCACCTAGTGCATCGTATCGTCGATGAGTCACCACCACCTGCTTTACAGAAATATGAAAAACAGGCGACGAACAATAACAAACTACGTCAGCCGATCAATCGGGTATAAAATACGCCGATTTCAGCAGTATTGGATGAGTGTGAACCAATCGACAGTAGTGCGACAAGTCCTTAGCTTATGTATTCATGTAAGTACAATTAGTAAGAGAAATACCTAATAAGTTGAATTATTAACTTTTAGTGTGTTGGATTATGGCTGTATTATACGGATCCACTTATAAATGTTTGGTCAATAGACTTAAGTGTTTAATAGAAAACTCGATAGTGTTTGATTCCATCCTTAAAACTGAGATCCCGGCGCGACGTTTAACGTCGTGAGTCAGTTTAATTGATGAACCCAGAAGGGCTCATAAATTAAACGTGAAAATATGAATTGCGATGTGTGTTGTAAAGCTACAAACGCTTATAATATAATTTTTTCTTGTTATTGGGAGAAGAAAACCAAAATAATAACGACAGCGCCTTAGAAGACGAAATAGGACAAGATGTCGTAAGTGAGACGTATAGCTGTTGCACTAATAATCCAAATATTGACGTGACATTAAGAATAAAGGAAGTGAATGATTTCTATGAAGCTCCAGTTGACAAGCGTGTCCAAAATATTGTCACGTTTCGGGGGTGGCGCAGGAAGAGAAACAACAAACGTAGCTCAAGTATGTATCCTTTATTTGTATACTGACGATGATGCCTAACTAAATCTTACCCCCAGATTAAGAGGGCCGCTAGTACCGCTACAGGCGGGACGCCCATGGAACACTCTCTACGAGGGGGTGCGTGGGGGTGTGTGTGTGTGTGTGAGTGTGCGTAAGGCCTCCTGATGTGCCGCCAAGCGGAACCCGCTCGATACGAGCAGGGAACCCCTATGTCCGACAAGCCCGAAGGATTTACTTTATGCACAGCAAGCCCCCCTTGGAGTGTCGCCAAGCGAAACCCGCTCGATACGAGCAGGGAACCCCTATGACCGACACGCCCTAAAGGACTTACTTTAGGTACTGAAAGGATCAAGAGTCCCGACGGTCACCACTGGGTTGCGTAAGGACTCTAGTCTGTTCAGCCTGGATTTCCAAGAAGGTATCGAGCCGTCCGGGCACTAGGAAGTTCGGACTGATGCTCGATAGACCGACCCAGAGACCAGTAATCTTCGATGGCTTGAGACGCCGATTAAATACTCATCTCATGACCCCAATTTGCCGGTCTCGCTGATTCGGCAGTGTACTGGGGGAGACCGGGGCCAGCCTAGGTAACGGAACATGGTGCAACTTATGTTATTCGTGACATCTCCCCCCTCTGAAGAGTGTTCGCCCCGGACACTTAACCCTAACGTAACTAAATAACCTACATGCCCCATGGCTTTATTTACAACGTGTGACCAATCGTAACTTATGTCTTATTACGCTCCCCTTGTTATCTCTCTTGTGGTTCTCCTGGAAACTGTTGCTCCTTCCTGGAGGGCGGCCTTACGCGGCTTCGTCTTGCCTATCTGTGCGCCAGAGCACCCGTTACTCAGTTCGCGGGTGGTGGCGCCCTCTATTGACTTTCCTCGTCCACTTTGAAGTGCGCGGGATGGTCGCTTGCTCCGTGAGTTCCTAGGTTGTGGTATCCTGGCTGTAGAGGGCGTGACGGTTGGTCAACCTATTTAAATATGTATTTTGTAAGTTTATGTTTTATTGTTTATACTTAATTGTTTAGACTATGTAAGCTTTATGAAATATACTTAGTTTGCACCCTACTTATGCAAAATGTTACCCTTACAACTTATTTTATTGTTTAACTGGTCGTCGAAGTGTAAGAGCAGAATAATGGAATCAAGTAAGTTCACTTTTTCCTCTTTCCTCTATTTTTCTCTGTGTCATTTTCCCTTTCTTTTTCCCTTTAGTTTCTCGTTACCAAGGGTTCCCTTGCACCAGACGGCGGTTAAGGGCCCGGCTGCTACGTCTCCTACACCAAGTCCGTTCTGACTTTCCACGAGTATGTTATTCTTAGATCGGGACTTGCTATTTCATTTTTTCTGGCTCTTTTTTTTTTTTCTTTAAGGGAATCGTACCGGAAGTGTATATATTTAAGGTGCCGTTTGGTGACTGGCCCCCCAGCTACCCAGACACCCATGTGCTGCTTCGCGAGGGGTCTTTTTGTGGACAGATATGTCTGATTTCATTTACCCCTCGCCTTCGGCGACCAGTTATACATTTGTATTATTAATACTTAAATTTTCTAAAACGTGCTAACATATTATCTGAAAACTCTCATTGAGGTGGAACGTGAAGTAATTACATTTCCGTTCTTAATTTAGTCAAACTGACTGCTGGGCCAGTTTTTATCTGAAAGTGTTTACATTTTTTTAATACATTCCTCTCGAGCCAGCATTTGGGGTACGGACAAACAGCGCGAATGGCTCCTGAAAACAAACTACCAAGGTGCTCTCACTGTGAAAAATTAATTAAAGACAACCAACCATCTATTTCGTGTCGCTCTTGTCTGTCCTGGTTCCATAAGGGTTGCTCCGGTCTAACCAACCCCGAATTTAACAAGCAGGCCTCCTTATGGAGCAGAGCAAAGGAGACCACTTGGACTTGCAACCCCTGCTTGAATGCTGTAAAACCTAGTAACCAACCCTCTAACACAACTCACCGGCGCTCTATTGGGCCGGGCGCTCCCTCACCCACGAGTGTTCCCGGTGAAGACACTGGAACTCCCAAATCTATCTCGTTAGATGATATCATGGAAAAGTTACTGCACATCGAGTCTCAACACACCAATCTCCTATCTAAATATGAAGATCAAGTTAGAATTAATGCAGAACTGAGGTCTGAGATTGGCGAAATAAAACTGAAACTGCAACTTTCGGCGAGCGGCGGTGGCGATGAGATCACAACTCTTTCTGGCGCTGCTCGGCAGAACCGCGAAGAAGAGATTGTCCAGGAAGTCGTTCAAAGACAAACCCGTATGTACAACGTAATGATTTTTAACTTTAATCTCGAGGAGGGCATTCCTGAGACCACGCAGATCTCGACGATACTATCCAGCAACTCTGGTCAACAAATCGTGGCCAGTAATGTCGTCTCGTTTGGGAAACCAAACCGTAACGGTTGTAAGCCCGTAAAGGTTACTCTTGCGAAAACTACTGATGTAGCGAAGAACAGGAGACACTTTGCCGACCGGCATCGGATATACATTGAAGCGGATCTTTCTCCAGCACAACTAAAACAGCTTCAGGACACAAAGGAAGAACTGCGGAATCGTCGGTCAAATGGAGAAGAAGATCTGGTTTTGAAATTTGTCAGAGGCATTCCCACGATTACATCAAAAAACTTAACGAGCCAACAATCAACATCAACCATGAATTAACTTGCCTGTACCAGAATGTTCGTGGTCTTCGGACTAAGACCCATCGTTTCTTCAGCAGTGTTGCCTCCTCAGACTATGATATCATCGTAATCACTGAGTCGTGGCTCCAACCTGACATTCTGGACTCGGAACTTTTTCCTGACTTCTATTTGGTTTATCGCTCGGATAGAAGAATCAACTTGATGGATGCTTCCAGGGGTGGTGGGGTTATGCTTGGCGTTCATGGAAGGCTCAACTCCGAGCTTATGGATCTTTCACAAATCAGAATAAATGTGCCAAGTATTGATTTTTTAGGTTGTAAGTTTACTTGTGCGTATTTTGTATTTTTTGTATTTACTGTATACATACCTCCAAATACTACTAGCATCGAGGTAGAAACATTTTTTGATCAGCTTTCTGCTCTCGACACGCTCCTTCAAAAAAACATTATTTTCCTCGGAGATTTCAACATTCCTTCGTTTATGCAACCTGCACCTCATAGTCCCAGACACGGGAATCTTCTTCAGCTTTGCGAGTTTCTTCGTCTGTCACAGTACAACACCGTACTTAATTCTGACAACCGGTTGCTTGATCTAGTTTTTGCCAATTTCAAAATTAATCTCGCTCGCTGTGAATCCCCTCTGCTAGAGGAAGATCCATATCACCCTACTTTGGTTTTTGAGTTTCGGGCAGCCTTATCCTCCACCGCTGGCTTCTCTGTAAACAATGTTAGCTCAACTCACTTTAATTTTCGCAAAGCGAATTATCCCGAGCTTTATGATCTGTTGCTGCATACCAACTGGTCTTCTGTTGTTGACTCATCTGATCTTCCTCATGCCTGTCAGTCCTTTTATGAGATTCTTAATAACAGCTTTGCTAGATGTGCGCCTCTTAAATCCCCCAGGCAGAGGCGCTTTCCTTGCTGGTTTACCAAAGAATTGATCAACAACATTTTCAAAAAAGAAAGACTTTGGCGACGTTTGCAAACTCATAATTCCGTCCGCAGCCTCGAGAATTTCAAAACTCTGCGCAGACTCATTAAGACACAATCCCATCATGCATACATTAAATTTATTGAAAATGCTGAGTCAAATATAAAAAGTAATCCTTCCAATTTTTGGTCATTCATCCAAAGCAAAAAAGCCCAATCCCGAATTCCGGCCACTATGAATTACGCAAATCAACCAGTCAACGGGCCCCAGAATATCGTATCTGCGTTTGCAGATTACTTTAATAGCGTTTACAAAACACCCGATGATCGTGGACCCCCCCCTCATCAATCAAACCAATGTGAGATAATAAATATTCCCGTACTTACCCCCGATGAGGTCGTTTCAGCCTGCAAGATATTGAAAAACAAAGCTACAGCTGGCCCCGATGGAATTCCGGGCTTTTTGGTGAGAGACTGTGCTTTTGCCTTGAGCGTTCCACTTTGCCACCTGTTCAATCTTTCTGTGAGCAACGGTCAATTTCCTGAGGTCTGGAAGGTTGCCAGGGTTTGTCCTGTCTTTAAAAAAGATGACCCACATCAAGTCGAGAACTACCGAGCTATTTCAATCTTGTGTAGCTTTTCTAAAGTGTTTGAGATCATTCTCTATAAGCGTCTCTTTTGCAGGGTTTGCAACGGGCTCTCGAGTCATCAGCATGGTTTCTATTCTGGGAGGTCATGTTTGACTAATTTGTGCTCGTTCTCCTCTTACGTCTGCGGCGCCATTAACAATGGAGGCCAAGTTGATGTTGTTTACACGGACTTTACCAAGGCATTTGACCAGATTGACCACTCCCTTTTACTCCAGAAAGTTTCTGAGCATTTTGGTTTCTCCGACAACTTGGTTTCGTTGTTGAAATCTTACCTCTTGGGGCGTAGGCAGTTCGTTGAGTATGAGGGCTTTAGATCGGACATGTTTATTCCTACTTCTGGCGTACCTCAGGGTTCTAATCTGGGCCCTTTACTTTTTAACCTTTATATAAACGATCTGATTTCAACACTCAATTGCAGTACACTGGCTTATGCTGACGACATAAAAATATTTAATCGCATTGATACTTCGGCGGATTGCACCCTCTTGCAGGACAGCATATCCGTTCTCAGTCAGTGGTGCCTGGCTAGCCGGCTAAACCTCAACATCTCGAAATGTAACGTAGTCTCATACTCACGAAATAAAACCCTCGTACAATTTAATTATACATTGTGCGAATCCACCCTTGACAGACTATCCACTATAAAAGACCTGGGAGTGGTTTTCGATGCCAAATTCTCTTTTATTCCTCACATCGAACAGGTGTCTGCCAGCGCCTCTAAAACTCTGGGCTTTGTTTTGAGAAACTGCAAACATTTTGCTAACCAGGATACTATCAAAGTGCTGTATAACTCCTATGTAAGATCAAAATTGGATTACGGTTCAATAGTGTGGTCCCCTATATACAACTCCCACATTCAAACTCTTGAGTCCGTGCAAAGAAGATTCCTGAAATACTTGATGTTTAGAGAGGATAATGTATACCCAGAAAGGGGGTTGGAGCATAACCGTATTCTTCTTAGGTTTTCAGAACTTCCTCTGGCTGTACGTCGGGAGTTGCAGTCACTCTCGTTTCTTTATAAACTTACCAACTCTAAAATAGACTGCCCGTACTTGTTAGAGCGGGTTTCGTTTAATATTCCTCGTACGGCGGTTAGGCATCAACCAACTTTTTCATTGGCATTTGCGAGGTCCAACATCCTATTCCAGGACCCTATACACAAAGCCTGTCACACCTATAACCGTGTAGCGGCTGAATCAGATATCTTTTGCGACAGTCTCTCGTCCTTGTTGCACAGGTTTCGCTCGTTCTCCGGCTTTCCCCCCTAAATCCTGTTGTCCACAAGCACATATCCTTTGTACCTACCTCCCTCTACCTTTTTCTGATTGTATTGTGTAACTTCATTCTTGTTCGTCTTTTTTTTTTAGTTATTAGTATTTAGTTATTAATTATTTAAGTTTGTGTTCGTATACTATTTTTCAATTTCCTGTAAGTGGGCCTCGGCCTGTTGGAAATAAACGGCTTTAAAAAAAAAAAAAAAAAATATCGGTACTAAATATATCTGTATCCTATCTAGTCGTTTGTTTGTTCTATGCTAAGTTTGAGTGACTTGACTTATTGCTCGTTCACTGTGCGCGCGTTTCCTGTCAACTGTCGTTCTAATTGATGGGCCACACCTTCGGTCAATGTCTTGCCTAGTTCTGATGATTCGTCGATTTTCAACACGAAGGTTCTTCAGTTTCGGTGCTCTGACCGGGTGATTTGTGTTTTTTACGGGAGGTAAGGTAGTGTTTCAGCAGGCCGTACAATATGACGCCGATTATTATCCCTCCGATTAGCCACGTTGTCACGCCCAGCCAGTATTCCTGCGTGCCCCCCCCGGGTGCTTGGGGTGCCCCGTTTTCTGTGTGGGCTGCCTGTGCCAATGCGAGTAATGTTGGTCTTCGTAACAGTAAGTAAATTACCGCTATTGACAAGACTATGTTCCACGTGAACATGAAGGAGTGGTTGCCCTGGTGTATTTCCACGTGGGCGAGGTGTTCCTGTTTTTCCCATTCGAGGTCCATGTTTAACCTTACTTCTTTTTCTGAGGTTAGGTTGAAATGTGGCAGGTTTGTGGTCCAGTTACTGTTTAGGCATTCTGATAGGTTATGAAAGGTAGGTAAAAATGCCTGGCTATCTGATGGTTTTAACACGAATGTTTTTAGGTTAGTCCATGCGGCTGGTAGTATGTGCCGTATGGAAGCTGGATTTTCTTCGTCTTTGCAAGGAAATCGTTTTTGGATGACAACGTCCTTGTTTACTAATAGCTGGCATTTGCATGGTAAGTTGATTTTTAATGCTCCTGGTAGTTTTAACATTTCCTCCCCGAGTTTAGTGGTGCTTTTAGGGCAGCTGATTGTCGTGTTAGCTTTTGGGTGTGTGATGAGGAATTCTTCGGACCCTGTTTCAGATATGATCATTAGGTTCGACTGGTGGCAATGCATAGGGCAATGTTCCGCTATATCTTCCACTGTGGATCCATGAAACAGTTTTCGAGCGCACGAAGGGCCTTGCGTTTGGTCGCCCGAGAACCTTGGTAAGTAGCACAGCCTATCTTGAAATGGTTTGCATTCGTGTAGTGCAATGCCTGTGATTTCTTTTAGGACCGTGGTCCCCTGGTTATTTGCTACGGCCATCATCAGTGGTGAGTGCTTTAATGTGCATGTCTGGCCCTGCCATGCGAATGGGTTTGTCTGGAGTTGGAATAGCTGCCACTGGTGATTTTTAGTTACTGTTGGTACCTTGACGTGTACCACCAGCTGTTCTCCGGAGAAGGTGCACTCGCTTATTGGTATACGGAAGTATGATGCTAAGTTGGATACAGGTATGGCTAAATCGATGTTGTCTTTTCCTATCTCGTTCTTTATTTTATTTAGATCGCTCCTTAACGTCTCAGGTTGAATTAGTGACAGTGGTATATGTTTATGCCTACATTCTTGTATTGCGGATTGGCTCCGCATTCTTCTAATTAGTAAGATCATTTTCCTTGCCATCCCCAGATTTGCTTGCATGTTTGCCTCCAGAGACCCTGTCGCTAATTCCCTTCCTGCTATTTCCCTTTTTCGAACCTCGTTTAGGAATTCCTCTAATATGTGCACCCTACTTTCTGTTTTCTTGATTGCCATGTTGGTTTCTTCCTGGCAGCGTTTCTGTTCTTCAGAATGTGTACTGATCAATTTCAGTGTATTACTCATAGTACCATGTAGGGCATTTATATGTGCTTCCAGTTTGCCCTCTTCCATGGACATTGAGTCAAGTTTTTCCTGGGTTGCTACCCCGCAGCAGTAATTAAGCCCGTCCGCAATGAATCCTAGTGAGAACGTTCGTTTCTGACGTTTTGTCTTTCCAGACTCTGACCACTCCGGGTACCAGGCTGCTTTGTATTTGTCCATCTCCACATCTATTGCCCTTTCTAATTCCTCTAAGTGTTTTTTCGCTCTGCAGTATATGTGTTGGCCATTGCTCTCGCAATTATCTGCCTGTCTGACCCCTGGTTCTGTGCTCAGTTTAGGTTCTAACCATGGGATGACGTAAGTCAATGGAATAGTGCCCTCATAAAGTATTGTTTCTGGTAGTGTTTTCCATGTTGCCCCAGCTGATACTTCCACATGCTGTGTATCCGACGTGCCGGGCCTACAAGAATTGTTTTTATTACTGTCTCCGTTCCATGTAGGCCGACCGACTTGTGCTAGTCATTGTTCCTCTTCCTTGCATTCCACGTCCGAATCCCCCTCGGATATGTCTCCCGACGTCCATTCGTCATAGAATGGTAAAATCCTCCCTATGTGTACTATATCCGTTTTTTTCCCTTTTTCTTGTTTTACTTCGTAGTTAACCTCACTGAGTTTCTTTATTATTCTGTAGGGTCCGAACCATCGTAGTAGCAGTTTCTCACTTTTTCCCACCTTCCTGATAGGAATGAATATTTTCACCCTATCTCCTACCTCAAATTCACCATTTCTGTGGTATTTATCATAAATGTCCTTGTCCTTCTGCTGTTTTTTGTGGATATTGTCTACAGCAATTGCCCTTAACAGTAAAGCTTTTTCTCTTAATTCGTTCGTGTTTGATTCGTCCTCAGTTTCTAAAAGGGTGGCGTCTAGTGGGAGTGTGGGGTTTCTTGCGAATATTAGTTGAAATGGGCTGAATCGTGTCGTTTCCTGTTTGGCCGTATTGTATGCAAATGTCACGAAAGGCAGATAAGTGCACCAATCTGTCTGCTCTGTGTTGCAGTATAGTGACAGCATGTCCGCCAACGTTTTGTTTAAGCGTTCAGTTAGGCCGTTGCACGAAGGGTGGTATGCCGTTGTAAAAGTGCTTTTCAGACCCATAATCTGTTGTAATTCCTGCACTAGTTCGGATTGAAATACCTTGCCTCTATCGCTGAGGATGCTTCTAGGAACGCCGTGAATTAGTATTACTCGTTCCAATAAGAATTTTGCCACAGGTCCTGCCTTCCCGTTAGGCAGGGCCGCTGTGATGGCGTATCTTGACGCGTAGTCTGTCACTACTACTATCGTTGTCTTGCCTTGGTTACTTTTCCGGAATGGTCCCAGTAGGTCTATCCCTACTTTATCAAATACTTTGCCCACTTTTATTGGCTGGAGTAAGCCCAATGGCTTATCATTTGTTGGCCCTTTTCTCGCCTGGCAGTCCCTACAACCTTTAACGTAATTTCTGACGTCCTTAGTCATCGAATCCCAATAGTATTTGGGAGTAAGTCTGCTCAGAGTTTTTGTTACCCCCATGTGTCCGCTGGTAGGTGCGTTGTGAGCTTCCCACAAAATTTCCTCCCTAAGTGACCGGGGGATCACGAGTGCGTGTTCCAGTCCTTCCTTAGTTTGTGTTGCTCTATACAGAACGCCCTCCCTCAGCCTAAAATTCTTTATTTTTCGCCGTGTCAGTGCGTCAACGTTTGTTGATTCGGGGTTGCTTATTGCTGTTTTTAATTCTAGTATGGCCTTATCCTTATTCTGCAATTCTCCTATGTCTAACGTTGATATCGTGAAAGTGGGTATATCGTCTAATTCATCTAATTCGACTTCGCTCCATCCTGCCACCGGGTTCCGTGATAGGCAGTCCGCATCTTGGTGCTTACTGCCTTTTTTATATACCGTGTAGTCAAATTCTGCCAACTTGAGAGCCCAACGTGCTAATCTTCTTGAGTGATCTTTTACATTGTGTATCCAGCATAATGCGTGGTGATCTGTTACGATTTTTACAGGGTGTCCATAAATTAGATGCCTTAGGTAGGTCATTCCCCAGACTGCTGCTAATAGCTCCAGCTCGCTGATCGAATAGTTCTTCTCTGCTTTTGACAAGGCCCGGCTTATATATGCTATCGGGTGGTCTTGACCGTCACTGCCTTCTTGGAGCAGAATTGCCCCTATTCCATCTATACAGGCGTCCGTGTGCATTGTACATCCTACATTTGGATTGTAATGTTTTAATACTGGGGATGACGTGAGTTTTTCTTTCAGCAGCTCAAATGCTTTCACTTGATCTTCACCCCAGCAGAATTTGTTCTTTTTTGTGGCCTCATGTAAGGGCCGTGCCAATACCGCGTAATCCTTTATAAATTTCCTATAAAAATTGCATAATCCTAAAAAGCTTTGTAGGTCCTTTGTTTTCTTGGGTGTGGGGAATTGCTTAATTCCTGCAAGTTTTTCTTCCTCTGGGCTTATTCCTTCCTTGCTTACTGTGTAGCCCAAAATCCTTATCTTTTCCTGTAAATATTCGCATTTACTCGGTTTTAAGGTCAGATTGGCTTCTCTCATTTTCTGGAATACTTTTTGTAATTTTGCTAAGTGTTCCTCTAAGTTCTCTGAATAAATAATAATATCATCTAAATAAATTAGTATGTCCTTCCATTTTAGGTCCCTAAATATTCTATCTGCAAGTTGTTGGAAGGTTGCTGGTGCATTGCATAGACCAAAGCTTAACACGTTGAATTCGTATGATCCATGTCCCTGTGCCGTGAATGCCGTGTATTGTTTGGATGACTCCTCTATAGGTATCTGCCAGTAACCCGAAAACATGTCCAAAGTCGTGAAGTACTTGGCATTCCCCATGTATGTGAGAATGTCATCGATTTGTGGTATCGGGTAACACGACTTTTTGGTGACCGGGTTTATAGTTCTTTTGTAATCCACGCAGAACCTCGTGGTGCCATCTTTCTTTTTTACTAGTACAACGGGGCTTGCCCACGGCGAGTGGCATGGTCTTATTACTCCGCATTCGAGCATTTCTTTTATTTGTGTGTCAATGATTTCCCGCTCGGATTGTGAGACTCTATAAGGGCGGCATTTTACTGGTTTGTCTTCTGTCACTTCTATTTTGTGCTCTATAAGTTGTGTTTTGCCCATAAATTTTGGTGACTTGCAAAACACATCCTCATATTCGACCAGTAGGTCCTCTAGTTCCCTTTTGAACTGCTTATCCCTAATGTGGTCCAGTTTGTGGTCTTCTAATGTCACCACTTCTTCGTCTACCCTCTGAGTTGTACAGAGTGCTGTTGTGCTCAAGCCACTGGGCTCTTCTAGCCGTGCCACCGTTGTATCTTTGTAAATAACCCTTCTAGTTGGCCCTAGGTTCTTGAGGGTCAGTGATATAGAGTCTTTGGCTCTTTCTAGGTTGCACAGTAGGTTGTTGCGTACTAGCCATCCCTCATTTTGTATTACCAACATTTCTGTAGACAAGGGTATTTCCGGTGACGTTTTGATGGTTTTTTCCTCTCCTGGCTTCAGGGTGTAATCTTCATTGGCCTTCAGCTTAATTATCACGTGGTCATCGTTTTTTATGTAGTTTGGCAGGGTGTTCCAGGAGCTGGTTTCTTGTGTCTTGATTTTTCTTGGTCGGGGTTCTTTATTTTTTGAAACCAGCACCGTCACACTTGTTTCCCTGAATGTCTCATACAGAAGGTCTTTAAGCTTTTCCCAATCTGACTCGCTGTTTGCGGATGTCAATCTAGGTATAGCCACCTTACTTATTTTATTTTGTACTGCCCAATCTTTCAATTTCCTACAGCACTGATGTAGCGTATGAGTAGGTATGTATTCGTTCCCTTCCTCTTTTACTATCATCTGTAGGGTATGTCTGTTTTTCTTAAACAAACTGACCACGCTCCCTACGGGTAGTTTTTCTGTGTTGTGATCTGCCAAATGGTCCCTGATGGCTTTTCCTACTCCTCTATCTCTACTGGGAGCCGAAGAGACTGCAAAGGCCCATGCAGTGCTGCTTGGAAGACTGAAGATGGACCCCGGCATTTCCTGGACCACCTCTGTCCAGTTTCGTGTTATGCCTGGTTTTTTGGGTGCAGGATTTCGCTTTCCCCCGAGCGTTAATACTAAGTCCCGATTTAGGGTGAGTGTGTTAGATATTAAGCAAATTGCTGCCTGCATTTCCCTTAAGAATTCCACGCCCAAAATGAGGGGTTGTGGTGTATTCTCTAATATTGTTGCTCTAATTTCCAATTTTCTCATGTAGTTCCCTCTGAGCTCCAGTGATGCCATTGTTTCGCCTAGACTTTTTACTTTTTGGCCGGCTGCTGTTACAAGCAACGTGGGTGGGCCTCCGGTTCTACGTTTCTTGTCAACTAGGAGATGGCTTATCACATTTAGTTCTGCGCCCGTGTCGATGATCGCTGGTACGTAACAGTCATTTACAACAGTATTAATATACAGTATTTTGTAGCACGTCGGGCCCCGAGTGGAGAGGGTGACGGGGCTTAGTTTTGCCACCCCCTGGAGTTTGGGTGTTGCTGTCTACTTCTGCAAACAGCAGCAAAGTGGCCTATTTTGCCGCAGTTGTAGCATCTAGGCCTGTTATCGTACGTTCTAGTGGGTTGGTGCTGTCTTCCAGGATTCCCAGCCTGGGGAGTGCCATAGACTCTCCTGGGTGGTGGAGGGGTTCTAACCTGGCGGGAATTGTAAAAGGGTGGCTGTCTTTGCTCTGTTGGCCCATAGTCTCTCCTAGGCGGCGGCGGGGTTCTGTACGAGCGGTTATTGTCAAATGGAGGTTGTCTTTGCGCTATTGGCCCATGGGCCTCTTCTTCTGTCTGGCGCTGTGGTCTGAAGGTAAGTGGTGCTGAGCATTCTTCAGGGGCGTTATCAATAGTAGCGCAAAGCTTTTTGACCTCGTCCAAATTTCTGGGTGGGTTATTGGGAAAATTCGTCAGCCAGTAGTATTTGGCTTTTGGTATGTCTCTTAACCCATTCTGAAAAATATCTAGGAATTCGTCGAGGTCCAGGTTTTCCCTGTATTCCTCGTATAGTACCCGTAGATCGTAAAAGAAATTTTTTGTTTGTTCTAGGTCCCTCTGTTTCCTTTGCTTCACCTTTGCCAGCAGATGGCGACTGTGGTTACCGTCGCTAAATTCTGTTCTAAATGCCTGACAGATGTGTAGCCAATTGCTTTCGGGGTTTGCTGCCTTATACTCTCTATACCAAATGTTTGCAGCACCCTGCAGGTACGAATGGAAGTATAGGATTTTTAGGGCATCGTTCCAACTATTTGCCACCGCTGTTCGTTCATACGTTCCGATAAATTGGGGTGCTGAATCGCTACCAGGGTTGAACGTCGGTGGGCTGATAAACTGAGGTAATGCGGGTGTTTTCTCCCCTGCCTCTACAGCCGAAATGGTAATGTCCGCCATTTCCCTTGATCTCCTAATGCCTTCAAATGGTTTATCTCTTTTTTCAGGTTGTACCTGTGTTCCTGCCTCTATTACTGTATTTTCCAGATCGTTTTCTGGTTCTTGTGGCTGCTCGATGTCTTCCCTTCTTGTATTTACAAGCGTAAGGGTTAGGTAATCTGTTTCTTGCATCCAAGGGTCTCCTACGCTTGAACTCCTGTGCCTTGGTTGAAAGGGGCTGCTAGGATTTGCTGATCTCAAGTTGTACGCTTTTCTCATTCCTGTTAGGGCGTACGGCTTGGTTTGGCCACAGATATGGAGATCAGTAGCCCCGGGATTCAACAAGGCGCCTCCACCATGTCACGTTTCGGGGGTGGCGCAGGAAGAGAAACAACAAACGTAGCTCAAGTATGTATCCTTTATTTGTATACTGACGATGATGCCTAACTAAATCTTACCCCCAGATTAAGAGGGCCGCTAGTACCGCTACAGGCGGGACGCCCATGGAACACTCTCTACGAGGGGGTGCGTGGGGGTGTGTGTGTGTGTGTGAGTGTGCGTAAGGCCTCCTGATGTGCCGCCAAGCGGAACCCGCTCGATACGAGCAGGGAACCCCTATGTCCGACAAGCCCGAAGGATTTACTTTATGCACAGCAAGCCCCCCTTGGAGTGTCGCCAAGCGAAACCCGCTCGATACGAGCAGGGAACCCCTATGACCGACACGCCCTAAAGGACTTACTTTAGGTACTGAAAGGATCAAGAGTCCCGACGGTCACCACTGGGTTGCGTAAGGACTCTAGTCTGTTCAGCCTGGATTTCCAAGAAGGTATCGAGCCGTCCGGGCACTAGGAAGTTCGGACTGATGCTCGATAGACCGACCCAGAGACCAGTAATCTTCGATGGCTTGAGACGCCGATTAAATACTCATCTCATGACCCCAATTTGCCGGTCTCGCTGATTCGGCAGTGTACTGGGGGAGACCGGGGCCAGCCTAGGTAACGGAACATGGTGCAACTTATGTTATTCGTGACAATATTACTGGAGTTGTTAATCAACGCGATAAGGATTGGTGGTTATGGAATCATGCTGTACGACACCATGAATCAATAGTGTTCTGTAATTTCCATTATGTTCTTGAGATAAGATCTATAAATTTAATTATGAATATTTGCATTGATTGTCATGAAGGTTTTGTTGATGAGTTTTACAAAAAAGTTGCTTATCACTACAAGGGAGTGTCTTTTTTGCTAGTGCATGAACATGACTTTTTTCATATGAATTGCGATGTGTGTTGTAAAGATACAAATGCTTATAATTTAAATTTTTCTTGTTATTGGGAGAAGAAAACCAAAATAATAACGACAGCGCCTTAGAAGACGAAATAGGAGAAGATGTCGTAAGTGAGACGTATAGCTGTTACACTTATAATCCAAATATTGACGTGACATTAAGAATAAAGGAAGTGAATGATTTCTATGAAGCTCCAGTTGACAAGCATGTCCAAAATATTACTGGAGTTGTTAATCAACGCGATAAGGATTGGTGGTTATGGAATCGTGCTGTACGACACCATGAATCAATAGTGTTTTGTAATTTCCATTATGTTCTTGAGATAAGATCTATAAATTTAATTATGAATATTTGCATTGAATGTTATGAAGGTTTTGTTGATGAGTTTTACAAAAAAGTTGCTTATCACTACAAGGGAGTGTCTTTTTTGCTAGTGCATGAACATGACTTTTTTCATATGAATTGCGATGTGTGTTGTAAAGCTACAAACGTTTATAATTTAAATTGTTCTTGTTATTGGGAGAAGAAAACCAAAATAATAACGACAGCGCCTTAAAAGACGAAATAGGAGAAGATGTCGTAAGTGAGACGTATAGGTGTTGCACTTATAATCCAAATATTGACGTGACATTAAGAATAAAGGAAGTGAATGATTTCTATGAAGCTCCAGTTGACAAGCGTGTCCAAAATATTACTGGAGTTGTTAATCAACGCGATAAGGATTGGTGGTTATGGAATCATGCTGTACGACACCATGAATCAATAGTGTTCTGTAATTTCCATTATGTTCTTGAGATAAGATCTATAAATTTAATTATGAATATTTGCATTGAATGTCATGAAGGTTTTGTTGATGAGTTTTACAAAAAAGTTGCTTATCACTACAAGGGAGTGTCTTTTTTGCTAGTGCATGAACATGACTTTTTCATATGAATTGCGATGTGTGTTGTAAAGATACAAATGCTTATAATTTAAATTTTTCTTGTTATTGGGAGAAGAAAACCAAAATAATAACGACAGCGCCTTAGAAGACGAAATAGGAGAAGATGTCGTAAGTGAGACGTATAGCTGTTACACTTATAATCCAAATATTGACGTAACATTAAGAATAAAGGAAGTGAATGATTTCTATGAAGCTCCAGTTGACAAGCATGTCCAAAATATTACTGGAGTTGTTAATCAACGCGATAAGGATTGGTGGTTATGGAATCGTGCTGTACGACACCATGAATCAATAGTGTTTTGTAATTCCCATTATGTTCTTGAGATAAGATCTATAAATTTAATTATGAATATTTGCATTGAATGTCATGAAGGTTTTGTTGATGAGTTTTACAAAAAAGTTGCTTATCACTACAAGGGAGTGTCTTTTTTGCTAGTGCATGAACATGACTTTTTTCATATGAATTGCGATGTGTGTTGTAAAGCTACAAACGTTTATAATTTAAATTGTTCTTGTTATTGGGAGAAGAAAACCAAAATAATAACGACAGCGCCTTAAAAGACGAAATAGGAGAAGATGTCGTAAGTTAGACGTATAGCTGTTGCACTAATAATCCAAATATTGACGTGACATTAAGAATAAAGGAAGTGAATGATTTCTATGAAGCTCCAGTTGACAAGCGTGTCCAAAATATTACTGGAGTTATTAATCAACGCGATAAGGATTGGTGGTTATGGAATCATGCTGTACGACACCATGAATCAATAGTGTTCTGTAATTTCCATTATGTTCTTGAGATAAGATCTAAAAATTTAATTATGAATATTTGCATTGAATGTGATGAAGGTTTTGTTGATGAGTTTTACAAAAAAGTTGCTTATCACTACAAGGGAGTGTCTTTTTTGCTAGTGCATAAACATGACTTTTTTCATATGAATTGCGATGTGTGTTGTAAAGCTACAAACGCTTATAATTTAAATTTTTCTTGTTATTGGGAGAAGAAAACCAAAATAATAACGACAGCGCCTTAGAAGACGAAATAGGAGAAGATGTCGTAAGTGAGACGTATAGCTGTTGCACTTATAATCCAAATATTGACGTGACATTAAAAATAAAGGATGTGAATGATTTCTATGAAGCTCCAGTTGACAAGCATGTCCAAAATATTACTGGAGTTGTTAATCAACGCGATAAGGATTGGTGGTTATGGAATCGTGCTGTACTACACCATGAATCAATAGTGTTTTGTAATTTCCATTATGTTCTTGAGATAAGATCTATAAATTTAATTATGAATATTTGCATTGAATGCCATGAAGGTTTTGTTGATGAGTTTTACAAAAAAGTTGCTTATCACTACAAGGGAGTGTCTTTTTTGTTAGTGCATGAACATGACTTTTTCCGTATGATTTGCGATGTGTATTGTAAAGCTACAAACGCTTATAATTTAAATTTTTCTTGTAATTGGGGCAACAATATACATAAACGTTTAGAAATGATAAAATTATGGGGAGCACGAGAAGAATAAATGTGTTTTTTATACTTTTGGTTCTTTATTTTCCACAAAACCTTTTATCGTCACATGAATTTAACGCTAATGTGTCTCTGAAATATTTGATAAATATAGTGTATAAACATATAAATAGTGCGATGTTAATTACATTTCCCATTCGTTCTAGTAACATGGCTCTGTTACATCCAACTTTTTTAATTCTCACTGCAATAATCAACAATGTTCTATACGTGTATCAACCTAAAAAGAATCCTGATGTATACGTGTGTTTCGAAAATTGATAGTAAAAGAAGTAATAAAACTAAAGACCAAAGCAGTAATCTAAAATTCGCTTGTAAATAATCATTAGAACTTATAGAACATTATATTGATAAATTAAATGATAAATTTGATTCGATTTGCCACCTTACTGGTCACGATGACGTCAAAAGGTTTAGACGCGAATTATTCGACGGTGTTTCATATGCTATCAAATGGCTTTTTGGAATTCCTGATGCCGATGATGCAATATTTTACACAGAAACCATTAAAACCGTAGCTCAACAAAATCACGACATGCAGTTATTGATGAAACAACAAGCTCACGTAATGTCTGACGCCATTAGTGATTATAATAAAACTGCATCTACTCTCCAATTAACGAACAAAGACTTAATGAAAATTGTCGTGGAACGCACTCTCTCCGAGGTCACCACGTCCTAGAGACAGAAAATCCCGGCAATCTGATTGGCCCGATACGCGGCGGTGCGGCGGTAGGCAACCGAGCGATGGCGTGACATGCGGGGTTCTTAGCGAGTCAGTCGGGTTAGGAAAAATAGCGGAAAAAGAGGTGGGCAAAATAAAAAGTGGTCGTCGCCTTCTTTTTGGATTCAATAACGGTTGTAGCCGTGTATTGATATTTTTCCATTTTGCCATAGACAAGCGTGTAATTCTTGTCTGAAACTTGAACAAGTTGCAGCTTGTTCAGGGTGAGCAAAAGTTAAATTTCGTCGTTCTCGTTCCGATAGCCTTCCAAGGACGACTTTTAACCGTGTGTTTCGGAGCTGGCAATTTTCGTTGGTGTCGACAAGTTGTGATCCGGTCGGGACGTTGTTTTAAAAATAAAACCGTTTTGGTGAACAACCGCGTCGGACTCCAAAAGCAGTTTTACCTAGTAAGTTTTAGGTTAAGTTTTTATGTAAAAATCTTCTAGCCCTGTCCTGTTGGCACTTTTGTTAAGGGCGGGAGTTTAGTAGCTAAGGTTGTTGAGTTAGGTTAAGTGTTAGGTTTGACGATTTCCCAACCTTGTTTTAGTTTAAGTTAGGTTATTAGTTAGGGTAATAATTTAGTTTCTCTGATTAAACGTTCAAACTCGAAACTTGGGGGCTTATTCTTTCAATCCTTGGAGGCTTGAGGAGAATCAGAAAGCTCTGGGTATATATATTTCATTTTGTTAGTTTGTCGGTATCTAAAATTAAAAAGTTAAAAAGCAGAAAAACCGACTGGCATCCCTCTCACTTTTTTTTAATGTTGGAAGACATGGAAATATCCGAGCCAGACGTATTAGACTGGAATGTCCTGGGGCTTGAAGATACTCTCAGGGCATCGAACCTGACGAATCCTGGGGCAACCCAGGAGGACCCGCCAGTGGCGCTACAGGGGCAAGAGCGTCAATTAAACGACAAAAATATGTTAAAGTTCAATAATTTCTCTAAAAATACTGTAAAAAGAATCAACTCCTTAACTTACAGTCAAACGGTTACTGATCATCTCAGCTTAATTAGTCAATTATGCAATGAACTAAACGAAGAATTTGATGTAATGATAGCATCAATCTTATTTTCAAAGCAAAATATATTGCATCCAAACATAATTACCCCAAGGCACGCACTTAAGGTATGAGTTGACAAAATTAAAATTAGTATCAAATTTGGAATTACCTTATGATTTACACGACTTTGATAATTTTGAGTTTATAGTTTCTTCCAAACAGTTTAAAAAGCAGATTGGTCCAACACGTTAAACCATGTCTACTTCACCAGCAGTTAGTGATTGTGCAGAAGCTTTAGAAGAATTGTGCAACGTTGTTACATCACCAGAAGTGCCGATAAATAGTGAAACAGAAGCAGACTTAGAAACTGGTGAAGATGTCGTAAGTGATAGATATCGTTGCTGCGAATTTTACCCCAGTAATGAAATTTTAAAGAAAATCAAAGAAATAAATAATTTCTATGAAGCACCCGAAGATATGCGTGTACAAAATGGAACTGGAAAAATTACTGAAGCACAAGAAAATTGGTGGTTGTGGAATCGTCCAACACAACACCATACCATGTTATCATTTTGCAATTATTACTATTCAGCTATGATAGAATCAAATGGAACTATAATGATTCTTTGTGCAAAGTGTTACCGTACATTAAGTAATACGTTTTGGGAAAAAGTGGCATACAATGTTAAAGATGTAAGTTTAATGTTGGTTCACGAACATACTAAAGGCCACTTAAATTGCGATATTTGTGCTGTAGATACGTGCAATAATGATAATTCATTAATATGTTATTGGGGAGAAATTAGTAAGCGTCGAGAAATTGTAAAGTTATGGAGCGCACGTGAAGATTAAATATTTTATAGCGATTGCGAAGACCTTTCACCACCTCAACTAACCAATTCAATGATGGCACCATGCGAGATTTCCTGTCTTCTGAATTTGCTGGAACTTCTTTGGCCCATTCAAGTGGAGCAACTTCCTTTTTACCTGATATTACAATGGTTAGAATTAACGCAAGTAATCATGCAGAACGAAAACAACTTAGCTGGCAAACGCTCATTAAAGAACTTTTTACTACCACTCCAGAAAATAAAGAAGCAAATCAAACTAGCGGGGAGCAACAAATTCAACGAATACACAATTTCATTTCCGAAGTTCGTAGATCTCTTAAAGGAGCACGACTACTTCACGACATTTTGCCAAACGTCACTAGAACCGAATCTGCAGCAATGCTTAAAGCAACAATGGGAACAAAATATAACGGTGGTTTATTCTGTGTGGATCTTCCACACTGACCTTGTCCACATCCTCCGGTTTGTTCCTGGGTAAGCGGGTACTGCAAATGTTCACGCTTCAATACAAGTTGCTATGGATTTATTTAATTCTGAGTTGGTTGAAAAAAGTATAAATGATATTTATGAGTGGATAAGTAACAAAACTCCATTGTATGCAGCTTTTCATGGTAATACAGATGATTATTATTAATCTATTGAAGATTCAGTACAAGTTTTAAAAGAACTTCTGCATTTTCAATATAATAATGATGAAACAAGTATTTTAAATTTTTTAACTGATTGTATTAATGTTATTGATAAAAAACTTCCAAAAGTTAATACTATACATATTTTAGGACCTCCCGGATCAGGGAAATCTTATTTTATAGATTGTTTAATTCATAATTTTTTTAACTTTAGTCAAATTGGAAACTTTAATAAGTATACTTCATTTCCATTACATGATTGTGTAAATAGACGAATTTGACTATTTAATGAACCAAATATTAAGCCAGGGGCATTAGAAACATTAAAATTATTGTTAGGTGGTGATTCGTGTCCAGCAAAAATTAAGTAAAGGGTGTCCCAGAAATATTTTCATTTTTGGATCTGTCCTATGGCGCAATACGCATGTTTCGGAGAAAGGAGATAGTTGGCAAACGTTTGGCAACATTGTTAAGTTTTAGTTGCAATGGAGCGTTTTACGGGACCGCAACGTGCTTTTTGTGTTCGTGCGTTTTATAAAAACAACGATTCTTATGCCCTTGTGCGTCGTTTGTACAGGAATCATTTTAACATAGCAAGAATGAGAGATGTCCCAAGTGAAAATTTGATTAAATATTGTATAAGAAAGTTCGAGAACAGTGGAAACACGATGACTAGTAAACCGCTTGGACGCCCAAGGTCAGCGAGATCGAACGAAAACATTGAACGTGTACGCCAATTCGTTAACGAGGATCCCCGGCAATCATTAAGATTGCGTGCAGCGTCTTTAATTTTGCATAAGTCGACTGTTCATCGCATTATTCGCTAGGATATGCATTTCCATCCATACAAGATTGTTATCACACAAGAATTAAAACCGCAGGATCCCGCTAATCGATCAGAGTTCTGTAGAATAATGAGAGAGGACTTCAACGGTTGCAACAACATATGGTTTTCTGATGAATCCAATTTTCACATTAACGGACATGTTAACAAACAGAACTGCCGATATTGGGCCGAGCAGAACCCGCAAAATCTTTATGAGACGCCATTACACTCGCCTAAAGTTATTGTCTGGGCTGCTATGTCAAGGCAAGGAATCATTGGCCCGTATTTTTTTAAGGATGGTCAAGCTCAAACTGTTACATCTGAGCGCTACTGCCACATGATTAAGACTTTTTTAAGTCCTGCAATTCAGAACCATGGTGGCTACAATAGAAACACGTTTTTCCAACAAGATGGAGCGATGAAACTCGATGTCACGAATGCTTCCTTGGATGCTCTTGATCAGTTATTCCCAGGGAGGATCATCAGTCGCAGAGGAGACATTAACTGGCCACCAAGAAGTCCCGATTTGACACCAGCAGATTTCTTTTTATGGGGACACCTCAAGTGTAAGGTATACACCCAACCGCCACAGGATTTGAGAGAATTGAAGCACAAAATACCAGATGAAATTAACGCTGTTCCTCGTGCAATGCTTCAGAGAGTGATCGAAAACTTCGGTTCGAGATTACGAGAGTGTGAAAACATGAACGGTGCTCATTTATCCAATACTCTTTTCCATAAATAAAAATTTAATATTGAGGCTTCTTGGTAATAAATTTATTTAGAAAAACAATTTTTAGTATTTTTTTTTATTGCATAAAATAAGCAAATGTTTTTGAAACACCCTTTATAAGAATGATATTCTAGACACGCCCTAAATAATCTGCCTCTGAAGAAAAAAAAGGTTTTTTTAAAAAAAATAGTTTTGGGATCATTTGGGTTAATTAACTTGTCCGAGAAAACTCATTCATCCTGGCAAGTTTTAAAAGAATACCATTGGACATTCATTATTTGAAACTTCTAAGTAACATTGTATATTAGGTTATTAGGTGTAACAACAAACTGGTTCTGTCACCTTTGGATTCAACAGCACGCTACAACAAGGAATGTGTATTATTTTCCAATTGATGGAATGGTTTAATGAAAACCAGGTGGAGAGCTTGAACAATTTTGTCTGCTCGAAAAAGGCATATGGGTCTATCATAAACGATGATATTTCTGCCGCAGACAAGTGGTGCACTTTGTCAAAAATGTGGAAGATCTAACTTTGAAACAAATAGTTCAGATAGTGATATCAGTTCCTCGTAGCAATGCTTATGGGAAAGATTTTCAACTTAATGAACCAGCAAAATTTAATACAAAATACTATTGTAAATGTTGACATAATATGCAATTAGTTAAGTTTTAGAGTACGTTCTTTAATAAAGTTTTAATTTGGATTTATAAATGTTTTGTGTGTTTTTAATTATCTTGCATAAAAAAGCGATTGAAAAAATCACCTAAGTACCTATTAACCTCTCGACAAATTTTCGTTTACTGTGTTTTGCTCTCCTATTTTCCAAGAGACGATTTTCTTTTATAAAAAAGGTGGCAATCGTATTTATTCCTCGAATGATTTTGCTGCAGAATGTCAATCAGTTGAAAAGTAAATCGTACGTTTGATAGATATAAATGGCTGATTGCTGGTCTATGTTCACTCCCAATGTCAACTTCTGCACAGTTACTCAGTTCGCCATGCGTAGATTGACATTAAAAAGAATGACACTTTTCCTAATACTTCGCCATTTATTCAGACATTAAATGAAAATTCTTGAGCCAAATATTGTGAAGATGTCGAATCAATAAATTACGTAACAGTAGTAATACGTTTTCATTAATGTGGAACTAAAATATATGTTCTCGGTAATTGCTCAATGCTGCATATGGCAGAACAATAAAGCAAATAAAACTACCCACAACCCCCGCCTCCATCCTCAATTTATTAATAAAAAAATAGGAATTCCACTCTTCACCTGGACGACTAGTTTTGCTTCTCACCACCGGGACAATATCTGGAACAAAAAAATATATTAATTTTAGTATGTATTTGAAACCAATTTCTAAGCTTGCAAAACAAACACTTGCTTCTGCGATTTTTAAAAGGTGATTATTTTATAAATAAAACATATCTGTATAAAAATCTGCGTTTGACAGTCCTACGCCTAACTCACAACGTACCACAAAAATGGTAAGATTTTATTTTTTGGAAAGAAGTAGTAGTCCATATTCTTTCAGTGGAGTCGCAAGAGTACGAAAGGAAGGAAATGACAAACAGTCTTCTCCACAATACTTTATTATGACCTTAGATGGTAAGGTCTGCTCAACAAGTTTCGGTCACATAAATGACCATCTTCAGGAGCTTAAATCGATCGATCAATGTGACTACTGTCTTTTTACAAGGGGAGAGACAGAGAGACCCATGTTATAACGAATTAGTGACTATAACATAGTTAAGTAGGTGAACAATGCTCATTATGGAGAAAAAACTAACTGTAGCACATTAAATTAAAATTAAAAACTTAAACTAGACCCATTTAGGGCTGGGTGAGACCCTAGGGGGAAAAAGATCTTAAAACTCGTGCACCATCCACTGAAGAGGCGATCAAACAGGAAACGGTACGGCAAAGTACACTTTTCCACACGATCGTAGGAAACATTTTTTTAATCATCCAACTGAACATTGCCTTAACCCCTATAATAATTCAACAACAGCCGATCAAAAAGTGTAAAGTGTGCATTAAGCAAAGTAGTTTTTGAATATACTATTACCGCACCTTAACAAAAAAGGTGGTACCTACAAATAAGCGGAACAACCAAGAAACATTTTCAAAAACTAATTCCGACTTTGTTTAAAAAAATTATTACACAGGGTGTTACGAATTCGATGCATTAGCATTGCTATCTCAGAAACTATAGTTGATAGAGAGAGATGGAGGCAAAGATGCGCATTTTATTGCTAAATAATTATGGTGCAAAGACATACTTTAAAACAACTAATTATTACTAAAAGACCTTAAAAAACCTATTATACAGGCTGCTTAAATTTGGATAAACAAATCTGAATTTATTTTTCTTCAAAACCGCTGCAGATATTTTCATAAATCTTTGAAGGTAACTGTCAACAATACGAGTAAAGCACGTTTCGCAATAAAAAGAGAGATGCAAGTCATGACGTTGTATGTACCGCTATGCAATTATATGAAACGTAGAGTTGAGCAACTGCTAGCAATTTATTTTTCATTATTCTACTCCGAATACTATCTTTTTCTCGAATTAATAATAGAGAAAATGTAACTTTGCCGTGAAAACGCCGGAAATGCTTATTTTTAAGGCGCTGTAAAACTCAATACAAACAAATTTCAACAGCTACGCAAGTTCAACAACGAAAGGTAAATTTGGTATTGTGATGGTGGCTTAAGGACATAGTGAGGTCGCTGGATGGAATCAGACCAATGTACTCAAACCTGAAGTAGCATTAGCTTTAAAACGATGCAGCTTCAAAAAACTAAAACTCACTTTAGTATTTCGTAAAAAATGAGATCGAACAAATGCTCCCCGTTCTGGACGGTAAAGCTAAGAAGCTTTTTTAAGAGAAATTCGGATCACCTGGGTGTCCAAATTTATCTTGAAAAGAATTTCAACCATAGGAAACAGCAGTTCAAAACTCTGACCCTTACAGCGTTTTGCCTTTAGACTATTTTTTAACCAGCCATTGTTTATCGATCTTTTACGTTATGTCTGTATTATATTGTCACGATAGAAATAAATGAAATTTATTTCACTTGAACGGAAACATAAAAAATGTGGAATGCGGTTAAAATGCACCTGCACTTATGATGCAATAGCTAAACTATGCACCGGAGTATAAACCTACCGTGGAACCAGTGTTTGGCATGAAGTTATATCCTAGAGAGGGGATAATTTCAGTCAGTCCTGCTTTGCCGAGCAGAAACTCGGAAAATGGCGCTACAAGTGACAAGCCTCTCTCCAAGATTCTATCTTCATTAGAAGTGTAAGTATTACTATTGTACTTTATTTTTGTGTATTGATCTTACACCTATTTAATTATGATTTTATTGGAAGTTAGTAACGTTTTTATAAGATTAGTAAACCGCTTATTTTATTAGTTAGTAAGTTATGAGTTGTTTAGGTTAAGGAACTTATTTAATAAAATTTAATGGTGTGTAACTATGTGTTTTATTTCACACTGAAACGAGATCCCAGGCAGTAAACTTGCATTCAATTCAACAAGTCACGTTAGTCGTGGCAATATAATACCTTTAAACGTATTAAACCTATTTCATTAAAAAATATATTTTTTACCTACTGAAAATTTTATAATTTGTCACTCGCAACGTTATGGAAATGGCCGCCTCACTTAATATACTAATTAAGCAAATCCTCTAGTTTAGACACCTTTTATTGTCCGTATGTCAAGGTGCTAGAAATTAAATAGCGATTATGTAGAAAAGTTGACAAAGGTCTAATAAAAAAATAATCTTAAAAAAAAAATTGATTTATAGGGCAATTTTTTTTATATCAAAACGACCCTTGCTTAGTAGTTGCCTGAAATAATCATGTAAGTAACCAGACAATAGTGTGGTTTAAACTTCAGATCATGCAAACATTACTTTACACTTCAACTCATTAAAGAGGAAAACGGTGTTCCATATCTATGCAATGTTATTGTCATGTTGTGTAAATTTGGTTGGCAATACAATCACCTCTGTTATGACATGCAACTAAAGTTATAATAATCAGACTGTACCTCATTATTACTATTACTTTAAACATGTCTTTAGACAACAGTACATACATGGTGTTTTCTAACAATTGCAAAAAATCTTAATCATCGATTATACATCAAGAAATAATGCCAGTTTGCTATACAGGTAATTCAAATTCGACCCTCACCATTGGGAGAAAGTTTAAATTGGGGCAAAGTTGCGTCATTTAAAGCTCAACCAAATGCAGTAGTAAACATTTTGATTTTCCGAGTACTTCCGAAGATATTTAAAAAAACTGAAAATTTTAATTTTTAATTTTATTTATTTCTAACCTTATTTGAAGAGATATTCCAAAACTAAAAGCATCTTTTCATTGCCACTTTTTCCCAGCTATTCGATGATAGATTCATATTTGCCGGCCGACGTTTTTCAGCAGCCATCATCAACTTTCTTTTTTCTTATGGGGGCCATATTGGATTTTTAACCCACCAAATAGTACGTTTTATGCTGATTTTAGTGATGTATAATCAGTTATGATTTGCTTCATAAATAACAAAACAATTGAATAAAAACTAATTTTACCTTTGTTGGCTTTGAGGTTATGAGAGGTTTTATGAAAATTACTTGGTAGTACTTGTCACACGCAATTGGCCTGAACATACTTAGACACAATGAGGAAAAACGAGGCAATATTATTTTAAGCTTCAACACAAATTTGGTACTAAGTTAATAATATGAGTGCAAACCAACTGTAATCAGTAAGCCGACAGCACCACATAACTTTATTTAGTTAAAACTTAACCAAAACATAGCTTGATTTGATGTTTTTCAAAATCCCATATTAAATTATTTAAACTTGCAATTAACATTACAAAAAAAATCAATTTGGCAAAAAATGAAGTTCCTAAAATGATGATCTTTCTCTTGGAAATTTAAATGACCGGTTTAAGTTAGAGATGCTACCAAATCTCTTCTGATTAACCTAAATTCTGCAGCAATCCTTGTATAATAATAACATTTTGTGCCCCGGTTTCTTTTCTAGATACATTTTTAACTTGACTTGCTCTAATAATCGTCCGAATTATCGTGTTTGACAGACAAGTACTGTCAAATAATGACATTTCATAAAACGTCTCATTAACTCAAAGCCAACTAAAGTAGAATTAGTTTTTATTGAATTTTATTTTGTCATTTATGAAGCAAATCATAAGTCATTATACATCACTAAAATCAGAATAAAACGTACTATTTGGTGGGCTAAAAATTCAATATGGCGCCCATAAAAAAAAAGAAAATTGATGATGACTGCCGAAAAACGAAATGTCGTGTGGCAAATTGGAATCTATCATCGAATAACTGGGGAAAAAATGACAAAGCAAAGATGCTTGTAGATTTGGGATATCTCTTCAAATAAGGTTAGAAATAAATAAAAACAAAAAATCAAATTTACAGATTTTTTCGGATATCTTCGGAAGCACTCGGAAAATCGAAATTTTTAAAACGGTATTTGGTTGAGCTTTAAATTGCGCAACTTTACCCAAATTTAAACTTTCTCGTATCTCATATGGTTTCTGAGATCCCAATGGTGAGGGTCGAATTTGAATTACCCTGTATAGATCATATTTCAAAAATGGTTTGTTAAAGAAATACAGGGTGTTTGGAAGAAAATCATTTATTTCTTCAGTATCGGTAACTGTTTTCAAGCAAATTATCTCACCGCTCAGTACGCTAACCCTAATGAAGATTCACCGAGTCAGCACTGTCAGCAGATCCCCTCCACAGTCAGTGCGGACATTGGTCATTTCCATATTTTTTCTAGTTAGTCGGTAAAATTTATTAATCTAGTTAAGACATATTCTTTAGCTGTATCTTTTGGTATTATTAAAGCTTTTTAAAAAGAAGTCTTCTGGTGCGTGACAGTTATTTGGCGCAGTCGGTAGGATATTTGGGGTCGATCGTATCGAACGATAGACTTTCGTGTTAACGATTTACCGAATATTGAATTTTTGAGACTTTCCGTGCCGTGGTGTGTTGGATCTATCGAAGACGCAGCAGCCATTCAAGAAGACTGGGACTTGGAACCAAATTGTCCAACTCCGCAAGGATAACGTTTAGAAGAGGACTCCATTGCCAAATTTAGACCGTTAGCCTTATAGTACAATACCAAACGCAATGAAGATATTGATTGTTTGTTTTATGTAAGTACAATTGTTTGATGTCTTCCGATTCTGAAACCGAAGATTCACTTGAAACCGACTCTCAAATTTTTGAAACAGTTAATCATAAATATAATATTTCTTTAAAACCATCCGTTTTATCAAACGTTACAAATACATTTTCACAAAACAGTAACTGTTATGAAACTCGTGGACTGTAGTTTTTCTAGTATTTATTTTGAACACAACGCATTAAAATTTACAGAACAATTTATAAAACGTAAAAACATAATTATAAAAGGTTTAACTAGACTTGACTGATGACTGCTTGCGTTCGAGTTTTTCTCTCGAATCGTCGACCGTCTTCCGTCTCAGTCTCTCGTCTCTTTCCCGGGGTGGGGAGGACACGCGCACAAACACAACGTTGCCGCACTGTGCACTTAAGTCTATTAACGCCGGAACATAACTCCCCCCTTGAAAGTGTCGGACTTTCAATCGTCAATAGGAACAGGGCAAATCCGAGAAAAGCTCCTTTTAACGATTCCCCTAAGAGTCTTGATGGTTGCAACACGACATATCCCGTCGAGTCCCAAATGAGTTTCCACTACTCGTCCTAACCGCCAATCAGTCGGAGGAGTGTTGTCGTCCTTGAGAAGTACTAATGCTCCCTGTTTGATAGAGCCCTTGCTTGCTTTCCACTTTGACCGCCGTTGTAACTCAGAAAGGTACTCTCGTTTCCATCGTGTCCAAAAGTGCTGACAGATTTTTTGTACCAGCTGAAACCTTGTAAGTCGATTTGTAGGTATTTCTTCTATTGGTTCGTCCGGAGCGGATATCAGAGTTTTGCCAACGAGAAAGTGGGCCGGGGTTAATGGTAGGAGGTCGTTGGGATCGGAGGATAAAGGAGAAATGGGCCTAGAGTTCAGAATTGCTTCAATCTGACATAAAGCTGTAGTAAACTCCTCGAAGGTGAGTTGAGCATTTGCTAATACATGCTTTAAATGATGTTTGACGCTTTTCACGCCGGCCTCCCAAAGACCACCAAAGTGGGGAGAATAGGGCGGAATGAAAGACCATTCAATGCTGTCGTTTACGCAAGAGGCAATCAAATCATCTTTACTGTGCTTCAGAAATAGACCCAGTTCGCGTTTGGCTCCAACAAAGGTGGTTCCGTTGTCGGAATAAATTCTGGCTGGTCTTCCTCTTCTTGAAATAAATCTGCGTAATGCTTGTATAAAGGATTTGGAAGACAAACCAGATATCAATTCTAGGTGAAGCGCTTTGGTCGCGAAACAAACAAAAACTCCAACATAACATTTTTCCGAAACACGACCGCGGCCTTTACGTATCAAAAAAGGTCCAGCGTAGTCAATTCCAACAATATGAAATGGACTAGCAGTAACAAATCTTTCTTTAGGCAAGTTACCCATTAAAGGTTGCGCCATTGCAGGCTTGAATTTAAAACAGCGGAGGCATTTTCTGGTAACAGACCGGGATAGGTTTCGTCCCGCTAAGGGCCAAATTTTTTCACGGACACTTGACAATAGCAATTGAGGACCCGGATGTAATAGATACTTATGTTCATGTTCGAAAATTAATCTGGTAAATGAATGACGCGAATCTAGTATTAATGGGTGCTTTTTCTCTACCGGAAATTCTGAATGGTTTAAGCGCCCTCCCACTCTTAATAAACCATTCTGGTCCAAAAAGGGTGTTAAACTACTTAATTTGTGGTTGACAGGTAAGTTTTTATTATTTATCCTGACAATTTCTTCAGAAAAGCTCTGAGCTTGGGCAGCTTTAATGAGGTGTGTCCAAGCTCGACGCAATTCAGACAGCGTGAGGGTACCCGTTTTTCTATTTGCTACCGCAGTGAGGCAATTATCCTTAAATCTTAATAAATATGCGGCTACTCGCTGTAAACGCAAAAGAGAAGAGAAACGGTTAAAGGGAAAATCGTTTTGGTACAATGGGGCTCTGACCGCTATCAAAACGTGCTGGGGTCTTAATTCTAGTATTACTTCATTAATCGTCGAAGTAACAGGCCACTCAGTTTCGTGTTTTGCAAGCCAGTCTGGACCGTGCCACCATAAATGTGAACTCAAAATTTTATTGGGTAACAACCCTCTCGATACAAGATCAGCGGGATTGTCACTACTTGGAACGTGTCGCCAGTTGTACTGCTCTGTTAACCCTTGAATTTCGGCTACACGATTACCAACAAATATTTTTAAAACGTTTGGGCTAGCTTTCAACCAGGCTAAGACAATTGCCGAATCGCTCCAAAGTACACACTGTTCAAGATTGCATTTTAAAGAATCAACTACCCTGCCTACCAATCTGGCCAGCAAGAGGGCTCCACATAACTCGAGCTTAGGGATGGTCAATGATTTTACTGGAGAGACTTTAGATTTTGCACATAGAAGTGATATTTTTACATCGCCCAAATGATTAGTGGAACGCAAATACACACACGCCCCGTATGCTTTCTCGGACGCGTCAGATACCCATGCAACTGAACCCTAACCGAATTATGAAATATTGCATGTCGTTCGACCTTTAACGAATTTAGTAGCGACAACTCATTACAAAATTCACTCCATTCTTGAGCCATAGGCTGGGGCAAAGCGTCATCCCAAGATAGCTTGCATGCCCATAAACGTTGCATAAATATTTTGCTGAGCACAATACAAGGGCTGAGAATACGGGTCAAAGATGCTCACTATAAGTGATAGCACATTTCTTTTGGTGTATCTTTGCTGATTAGGTGGATTTCTAATTTCATAAAGTAATGAATCGTCGCTCCATGACCAAATTAAACCTAGGACTTTAGAAGTTTCATCAGAAGCAAACTGTAATACTTCACCAGAAATATCCACATCATTGATGTGCTGCAAGATGTGTGGCCTATTTGAGTGCCATTTTCTGAGCTCAAAACAGCCACTTCTTAGCATCTTAGACACACCGCGACAGACATGTTGTAATTCCTCTATCGAATCTGATCCTGTCAAAAGATCATCGACGTAGAAATCATGACGGATTACGCTTGCTATTAAAGGGTCAGATTCATCGCACTCGCTCGCTAATTCGAATAAGCACCGAATGGCTAAATAACTAGCGCTTGCTTGGCCATATGTCACGGTATTGAGCTCGTATGTTCTTAAGTTCTCATCGGAATTTGACCTCCAAAAAATTCTTTGGAGTTTTCTTTGAGCCGGTTCTATAAGCACCTGCCGGTACATTTTTGCGACATCAGCGGATACTACGTATTCGTGTTTTCTAAATCGCATGAGGATGGCAAATAAATCATCCTGTAACACGGGCCCGACTCTTTGGATATTGTTCAACGATAAACCATTGGTGGTAGCGGCAGAAGCGTCAAAAACCACGCGTAATTTGGTAGTTAAGCTAGACTCTCGGAGAACACCGTGATGAGGCATATAATACTCAGAGTTACTTGATTGATTGTTGTCTACATTTTGAACTTCAGACATGTGACCTAGCTGAGCGTATTCGGTCATGAAATCGACGTAGTATTGTTTGAAAGACGGATTTTTATTTAACTTGCGCTCAATGGCAAAAAATCTCTTTTCTGCCATAGTTTTTGACTCTCCTAAACTTTCAACCGGTTGTTTCAATGGTAACGTTACCACAAAACGCCCGCTAGATTCTCGACGAGTGGTTTTATTAAAAATATTTTCAGTTTCAATTTCATCTTGAGATAGAATTTTTGAAGTACTTGTCTCTTCAATCTCCCAAAATTTGGCTAATAACTGGTCAATTTCAATTTTTGACGTATTACAACTAACGCTATTAGACATTTTAGTAGACTTGTTATTTGATGGCAAACACCCCGTCAGAATCCAACCTAACTCCGTTTCTCGTAGAGATGGTAAGCCTTTTCCTAGAGCTACAGTTTGATGACGCAAAACATCCCAGAATAAATCTGCTCCAATCAAAATGTCAACAGGACCGGAATCGAGAGCGTTTGGATCTGCAAGCTTTAAATTTGAAGGAATTCTTAAGTCTTGAAGGCAATAAGTATGACCTCGAGAAATGCTAGTGACTTCGGGAAGAATGTAACACGTCAAAGTAGCGTTAAAATTGTTGTAAAGTGAATAAAACTGAACGGAGCATTTACTCGCAATGCTAGACTCGCGGTTGCCTAAGCCAAATACGGACAATTTAATTTTATTTTCTTTCAAACCTAAACGTTGAACTAAATCTGAGGAAATAAATGATGACTGTGAACCGCTATCCAATAATGCACGGGCGTAAATTATTTTGTTAGACTGGGTAACAAATTTTATTCTAGCTGTCGACAAAAGTACGAAATTGGAGTAGCACCCCACAGAATTGGACCGGTTGCTTGTCGCGGAAGTCACATGTTCAATATTTTGACCAGAGCTGTCAACGTTATGATTGTCACCTTGAAAATTCGTTTGCTCGTCGTTAGTTAGTTTTTTGTCTGTATGCAAAAGTGTATTATGGTAAGATTTACATTTTCGACAAGGACCCATCTTACATTGCTTGCCGGGATGGTTATCGCGTAGACAATTTCGACATAATTTTCTAGTTTTTACGAAATTAAGTTTTTCCGTGAATGGTAATTGCAAAAATTTGTCACATGAATAAATGGCATGCTCATTATTGCAAAAATAACACGCTAGCCTGCCGCCAACGCAACTAGTTTGTCTAGTAAAGTTAGAATAATCCCTACCTTGTTTACCTTTTTCTTTGGAAATAGTAGGACCTGCCCTTTGTTCAATTGTTTCCAATATGTTAGCCTTATCCGTCAAAAATGCGATAAAATCAGACAAAGTGGGGGAGGAATTTTGAATAGAAAATCTTTCCCAGTCCATTGCTGTTTTAGAGTCCAGCTTTGAACTGAGCAAAAATATTAATAGCGAATCCCAGTTGCTTGTATCTTGCCCTAATTGTTTTATTGAACTCAAATGTTTTGAGAATTGATCAATAAAGCTTCTAATTTTACTTGAAATTTCTTTGTTGATACCTTCTAAAGAGAAAATTGCTTTGATGTGATTGTGTATCAACAATTTAGAATTGTTAAATCGACTTTTTAAGGCTTGCCATGCAATGGTGTAACCATTTTCTGAAAACTCGACAGATTTTATTACTTCTTGAGCTTTGCCCTCTAAAGAAGCTCTTAAATAGTGGAATTTTTGAATGCTAGACAAATCATCATTCGAATTGATTAAAGATTCAAACGTATCGCGGAATTCCAACCAACCTTCGAAAGAGCCGTTGAAACTGGGTAATGGAATGTCTGGCAACTTGACTGCCATTCTAACTTGACCAACGTTTTTGTTATTACTTTCGGTGCTATGATGATTTGATTGCTGGGTTGCTTGTAATAATACAGAAGACTGATTGCTTTCTAGCTCAGCCGGCAATAATGTTCTTGCCGTGGCTACATTTTCAAAATAAAGATCTTCAAATTGAGAGCGTTTTTCATATTGCGCCTCTAACTGTTCGTCCTCAACTAGATTCTCAATTTCGCATTGAATATCGCAAAATTGAGAATATATTTCTTCAATTTTTAATAGCCTTTCACGTAAATTTGTTGCTTGAATGGCAGATAATGGTTGATTGCTTTGCTTGCAGGTATCGACAAATTTTATAAAGCTAGTTAAAGTGGCCTTCAGTGAGCCTCTTTTTCTATTTAAAACAGAATCAACCATTATGAACTTGTAATAAAGCACGTATTAAACAAATTGCAAAGATAAACTGAGATTAAAACGAAACAAGTAATTTCAGGAATGAAACAACTCTGAATTTTATCAACTGGACTAGTAAAAAGGATACGACCCACCGTACTCCGCCGTATAAATGACATAGGCACTGCTGCTTTCTAGGGTGAATTGACTGGCGCCGTCCCGCTGCTAGACTCCGCTACACTTGACGACGAAAATGGCGGACACGGCCGACTTCTAGTTCCTTGAAATGCTGGCAAATCTTCTTGTTTCTATGCGGCTCGATTGGACCATGTTATGAAACTCGTGGACTGTAGTTTTTCTAGTATTTATTTTGAACACAACGCATTAAAATTTACAGAACAATTTATAAAACGTAAAAACATAATTATAAAAGGTTTAACTAGACTTGACTGATGACTGCTTGCGTTCGAGTTTTTCTCTCGAATCGTCGACCGTCTTCCGTCTCAGTCTCTCGTCTCTTTCCCGGGGTGGGGAGGACACGCGCACAAACACAACGTTGCCGCACTGTGCACTTAAGTCTATTAACGCCGGAACAGTAACCAAGATAAAAATTTAGAAGCAAATATGTCGCAAGCATTTAACTCTGAATATCTCAAATGTGTTCCTGTTTTCGATGGAAACCCGAACGATCTGAATAGATACTTAGCAGTTTGTGAAGCCATTATAAATGAATTCTATGATAATACAAATCCCGGAAGCTTTAAAAATGTCTATCTGCTAAATTCGTTAATTTCGAAACTACAAGGAAATGCTAAGTTAGTTATTAATATACAAAACGTAGCTACTTGGTATGATGTAAAAAGTACATTGACTCGAAGTTTTGCAGACCAAAGAGACGAAAGCTGTCTGAATCGCGATCTTGTTATGATGAGGCAAAATCCTCATGAACCTCCTCAACAATTTTACGATAGAATTTTAAATATTTTGAACTTACTGTGTGCATACATTGATCTTCATGAAACTACTGGTTTAACTAAACAATTAAAACGAGATCTATATCAAAATCTGGCTCTTAAGACATTCCTTTCTGGATTAAGAGAACCGCTAGAGACAACATTAAGATGTATGAAACCTGTTTCTCTTAGCGAAGCTTTACAGTACGTGTTGGCCGAAGATAATGCTCATTATTTTCAAAATCCATCCTTCAAACCACCTATTAAGAATTCCTTTGGACCAAATGCTCAAAATATGACACCAGCACGCCCACACATAAAGCAAAATCAACCAATTCAAAGACACAGTAGTTTCCCAATGAACTTTCCTTTTAATAATGGAAATAATTTTAACAGAATACAAAATTCATTTCCCACTGGTCCAATTCCAATTCAACCCAGACCTCCAATGAGGCCTCAAAGATATTTTACTAATTTTCAAGTATTTGGCTCATTCGTAATACAAATGTGTTTAAACCTAATCCAAATAGACAACTTGACAAACCAACTCCATTGAGTTTATACACTAGAAATAGTTATTCAACCAATCGTTTTCCACGTTTTCCTCAACCTTCCACTTCTTATAACCCACCTGCAAACCAGAATTTTATTTCTGAGGAGTTTTTCATTTAATTTCAACAGCTCAAATGCAAGTGAATTAGCTTACATTGTTTTTCCTGAGTATAATATTAGAGTGCTCATTGATTCCGGCTCAACAAAGTCATTCATTGACCCTGAAATTGCATTTAGGTTTTTTCCAAATTCTATAGTAAACGATCCATTTATTGTATCAACAGTTTTCAATCAATCTCAGAATGATTACAGTGCAATAATACCTGCATCTAAAATTTTCAATCTACCAGAAAATTTTAAATTGAAATTTTATCTATTTAAATTTCATGAATTATTTAATGGACTTATTGGTTTAGACATCCTCAAACAGTTAAAAGCTAATGTCGATTTTGAAAGCAGTTTCTTAACAACTCCTTATACTAAAATAAAAATATCATATCATAAACTAAAAAATTCCCAAAATTTAATAACTGTGTCGCCTCGAACTGAACAGGTTATTAAAATTCGAACTTCAATAAAAAACGGCGAAATAATTATACCTTACCAAAATTTTGATAACAATTGTGAAATTCCAGAAAGTCTCAGTCTGGATCATTTAAATCCTGAAGAAAAGTCAAAAATTTCTAAATTAATTTGTGAATATTCAGACATTTTCTATCGCGAAAATACTCCATTAACTTTTACGAGTAAAATCAAACATAAAATTCGTACTACTGATGAGATACCAATATACACAAAGTCCTATCGATATCCCTTCATACCTAGAGCCGAAGTTGAGAGACAGATAAAACAAATGCTTGATCAAAATATCATCAGACCGAGTAATTCTCCGTGGTCCTCACCTATTTGGGTAGTACCGAAAAAGTTAAACGCTTCGGGAACACAAAAATGGAGAGTTGTTGTTGATTACCGCGGTTTAAATCAGAAAACCATTGATGATAAGTATCCCCTACCTAACATCAATGATCTTCTCGATAAGCTCGGAAAATGTCAATATTTTTCGACACTTGATTTGGCGAGTGGTTTTCAACAAATCGAGATGGATCAAGACGATATTGAAAAAACAGCCTTCAGCACTGATCAAGGTCATTATGAATATACACGCATGCCATTTGGTTTGAAGAATGCCCCCGCTACCTTCCAGCGAGTAATGGACAACATACTTCGTGGTCTCCAGAATGAAAAATGTGCCGTATATCTAGATGATATAATTATTTATTCTACATCCTTACAAGAACACATCGAAAAATTAAAATCAGTTTTCGATCGTTTACGCGAATCCAATTTTAAAATCCAACTAGACAAATCAGAGTTTCTGAAAAAGGAAGTCGCCTATCTAGGACACATCGTTACCCCAGAAGGAGTGAAACCTAACCCAAACAAAGTAGAAGCTATCAAAAAATATCCCATACCAAAAACTACAAAACAAATAAAAGCATTTCTCGGACTTTTAGGATATTACAGACGTTTTATAAATAATTTTGCTAAATTAACAAAGCCTTTGACAAAGTGTTTAAAAAGGGGTGCAAAAATCGAGCATAACACCGAATTTATAGAATGTTTTGAAAAATGTAAATCCTTGCTGACCAATGAACCTATACTAAAATACCCTGATTTTACTAAAACATTTAACTTGACCACCGACGCAAGTAACGTTGCAATTGGCGCTGTTCTATCACAAGGCAAGATAGGGCAAGATCTCCCTGTAGCTTATGCGTCGCGCACGCTCAATGATTCGGAACAAAATTATTCTGTTATAGAAAAGGAATTGTTAGCCATTGTATGGGCTACGAAATATTTTAGACCTTACATTTTCGGACGTAAATTTAATATCATCACTGACCATAAACCGCTTCAGTGGCTTTTTTCTCTAAAAGATCCAAATTCTAAACTTCTTCGTTGGAGAATCAAATTGGAAGAGTATGACTATAATATTATGTACAAAAAAGGTAAACTTAATAGTAATGCCGATGCTCTTTCAAGAATAGAAATCCACGCCAATGAAACTCATCATTTATTAGATAACACTGGTACTAATAATTTGGATAAAGACCAACCGCAACAAAATAATTCTGAAATAGATCAAATCATTCAAGACGCTTTAAAAACACATTTTCCAGACGAGACTGACAACGTATCACTTATCGTACATACGGACAACGACAGTATAGAATCCCGAGTTAATGAACCCACAGTACCTTCAGTTACGCAAGAAAATTAACAACCAGCTGATGACGATGACGTCACGATGCATTCAAACCTTGAAAATCCTGTAGTAGGTATACCCGTGAGTAACACTGCAGTTAACTTTGGTCAAAATCAAATTATTTTCAGTTTAGTATCACATTCTCCAGCAAATCCCAAAATTACAATTTTGTTTGAAAAGAAAAAGAGAATACATGTTCAATTATCGGAAAACAACTTTGAAATTGATGTTGTAAATTTTGTCAAGGAATATGTATTACCAGGTGTTCAATATTACATTTATTTTGAAAACCCTGATATATACGAGAAATTTTCAGCCACAATTCAAAAATATTTTAAATGGCCGTCCATTAAACTTTTAAGATGTCTTAAAAAAACTAATTGATGTAACCGATAAAACGAGTATTAAGGAAATAATTAAAAATTACCACGAAGGAAAAACGAACCACCGAGGTATTGATGAAACATACCAACGTGTTAAAACAAAATATTATTGGCCCAATACCAAAGACGCTATACAAAGTTTCACTAATTATTGCGATATTTGCCAACAAAGCAAATATGAGCGTAATCCAATCAAAATAAAAATGAATTTAACACCAACAGCCAGTAAACCCTTCGAAATTGTACATCTTGACACTTTTACTTTGGAACAATCTAAATTTTTGACAATCATTGATAGTTTTTCCAAATATGCGCAAGCCTATTTCCTAAATTCGCTTTCAACCACAGAAATAACGGACAACTTGATTCAATTTTTCTCTCATCATGGCATTCCAAAACAAATCATCATAGATAATGGAACCGAGTTTAAAAATTCAGTTGTGACCGAACTTCTCGAGTTACACAAAATCAAAATCCATTTTATTTCACCATACCACCCTCAGTCAAATGGACAAATAGAAAGATTTCATAGTACTATTATCGAACATATCCGTTTACTTAACACTCAAGGTTTTGCTAAAATATCAGTTAGAATGAAAATGCTTTACGCTATTTTATCATATAATCATTCAATACATTCTTCAACGCAATTAAAACCTATCGACGTTGTCAATGGTCATATTTGTAATGACGACCCATTTAATCTTGAAATAGATAAAATTCTAGTAAACGATTATATTAATGACCATAAAGAGAAAACAAAATTATTGTATTCAAAATTAATTCAGATCTCATGAATAATAAACAAAAACTCATTGAGAAAAGGAATGAAAAACGAGACGAGACTAATATTTTTCAACCTGATCAAAAGGTATACATTACGAAACACATAAGACAAAAAAGTGCTAATAAATATTCTAAACCTGTTAAATAAACTGGAACCAACCCTGTAAGAAAGGTAGTTTCTACCGAACGACAACCAAAGGTTCACATGGATAATTTAAGACGACCTCTGCAAAAAACATATTCATTCGACTAATTCTTGGTATTCAATTTCAGATTAACTGGAATTCTCGGATTTGAAGAAAAAATTGCCATCAAGAAACTTGATAACAATCCTGGAATAATTCCACTAAAACTAGGATCAGCAAGAGTAGAAAAATATTCCCACGAACTCATACATTTTTACGACTTGAATCCAATCATTGAAGAAATTAATAAACTTAAAAATGAATCACTAATACTTCAACAACTTGTAGAAACAAATGAAGATTATCAATTTGAGATTTCTAATTATCTAAAAATTCTTAAATTTGCCGAAAATAGAGTCGACACAAAACTTTCTGAAATTTTGCCTCAACCTCAAAGAACCAAACGAGGACTAATCAATACACTGGGATCGATTTTCAAATCAATCACAGGTAATTTAGATTATACTGTCACGTTTAATTTATGAGCCCTTCTGGATTCATTAATTAAACTGACTTACGACGTTAAACGTCGCGCCGGGATCTCAGTTTTAAGGATGGAATTAAACACTGAGTTTTCTATTAAACACTAAAATCTATTAAATACGGTATACTCAAATGGATGCACAATACGGTTGTAAACATACGGAAAGTTGACAATTAACAATTGTACTTACATAGTCATAGCTAAGGACTTAGCTTTTCCTGGCAATGGCTTGGTCACTTCGCGTTTGAACAACTTTGGAGAACGGACTAATTAACTTGATCTTTTTCCGAGGAGAGTGGACATTTCGACTTCTCGGGTCAGCTGGTCGCACTACCGTTGATCGGTTCACACTTATCCTATACTGCTAAAATCGGCGTATTTTATACCCGATTGATCGGCTGACGCAGTTTGTTATTGTCGCTTGTTTTTCACATTTCTGCAAAGCAGGTGGTGGTAACTCATCACCGATACGGTGCACTCGGTGGATGACACACTCGGTGCAACGTGATGCGACCTTGCCTCGTGCGCTTAATATTTCGCAATCCTCGATGTTTTTTAAGTTAATCAGTCCATCTTTTCAATTAACGGATTTTCCATTCGTGACATATGCCTCCGCCCCAGAAAAACTGGTCCCCAGTTTTATATGAACAATAATAAAAACTTTAAACAATAGAAAAAACATATCGTTAACATAAATTCAAAAATGTACATGTGTACATACCAAGGTATTATGTAAATGGTTAGTAGGTTTACATATGTGAGTATTTCATGGTACTCAGTTAAGTTTACAATCATGTCTTAATAATAAGTTAGTACTTATTCCAACAAGAAACCTAATATTCGGTTCCGGCAATGGCAGAACAAAAAAAATATTGCAACACTGAGAAAAGTTCAATAGAGGCTTAGTCCTATGAGCCAAACTTCGCATTTCACATCACTGAACACCATTGTGATCACTGTTCCATAAATATTTGTGGTGTGGGTCGATCAATGAATCGATGATTCGGCTAGCTTGGACCTTCGTATTAATGTACAGGCCCATCGGGAGTTCCAACAACAATAATGGCTCATCATAGTTCGCCTCTTTCTTACATAGCCCTCAGTGTTACATGAAATATAAGACAAAAGGTTAGTATGTGCTACTCAAGGCTTAATATACAATATTATGTCTTATAACAAAATTAATTTGAGCATCATTTGTAACCTTTATTTATTTGTTAGTATGTACGATCCATTTTCCATTAAAAAATAAAAAATGGAACGTGTGAAATTCATTTTCCAAATGCTGTAAAGCAAGGAATCCCGTGTATGCACCGCGTAATCACAATTAGTCATGTAAACAACGTCGAACTTTTATGTTAGTAGCTCGTTATCAACCAACAAGATTGTCGGAGCGTCGTGTCAGGAATACTCGCCTCTTCAGCGAAACATTTTTTATCACACCTATTAGTTCATGGCGCTAAAAAAATAATTGGATTAATTTCATGACTAGATTATACTCGCTATTTGGGGATAATATGACATCATACATTCCAAATTTTTTTTGTTATTATTTTTTATATATCATCCACGTGTGTATATTATGCCTGTATTAACATATGTATATATATATAGCCATTAAAATACAAAACAATAATAAGGTAACTTAAATTAAATTGTAGACCTCATAGCTGCTGATAAGTAGCATATGGCCCCATGTCGTCAAACGGTTCTAATTGCGCGATAAACGGCTGTGTTACCGCGTGTCTAAGAACTTCTTCAGTTTGTTGCTGAATAATGGGCCCCCCTTCTTGCACCTGCGCCAGGTTTTCCGGATTCGGGCATAGTGCCGGATTGCGGTCGACCTGACTTGCGTGTGATTCAGGAGGTCCAAATGCACCTCCAGAAGATGTGCCAGCAGAACTGATTTCTGATGTCTCATCCTTTTCTTGTGTTTGGGGCACTACTGGTACCCGAAACTGATATGTCATATCATTTACATAAGCATGCGGATATGGCGGATGACCTGGTTGACTCAAAAATTGAGTTCTCCCGTACACACATGTAGCACAAGGACATCCTTGCACAAATACATTTTCCCATGCTCGCCAAAAATCCTCAGGTCGATATTGAGGTTGTTGGGGTGATATGCAAATTGCACAATCACATGTCGAAAACGGAGTACCCCCTTGACGTACTTTCTCGCTAAGTAGAAGTATGGTATACTCCGTGTGAATGATTTGAGTCCACAGGCCAAGTAGAGATTTTGTAATCCCTAACAATTGTATTGGTACCACTCGATCAAACTCTCCTTGCAGTTCCCACAAGTGGTACAGTGCCAATTTGTATAAATACAGTTTGGTGTTTATTTCGGTAACACACCTAATGTAAAACAAGAAATTCACAATCCATTCCATTTTTGGCACTTTCGCGAAACTTATAGGTTGACTTTACCCAAGTGTTACTTCACGACCGATTTCTAAAATGACACTGTAAATTGTTGTCCCATTCGGGTTTATTTAAACTAATCCAGTAATTAGTCATTATTCATAACTGCGCGTAGCGATGAATCAAATTTGTCTTATCGCTCGCGAATTAGTTGCTTTCTTCACCAAATGCATAAACAACTAGATGGTCAAGGTGATTATTACACCGACAACATCATTACTTATCTTTATTCGTTTGTAGGTACCTACATTACAATAACAATATTCAATGTTTTTATTTCCATTACATGTAACCATTTTTTATCTCATAGGGAAAATTAAACTGATATCTGTTCTTGAATTTTAAGAATTTGCGCAATAAAAATTCAGACGCAGATAACAGAATAAAATCCTTGGGCCCTGTAAAAATAGGTACACAGCTCAATATGTGGAGCCGTACATTATAATTGTTACTTTGTTTAAACATTATGCTTAATTGCATTTTTGCATTTTATGCATTAATCGGTCTGCACTGAACAATGTCTGGTCTCATTAAGATATTATTCCGAACTGGCCAAATCAGCGAATCCCATGGGTTTAAGCATGGTGCACCATTTGACTGTTGGGAAAACATTTCTCTGATAACCTTAACATTTGACAAGTTCATCGTCTGGAAGTAATTTGCTAATTTTAGCATCCTGGCTTTCCGGTGGAGAGGGATCTGAATTGTATTTATACGGTTTTCTTATCACATTCCCCACAGTTCGTCATCTGACCCACACGAAACTTTACCTTCCTTTTTCGTGTGTGTTTTGTTAGTGCATTCACAGTATTTTTGTAGTGCATCGTGTCATTTTTGAAAGTAAGTATAAGTGGTTTTTTTTTTTTCCCCTTTTTTTTATTCATCATTTCGATATATTTTTCCTTCCAAAGAAAAATTCTCTTTGTTTCGCTATCCAATGTTAACAATATCTTCCCTTTCAGATGGAACCTGGAAGTGAAGTCGCCACCGAAAAGGGCCGGGGCCGGGGCCGCGGTGCCGGTCTGATGGCCCTCTTGGCTGCCCAGCGGGCCCGACGCACCGTGGGTGCGGCCAGCCTCAAACTGGGGCCAGGAGTGGAAGCTGGTCCCTCTGCGGCCAGCGAGGCGGAGGCTCCCCCTCAAGTGGCAGGTGAGGTGGAGGCTCCTCCTGGGGTTCCAGCATCCCCAGAGGAAGACAGAACAGAGGAGGAAGGCGGCGTCAACGACGCCTCAATAGCGGTGGCGCCGCGTTTGGCTGTTGAAGCCATAGGCAGCAATGCCAAGACAGTGAACTTTTATTTTTTTTAAAACAAAGAAAATAAATTATTAACCGAAATGCTTGTATTATTTTTGTTGCGGGGTTCCTTCTGGTGTCCATGGGTCATGGTAATGTAAAATTCTGCTTACATGGACCACTTCAGTCTTAGATTTTGGCGAAATGCCCTTTCGTATCTCATAGTCCACATCAGACATTTTCCGATTTATGTAATAAGGACCAAACCATCTAAGCAGTAATTTTTCACTTTTTCCTACTTTCCTGATAGGGGTGAAAACTTTTACTTGGTCCCCCACTTCAAATTCAACATGGCGGTGTTTACAATCATAACGTAATTTATCTATGTCTTGACGCCGTTTTATATTTTCAACTGCCAAATTTCTGACTGCTAAACCAATGTCTCTAATTTGGTCGCTATTACTACTTTCTAAGGGTGGCAACAAGTTTGCTTCTGTTGGTAAAATAGGTTCACGACCGTACACCAGCATGAATGGTGAGAATTTAGTACTATCTTGTTTTGCAGAATTGTACGCAAAAGTCACATGTGGAAGATATTCATCCCAATTTGATTGATCAGTATTAGTATACATAGATAACATATTGGCTAAAGTTTTATTAAATCTTTCTGTTAAGCCATTAGTTGCGGGATGATATGCAGTAGTAAACTGACTCGTTGTCCCCATCTTTTTTAGCAATTCCGTAACCAATTCTGATTGAAAAACTTTTCCTCTATCGCTTAATAATTCCTTAGGTGCACCGTGTTTTGTAATAATTCTCTCCAGTATAAACTTTGCTACAGGACCGGCTTTGCCGCTCGGTAATGCGTCAGTCTCCGCCCACCTTGTGGCGTAATCTGTTGCTACCACTATCATGGTTTTGCCGCTGCTACTTCTGCGAAACGGACCTAACAAATATATTCCAACCTTTTCAAATGGGGTGCCAACTGGGATAGGATGTAACAGACCGATAGGGTTCTGATTGTGTTGGCCTTTCCTGGCCTGACAATCCGGGCATCCTTTTACAAAACGTTCCACGTCCTTTTGCAACCCTTGCCAATAGTATCTTTGTTTTATTTTAAAACTTCTGACTCAAGCCTAAAATTTTTCGCTTGCTTGCGTATACCAATTGAAGCTCCTTCAGGATGTTTTATAGCCTGAATTATTTCCAAAATGTTTTCATCTTTTGCTTGTAATTCTGCAATGTTATGTATATCTAATAAAAAGGTTGGTATTTCGTCAATTTCTTGTACTTTCGTATTCGCTGGCAAAACAGGATATCTGCTTACGCAGTCTGCATCTCTGTGAGCAATTCCTGATTTATGATGTACTGTGTAGTCAATTCCGATAACTTTAACGCCCAACGCGCTAAACGTCCAGTAGTCTCCTTCAAGGTTTTTAACCAACATAGCGCATGATGATCAGTCACTATTTTTTAGGTTTTCCATAAATAAAATGTCTAAAATAGGATAGCGCCCACATAGCTGCTAACCCTTCAAGTTCTGTTATCGAATAATTCTTTTCAGCTTTACTAAGGCTTCTACTTGCATATGCTATTGGGTGTAACGCATTTTCATGATCTTCCTGCAATAATATTGCTCCGATTCCATCTTTACATGCATCTACCCTTAATTCACATCCTTTATTTGCTTGAAAATGTGCCAAAACTGGTTCACTAATCAATTTTTGTTTTAGTGTTTCAAACGCTTTGTCATGTATGTCCTGCCAATCAAATTTATTTTGTTTGTTTGTTAGATCATGTAAAGGACGTGCAATTTTTGCAAAATTTTCTATAAACTTGAAAAAATTAAAAAAAAAAAATCAATTAAATTAATAAATTATTAAATCAATTTTTATTGACAAAACCCTTCTCAGGGTTCCAAATTGAACATTATCAGGTTTAATATTTATTAAGTTGTTGTTTTCTGTGTTCTGCCGTTGTGTTCTTTCTTTTTTAGATTCTCTGAAGACGGTGGTAGATTTTCCACCGAAACGTCAGCGTTTTTAGGTAACAAGACCGAGCCTAAGTCAGTGGTCTTGTGTTGGGACGACTAGGTTAATGTTATTTTCAACTTAGTTGAAAATAGTGCGAAATTCTATTTTCCCAACAAACCTTTTTTGTGTGAGACAGAAGACCCAATAAACAAAGAAAAAATGAGTAACTCGTCTCAACAAACATATTGTCACGTATGGAAAATCCGTTAATTGGAAAGTTGGACTGATTAACTTAAAAAACATAAGAGTATTCGAGGATTGCGAAATATTAAGCGCACGAGGCAAGGTCGCATCACGATGCACCGAATGTGTCATGCACCGAGTGCACCGTATCGGTGATGAGTCACCACCACCTGCTTTACAGAAATGTGAAAAACAAGCGACAATAACAAACTGCGTCAGCCGATCAATCGGGTATAAAATACGCCGATTTTAGCAGTATAGGGGAAGTGTGAACCGATCAACGGTAGTGCGACCAGCTGACCCGAGAAGTCGAAATGTCGACTCTCCTCGGGAAAAGATCAAGTTAATTAGTCCGTTCTCCAAAGTTGTTCAAACGCGAAGTGACCAAGCCAGCCACCAGGAAATGCTGAGGTCCTTAGCTTATGAATCTATGTAAGTACAATTGTTAAATTGTCAACTTTTAGTGTGTTTATGACCGTATTGTTCAGACCCATTTGTGTATACCGTATTTAATAGATTTAAGTGTTTAATGGAAAACTCAGTGTTTGATTCCATCCTTAAAACTGAGATCCCGGCACGACGTTTAACGTCGTGAGTCAGTTTAATTAATGAATCCGAAAGGGCTCATAAATTAAACGTGACATTTGGTGGAGGTGCCGGGTATCACAGTAAACGATAAAGATAACGTCCCTGTTTTACTTGATACAGGAGCTTGTAAAAATGTAGTCGACATAGATTATATCAGTAACATGAGACGGTTACAAGACAATATACAACTGATAACCGCAGGAGGTTATCCAGTTCAACCTCTCGGCAATTCTGAGGTAATTATAAAAATTAATGGCACAATTATTTCCGTTGAGGCACTAGTGGTGCAAAATTTATCAAAAGCCTTAATTTTGGGACATAACTTTTTGGCTAGTAAAAAATCATTGATTGACTATAATACCAATACTGTGACATTATACCATGAACTTGACCCATTGATTTTACATTTTGGCAACAATGTCAACAACAACATAGGGAAAATAGAACAAATGGAAGATACTAATAAGGTATTTGCGAACGTCGAGATTGAGTCAACCGCGCGAAGTTTGAAGGTTACACTTGAAACCGACTACATGGTCGAGGTTGGTCGCGAGATAACGGTACGACTGAACTGTGCCTTATCTCCGCATGAGTTCACGAAGTACTGCTTTATCGAGAACGATAAATACCTACGACCAAGAGGGTTGATTTGTTCAAATATTTTTGTAAAAAATGGCAAATGGTACATCAAAATTAATAATATGAGGTTTAAAGAAGTGTTCATATTGAAAAATACCACAATCGGTTATTTAGAGGAAAATATAGAAATGGATATAACAAAAATTCCAGTTCATTGTATTAATGAAACTGAAGATGACGGAGAAATGATTACCATGAATGACCATAATCTAAGCAATATAACGAACCCAGAATTGTGTAACAAGTTGCAGACGTTACTTTCAGAATATAGTGACGTTTTTTCAAAAACACCAAAATATATGGGAAAAACCGATGTCATTGAACATGAAATCGATGTAGGGAATGCTAAGCCTATAAAACAGAAACCTTACAGAGTGGCACAAAAAGAAAGAGAGATAATAGATGAGCAGATAAGAGAAATGGAACAATACGACATAATAAGGCAAAGTAACTCGCCCTGGGCAAGTCCCGTCGTATTAGTAAAGAAAAAGTCGGGAGAGACACGATTTTGCGTGGATTATCGCAAGTTAAACAATGTGACAGTAAAAAATTCATGGTCAGGATCTAATATTGAGGATATTTTGACGTACTTAGGAAACGCCAAATATTTCTCATCGTTAGACATATATTCAGGTTATTGGCAAGTCAAAGTAAAAGAAGAAAGTAAGCCACTTACTGCCTTTACAGCGCCAGGTCACGGATTATGGGAATTTAATGTAATGCTTTTTGAATTGTGCAATGCCCCGGCAACATTTCAACAGTTAGGAGATGTAGTGTTTAGAGATTTAAAATGGAAAGAAGTTTTAATTTACATGGACGACATTATAATTTTTTCTAAAACGATAGATGAACATTTGGAAAAATTACGTAAAGTTTTCAATAGACTCCGAAATGCAGGCTTAACACTAAAACCTAAAAAATGTGAATATTTAAAAGAAAAAATTAATATTCTTGGTTATACAATTTCGAAAGATGGAATTTTTCCTGATAAATCGAAATTAAGTTTCAATTGAAAATTTTCCAAAACCAAAGAATGTAAAGGGTGTACAAAGTTTTTTGGGACTTTGTAACTACTACCGGAAGTTTATAGAAAATTTTGCAAAAATTGCACGTCCTTTACATGATCTAACAAAGAAGCAAAATAAATTTGATTGGCAGGACATACATGACAAAGCGTTTGAAACACTAAAACAAAGATTGATTAGTGAACCAGTTTTGGCACATTTTCAACCAAATAAAGGATGCGAACTGAGGGTAGATGCATGTAAAGATGGAATCGGAGCAATATTATTGCAGGAAGATCATGAAAATGCGTTACACCCAATAGCATATGCAAGTAGAAGCCTTAGTAAAGCTGAAAAGAATTATTCGATAACAGAACTTGAAGGGTTAGCAGCTATGTGGGCGCTATCCTATTTTAGACATTTTATTTATGGAAAACCTATAAAAATAGTGACTGATCATCATGCGCTATGTTGGTTAAAAACCTTGAAGGAGACTACTGGACGTTTAGCGCGTTGGGCGTTAAAGTTATCGGAATTGACTACACAGTACATCATAAATCAGGAATTGCTCACAGAGATGCAGACTGCGTAAGCAGATATCCTGTTTTGCCAGCGAATACGAAAGTACAAGAAATTGACGAAATACCAACCTTTTTATTAGATATACATAACATTGCAGAATTACAAGCAAAAGATGAAAACATTTTGGAAATAATTCAGGCTATAAAACATCCTGAAGGAGCTTCAATTGGTATACGCAAGCAAGCGAAAAATTTTAGGCTTGAGTCAGAAGTTTTAAAATAAAACAAAGATACTATTGGCAAGGGTTGCAAAAGGACGTGGAACGTTTTGTAAAAGGATGCCCGGATTGTCAGGCCAGGAAAGGCCAACACAATCAGAACCCTATCGGTCTGTTACATCCTATCCCAGTTGGCACCCCATTTGAAAAGGTTGGAATATATTTGTTAGGTCCGTTTCGCAGAAGTAGCAGCGGCAAAACCATGATAGTGGTAGCAACAGATTACGCCACAAGGTGGGCGGAGACTGACGCATTACCGAGCGGCAAAGCCGGTCCTGTAGCAAAGTTTATACTGGAGAGAATTATTACAAAACACGGTGCACCTAAGGAATTATTAAGCGATAGAGGAAAAGTTTTTCAATCAGAATTGGTTACGGAATTGCTAAAAAAGATGGGGACAACGAGTCAGTTTACTACTGCATATCATCCCGCAACTAATGGCTTAACAGAAAGATTTAATAAAACTTTAGCCAATATGTTATCTATGTATACTAATACTGATCAATCAAATTGGGATGAATATCTTCCACATGTGACTTTTGCGTACAATTCTGCAAAACAAGATAGTACTAAATTCTCACCATTCATGCTGGTGTACGGTCGTGAACCTATTTTACCAACAGAAGCAAACTTGTTGCCACCCTTAGAAAGTAGTAATAGCGACCAAATTAGAGACATTGGTTTAGCAGTCAGAAATTTGGCAGTTGAAAATATAAAACGGCGTCAAGACATAGATAAATTACGTTATGATTGTAAACACCGCCATGTTGAATTTGAAGTGGGGGACCAAGTAAAAGTTTTCACCCCTCTCAGGAAAGTAGGAAAAAGTGAAAAATTACTGCTTAGATGGTTTGGTCCTTATTACATAAATCGGAAAATGTCTGATGTGGACTATGAGATACGAAAGGGCATTTCGCCAAAATCTAAGACTGAAGTGGTCCATGTAAGCAGAATTTTACATTACCATGACCCATGGACACCAGAAGGAACCCCGCAACAAAAATAATACAAGCATTTCGGTTAATAATTTATTTTCTTTGTTTTAAAAAAAATAAAAGTTCACTGTCTTGGCATTGCTGCCTATGGCTTCAACAGCCAAACGCGGCGCCACCGCTATTGAGGCGTCGTTGACGCCGCCTTCCTCCTCTGTTCTGTCTTCCTCTGGGGATGCTGGAACCCCAGGAGGAGCCTCCACCTCACCTGCCACTTGAGGGGGAGCCTCCGCCTCGCTGGCCGCAGAGGGACCAGCTTCCACTCCTGGCCCCAGTTTGAGGCTGGCCGCACCCACGGTGCGTCGGGCCCGCTGGGCAGCCAAGAGGGCCATCAGACCGGCACCGCAGCCCCGGCCCCGGCCCTTTTCCGTGGCGACTTCACTTCCAGGTTCCATCTGAAAGGGAAGATATTGTTAACATTGGATAGCGAAACAAAGAGAATTTTTCTTTGGAAGGAAAAATATATCGAAATGATGAATAAAAAAAAGGGGAAAAAAAAAAAAACCACTTATACTTACTTTCAAAAATGACACGATGCACTACAAAAATACTGTGAATGCACTAACAAAACACACACGAAAAAGGAAGGTAAAGTTTCGTGTGGGTCAGAGGACGAACTGTGGGGAATGTGATAAGAAAACCGTATAAATACAATTCAGATCCCTCTCCACCGGAAAGCCAGGATGCTAAAATTAGCAAATTACTTCCAGACGATGAACTTGTCAAATGTTAAGGTTATCAGAGAAATGTTTTCCCAACAGTCGAATGGTGCACCATGCTTAAACCCATGGGATTCGCTGATTTGGCCAGTTCGGAATAATATCTTAATGAGACCAGACATTGTTCAGTGCAGACCGATTAATGCATAAAATGCAAAAATGCAATTAAGCATAATGTTTAAACAAAGTAACAATTATAATGTACGGCTCCACATATTGAGCTGTGTACCTATTTTTACAGGGCCCAAGGATTTTATTCTGTTATCTGCGTCTGAATTTTTATTGCGCAAATTCTTAAAATTCAAGAACAGATATCAGTTTAATTTTCCCTATGAGATAAAAAATGGTTACATGTAATGGAAATAAAAACATTGAATATCGTTATTGTAATGTAGGTACCTACAAACGAATAAAGATAAGTAATGATGTTGTCGGTGTAATAATCACCTTGACCATATAGTTGTTTATGCATTTGGTGAAGAAAGCAACTAATTCGCGAGCGATAAGACAAATTTGATTCATCGCTACGCGCAGTTATGAATAATGACTAATTACTGGATTAGTTTAAATAAACCCGAATGGGACAACAATTTACAGTGTCATTTTAGAAATCGGTCGTGAAGTAACACTTGGGTAAAGTCAACCTATAAGTTTCGCGAAAGTGCCAAAAATGGAATGGATTGTGAATTTCTTGTTTTACATTAGGTGTGTTACCGAAATAAACACCAAACTGTATTTATACAAATTGGCACTGTACCACTTGTGGGAACTGCAAGGAGAGTTTGATCGAGTGGTACCAATACAATTGTTAGGGATTACAAAATCTCTACTTGGCCTGTGGACTCAAATCATTCACACGGAGTATACCATACTTCTACTTAGCGAGAAAGTACGTCAAGGGGGTACTCCGTTTTCGACATGTGATTGTGCAATTTGCATATCACCCCAACAACCTCAATATCGACCTGAGGATTTTTGGCGAGCATGGGAAAATGTATTTGTGCAAGGATGTCCTTGTGCTACATGTGTGTACGGGAGAACTCAATTTTTGAGTCAACCAGGTCATCCGCCATATCCGCATGCTTATGTAACGGATATGACATATCAGTTTCGGGTACCAGTAGTGCCCCAAACACAAGAAAGGGATGAAACATCAGAAATCAGTTCTGCTGGCACATCTTCTGGAGGTGCATTTGGACCTCCTGAATCACACGCAAGTCAGGTCGACCGCAATCCGGCACTATGCCCGAATCCGGATAACCTGGCGCAGGTGCAAGAAGGGGGGCCCATTAATCAGCAACAAACTGAAGAAGTTCTTAGACACGCGGTAACACAGCCGTTTATCGCGCAATTAGAACCGTTTGACAACATGGGGCTATATGCTACTTATCAGCAGCTATGAGGTCTACAATTTAATTTATGTTACCTTATTATTGTTTTGTATTTTAATGGCTATATATATATACATATGTTGATACAGGCATAATATACACACGTGGATGATATATAAAAAAAAAATGATAATAAAAAAAAAATGGAATGTATGATGTCATATTATCCCCAAATAGCGAGTATAATCTAGTCATGAAATTAATCCAATTATTTTTTAGCGCCATGAACTAATAAGGTGTGATAAAAAATGTTTCGCTGAAGAGGCGAATATTCCTGACACGACGCTCCGACAATCTTGTTGGTTGATGACGAGCTACTAACATAAAAGTTCGGCGTTGTTTACATGACTAATTTTGATCACGCGGTGCATACACGGGATTCCTTGCTTAACAGCATTTGAAAAATGAATTTCACACGTTCCATTTTTTATTTTTTAATGGAAAATGGATCGTACATACTAACAATTAAATAACGGTTACAAATGATGCTAAAATTAATTTTGTTATAAGACATAATATTGTACATTAAGCCTTAAGTAGCACATACTAACCTTTTGTCTTATATTTCATGTAACACTGAGGGCTATGTAAGAAAGAGGCAAACTATGATGAGCCATTATTGTTGTTGGAACTCCCGATGAGCCTGTACGTTTATACGGAGGTCCAAGCTAGCCGAATCATCGATTCAATAATCGACCCACACCACAAACATTTATGGAACAGAAATCACAATGGTGTTCAGTGATGTGAGATGCGAAGTTTGGCTCATAGGACTAAGCATCTATTGAACTTTTCTCAGTGTTGAAATATTTTTTGTTCTGCCATTGCCGGAACCGAATAGATTAAAAGTGCATGATATTGTTTATGTATAATTTCAGGAGAGGAAAGATTTTATTAGGTTTCTTGTTAGAATAAGTACTAACTTATTATTAAGAAATGATTGTAAACTTAACTGAGTACTATGAAATACTCGCATATGTAAACTTACTAACCATTAATCATAATACCTTGGTATGTACACATGTAATTTTTAAATTTATGTTAACGATATGTTTTTTCTATTGTTTAAAGTTTTTATTATTGTTCATATAAAACTGGGGACCAGTTTTTCTGGGGCGGAGGCATATGTCACGAATGGAAAATCCGTTAATTGGAAAGTTGGACTGATTAACTTAAAAAACAAGAGTATTCGAGGATTGCGAAATATTAAGCGCACGAGGCAAGGTCGCATCACGATGCACCGAATGTGTCATGCACCGTATCGGTGATGAGTCACCACCACCTGCTTTACAGAAATGTGAAAAACAAGCGACAATAACAAACTGCGTCAGCCGATCAATCGGGTATAAAATACGCCGATTTTAGCAGTATAGGGGAAGTGTGAACCGATCAACGGTAGTGCGACCAGCTGACCCGAGAAGTCGAAATGTCGACTCTCCTCGGGAAAAGATCAAGTTAATTAGTCCGTTCTCCAAAGTTGTTCAAACGCGAAGTGACCAAGCCAGCCACCAGGAAATGCTGAGGTCCTTAGCTTATGAATCTATGTAAGTACAATTGTTAAATTGTCAACTTTTAGTGTGTATGACCGTATTGTGCAGACCCATTTGTGTATACCGTATTTAATAGATTTAAGTGTTTAATGGAAAACTCAGTGTTTGATTCCATCCTTAAAACTGAGATCCCGGCACGACGTTTAACGTCGTGAGTCAGTTTAATTAATGAATCCGAAAGGGCTCATAAATTAAACGTGACAATATAGAACATATCTCCATCATAATACATATTTAAAAACGTTATATGATACGCCAATGGCTATAAACAGCGCGCGAAGCACAGCATCAGCTGTTTGCAGCAAAGGCGCCATTTTTTCCTCGCCTTTCCACCCGACCAACCCGCCGCGTCTAAGTTCACAAGAGGCGACATGTGGGCAATATAAACAATGGGTATTTATGAATGACTCGCGGAGTCTATCTTCAGTTTATAGTCAATGGTTCTTTCACTATCCACAGAACATTTTAGAACAACATATTAGCATACCTTTATTTCCAGCATTCTCCTTTTATATCTATAATTCCACATATATCTACTTAACGCTTAACATCTGCACAATCCACAACAAAACCAACAAACAGGCTTCTTACCTACCCTGTATGGTGTATATCAGGTTTTGCAGCGTTGCCACATCTACGATCTACATATAAGCGCGTTCAATAATAACTATTCCTAATAATAATAATAATGTGACAAAATTCCCTTTGGTACGTTTATAAGGCTCATAATGACGTATCTTTAGAGGGTAGTGAGAACTCCTTACACCCCTCAGAGGGCGGCAATTTTGAATTCACTAGTTTAGCAAGCCAGTGCATATGACATTCAGATTTAAATTAATCCAAAACTAATCATAGTATCACAACGCCCTTTGGTACGTTTATAGGGTTCATAATGATGTATCTTTAGAGGGTAGTGAGAACTCCTTACACCCCGTCAGAGGGCGGCAATTTTGAATTCACTAGTTTAGCAAGCCAGTGCATATGACATTCAGATTTAAATTAATCCAAAACTAATCATAGTATCACAACGCCCTTTGGTACGTTTATAGGGTTCATAATGATGTATCTTTAGAGGGTAGTGAGAACTCCTTACACCCCCTCAGAGGGCGGCAATTTTTAATTCACTAGTTTAGCAAGCCAGCGCATATGACATTCAGATTTAAATTAACTTAAAACTAATTATATTATCACAACGCCCTTTGGTACGTTTATAGGGGACATAATGATGTATCTTTAGAGGGTAGTGAGAACTCCTTACACCCCGTCAGAGGGCGGCAATTTTGAATTCACTAGTCTAGCAAGCCAGCGCATATGACATTCAGATTTAAATTAACTTAAAACTAATTATATTATCACAACGCCCTTTGGTACGTTTATAGGGGACATAATGATGTATCTTTAGAGGGTAGTGAGAACTTCTTACACCCCGTCAGAGGGCGGCAATTTTGAATTCACTAGTCTAGCAAGCCAGCGCATATGACATTCACATTTAAATTAATCCAAAACTAATCATAGTATCACAACGCCCATTGGTAGGTTTATAGGGTTCATAATGACGTATCTTTAGAGGGTAGTGAGACCTCCTTACACCCCGTCAGAGGGCGGCAATTTTGAATTCACTAGTCTAGCAAGCCAGCGCATATGACATTCAGATTTAAATTAATCCAAAACTAATCATAGTATCACAACGCCCTTTGGTTCGTTTATAGGGCTCATAATGTACCTGGTACCTGGAGTTTTGATTTTCTAAATGGTGGTGTAAAAACCGATGCCGCGATATAAAAGAAATCATTGAAACTCGCACTCGTAGCAAAGTAGATTAACTTCTGTAAACTGTGGGTAGATGGAACTACTGTAGTTAAATATGTTTTTACCAAAATAGTCGAGTTATCTATCCTCCACCGCCCATAAGCTATATTTTCCTATATTTGGTTATACTCGTTGGTTGGCGTTGCGCTTGCGTTCAATGTTCAATCTTTTGTTGCCGTATCAACTTCCAGCAGTGCGTTTTCTAAGGTTAAAAGGAGACAGAAACCTATTTAGAGTGGTCGGATTTTGTATTGTGTGTTTCAAGTCTATGGTTTCAACCAATCATAACAAAACCTTCCCGTGGTGAAATCACGTCATGCTATTATTGGTTAGTTTACTAGAGTTAGAGTAGAAGTTAGAGACTGGTTCACATAGATGTGGAAAGTGGAAAATTCGTTCGTGCGTAAGGTAGGAATTTTCTGTTATATTTTTTTTGGAAAATTGCTCATATTTGTTATTATATCACGTACCAATTAGTAGTGACCAATAATTCAGTTCATATTTACATAAACCGAGTTAGTAGATAAATAGGGGTAGTGAATTATTAATCTCGTAATGTTTAATAATAATTGTAATATTGACGACATTTTGAGCACTGCAGTAGCAATTTATCCAAATATTAAAGGTTTGGATTTATTAAGATTGAGTCCAAAATCAGATTTAATACAAGAAATAGCACGAAGTATTAAAACTCCGAAACTTAAGTATCCGAGCGTGGTTGCCTTATATCTTAGTAGTAATAAGGAGTGTTAAGATGATTCAATGGCAACATTGTGTGTTGTGCGCGGGACGGTGACGTAACAACAGACCGCGGTAGCTAGTGCCCGCAGCACGTAAAAAAAAAAGAAGAATGACAGAACTTGAGTTTTAAGAATGGAGGTTAGGATGGCATGAAGCATGCATGAGAAGAAAGCTCTGTTTTTCAATGTACGATTTAAAATACCACGTTGTTTCTAAAAAAAATATACAGTCCACAAATTAAAAAACGAAGGTAACATACGAACAAAACATTGGTCAATTCGAACCTTATAAAAAAAAGCCAAGTGCCTGTTGGTTCCATTAAAAGAAATAACGTGGATGGATTTCGATTAAGCCATTACCGCCAAAACAATACGATTACTATTTACACAGAGTAAGTCAATTCCTTTCTTATCCTAGTTGAATCTGATGATTGTGCTATGATTAGTGTGGTTTGATTTGAGAAAGCCAGGTAAGGTAAATCATGTTTTATTAATTTGGTGTATTTCTATGACCTTGATTCACACAGTTGATTACTTTATTAGTGTATCTAGTTGCAACAATTTCATTTATAGTTACAATCAAGTCAAGTTGAGTCAGATTAGTGTCGACTAGGTGTGAAAAGCCATTTTATTTGATTCTAGCTATTGATTACTATTAGTAAGGATTAATGCTTGATTAATTTGATTATTCTAAGCCAGTGATTAACTACAGCATTACAAGATTTGAGTTTTACTTGAGAACCGCCTATTTGAAGTTAAAATGGCGACATTTGAAGCATTAATTAGAAAACGTGGTACAATTAAGCATAGATTAACTGCATTTACTAGGTATTTTGATGCTTTACAAGCCAAGTTGGTAAACCAGTCTTATTTAGATGAGAGAGAAGTCATTGAATTCCAAAATCGAGTTGATAAGTTGGATCAGTTGGAAAAGTTGAGTTGTCCTGATGATCAGCTTGATAGGCAACAAGATGAATGGGAAACTTTTATAGATTTATATAATAAATACTTAGCAAGTGCAAAACAGATTCTAAATAAGTGTAATAATGAAAGAACAGTTACAGTGAACCAAAATAGTGGTTCAAATGAAAGTTCATTTGACAATGATTATAACAATTTAGGTACAGTAAAGTTACCAGCAATTAATACTCCTACATTTAACTGTGACTTCAACAATTGGTTGGAATTCAAAGATACATTTGAGGCACTATTTCACAACAATTCAACTTTGTCAAGTATACAAAAGTACCATTATCTGCGGTCACGTTTAGGTCCAGAAGCTTTAAAAATTATTGAAAGTTTAGAGTTTGCAGCTCACAATTATAATGATGCATGGAATTTATTATGTGACAGGTTTGATAATTCGCGTTTACTTGTCAATAACCATTTAAAATGTGGTGGACTGAGGCAATTAGTAGATTCAGTAAATAAGCATTTGCGAACATTAAAAACATTGAAGCTTCCAACAAATTAATGGGATGCATTAATTATTTTCATGGTATCTCAAAAATTGGACAAAAACACCAATAGAGAGTGGGAACAATCTAGAACTGATAAATCATTACCTACTTTAACCTTGTTTTTTGAGTTTCTTAAAAATAAGGCTGATTTTCTTGAAACCATTGAAATGAATATGGCTTATTCAGTGAAAAGTTCTAGTGAGTCTATGAATAAGAGTAAAACACGTCATCATACATTTCTAGCTCAACATCACCGTGAAAGCACTGGAGTAAAGTGCAATCTTTGTAAGCAAAACTATTTGATCTATTCTTGTGAAAAGTTTTTAAAGTCACTGAGAGATGGGATAAAGTCAAAGAACTGCATCTCTGTTCCAATTGTTTATGTTTTGTACATTTTAGTAAAAAATGTGAAGCAGGTGTTTGCAAGATGTGTTCTAAGAAGCATAGTTCTTTGTTACACCATAAAAAGGAATTCCAAGAACAAGTTAGTAGTAAAGCAATGTCTAGGGACTCTGATAATTCAGGACATCAGAGTACTGATCAGTCATCATTTAGTGGTTCATCAGTGGTTTGTGCAAACAGTCATCAAGGTGGTAACCAGTATGTTCTTTTATCGACTGCAATTGTGGGAGTTAAAGATAAGTTTGGTCAAGTTCATAATGCTCAAGTTGTCTTGGATTCAGGAAGCCAATGTTCTTTTATTTCAAGTGAGTTTCAACAGAAATTAGGTTTAGATTTGTCTCCATTCAAAATTAACATTTCTGGCATCAACAATACAAATTCGTCATTAAAATGGAAATGTAATGTCACTATTGGTTCGAAAATAAATGGTTTTCATTCAGCCTTAGTATGTTTAGTAGTTCCAAGGATTACTGAGGATTTGCCTGCACATAAAATTCATATTAAAGATTGGGTCATTCCAAGCCATGTTCAACTGGCAAACCCCTTTTTCAATGTAACTAGAAAAGTCGATATACTTATTGGAGCAGATTTATTTTGGAATATCTTACTAGATGGAAAAATCAGTTTAGGAAGAAACAAGCCCCTTTTGATTAATACTGTGTTCGGGTACGTTGTAACAGGTTCTATTGGTCTTCCATTACAAAGTAAAGTGAGATGCAATTTAGCAATTAATGATGATCTTCAGAAGTTTTGGTCTATTGAAGAAATTCATAATGAGTTACCAAGATTAACAAAAGAAGAGCAATTTTGTGAAGAATATTTTGATAAAACAGTTTCACGCGACAATTTAGGACGTTTTGTAGTAAGGTTTCCAGCTATAAAGATTTAGGTGATTCGAAACAGTTGGCTATAAAAAGACCAATGCTTCAAGAAAACCGATTAAAAGAAAATGATTTATTAAAAACCAAATACACTTCTTTTATGAATGAATATCTTCAATTAGGTCATATGAACTTGGTGTCGGACTCTGAAATGGACACTTTTAGATGTTTTTGCCTCATTTTGCAGTGATTCGGGAAGACAGTCTTACAACTGATGTTAGAGTTGTGTTTGAAGCAACTGTTAAAACGCAATCAGGAAAATCTTTAAATGATATACAGCTATTTGGTCCCAGAGTGCAAAATGATATTTTTGGTATTCTGATGCGTTTTCGAGAACATCGTTTTGTAGTAATTGCTGATGTTGCAAAAATGTATCGGCAAATTCTCATACATCCGGAAGAAAGGTTTTTGCAAAGCATAGTTTGGAGAAACTCTCCAGATGATAATTTGTCTGTATATGAATTGCAAACAGTGACCTATGGCACTTCAAGTGCACCATATTTGGCAATTAAGTGTCTAAAGAAATTAGCAGTTGACAATAGACAATTGTATCCAGAGGCTAGTGAGTTAATAGATCGCGATATGTATGTTGATGATTTAATTACTGGATTTGATACTGAGCATCAAGCAATAGTTGTTTGTGAACAAATTTCTAATATTTTAAGATCAGCTAGTTTTTCTTTACGAAAATGGGCATCAAACAGCAATTCAGTTTTGAAGCACTTGCAGGATGAATCAGAAATGATGAGCATTCTCGAACTAGGTGAAAATGACAAGGTGAAGACATTAGGAGTTCAATGGTTAAGTCATCACGATTTACTCTCCTATAAAGTGGATATTTTGAACTCGGTAACCCATTCTTCTGTGACAAAGAGAATTTTGCTGAGCAGTATTGCTAGAATATATGATCCAATGGGATTGGTGAGTCCATGTATTGTTCTAGTAAAAATTTTGATTCCAAAACTGTGGTTTCTTAAAATTCAATGGGACGACGTTGTGCCCGCTGATATTGCCAAACAATGGGAGATTTTCAGTCCAATTTGAGGTCTTTGAACGAATTAAAAATTCCAAGATGTGTTTTCTGTGAGCATGTAAACGACGTTCAGGTTCACGGTTTGAGTGATGCAAGCTTAAGTGCATATAGTGCAGTGGTGTACGTTCACACTACTGATAGTTCTGGTGACGTATGTGTTAGATTATTATGTGCCAAAACAAAAGTTGCACCAGTAAAGAAATTGACCATTCCACGATTGGAACTGTGTGGCGCTTTGATGCTCACTCGATTAATGAAACAGGTTTCCGAAGTTTTAACATACAAGTTTGAAAGTTTTTACTGGTGTGATTCACAGGTGGTATTAAGTTGGTTGAAGAGTGACGCAAACAGTTTACAGGTTTTCGTAGCAAACAGAATTAGTGAAATTCAACAGTTTAGCGACATTTCCAGGTGGAGTTATGTGAACACTAAAGAAAATCCAGCGGATGTTGCGTCCCGAGGAATGCAACCAAATGATCTATGTTGATGCGAAATATGGTGGAACGGTCCGACATTTTTGGCTGAAAAAGTAAGCTGGCCTAGAGATTTTCGTTCTATTGAAGTTAGTCGTATCCCAGAATTGCGTTCAATACTTGCCGGTGTTACGGTAACACCAATGTCTTTGTCAATTTTTGATAAATTTTCATCTCTGGATATACTTCAGCGAGTATCACTAAAGGAAAATGTGGTAAGTAAGCTAGAATCAAAACACCTGAAAAGTATCCTGACATATTGATTCCTGGTTATAGTAGCGTCGAACTTCGTAGCACCCGTAGTTCATCTTCAGTGCAGCCCTACTATACAGATGTTTTGAAGGTGAAAAGAGACATTTTTGTGCCGTTGCACCGGAAAAAATCGATTTTTCTAGTTGTCTGGTGGACACCTCTACAGGCACTAGTTCTGAGATTTTACCAGTAGGTGCCAAAAATGTAGATTTACTTGAAAAGCCTACCTATAAAAAATGCAAATATTTTGAAGAAAGTTTTATAATTCCTGTTAACGAATGGAATTTAATATGTAAAAACAACAAACTAGATTCCAAAAATTACCCATTTTATTTAAGAAAGAAAATGTCTCAAAAACTGTGAATAATACTTGCCTTATTGCATTTAAAAGCAAAAAACAATGTATAGACGGTAGTTTAACATTATTTGGGGTATTTCGGCATAATAAATTTAATAATTGCAAAGCATTTGTCATTCATATTGATAAATTGCGCAAAGTTACCGTTTATAGTACCTCCAAAGATTTTTGCCATATAAGAGTCCTTACCGGCTACGTCAAGGGAATCGAGAGATCTGCTATGCAAAAAAAGTTACTGAGTAGAAAACCTTCTGATGTTAAAAAAAGTATACTTCTGAAAGCTGATGCCAACTTTGTAATATTAAATCTAACGCAACATTTCGAAAAATTAGATCAGAAGCTCTTTCTTCGTTTGACAGAAATAATGATGACCTAATTGATATGTTTCTTATGCAGCGTGATCATCCTGAATACGTTCAAGAAGTTTCTTCTCCTTTTTCAATTAAATTATTTAGCAAAGAACAAATTAGTCTTTGCGAAAAACAAATAATTGGGGATGAATTACCAATTCTGTACTTTGATGCTACAGGCAGCATAGTGCGAGCCCCAAAAGTATTGAAAAATTGCAAGCGTATATATTTATACTCCGGGGTTGTTCACATAGCAGAAACAAATAGAATAATTTATGTCTTGGATATGATTTCTGCGGCATTTCACAACTGCAATTTTTAAATTTTTGTATGATTTTAAATGTTTTTGCTTAACTTTGCGGAAGTGGCCGTTATTTGGTGCCGTAGTCACAGATTTTAGTTTCTCTAGTATGCATGCTGTGACCCGAGCATTTAATGATATGAGTTTGCAACATTATCTGAGCGAATGTTACAATAAATTGACTCAACACGATGACGAGAAAGGTGTGGGTTCTTCTTTCGTTTTGTTACATTTATGTTGTGCCCATTTTATGAAAATGGTTTCTAAATATTTGAAAAAAATTGTAAATAATGATCATATAGAAAAAATTTATTTGCAAAATGTATTATGTTAACAACACTTAATGATTTTACTGTGTGGTTCGAATGTATTTGCATTCTGGTTTTATCCCAATACGAAAATCAACATGTACAAACTGCTTACGAAAAGCTATGCAAACTCGAAAGTTGTTCTACGGAAAATGACGTCATAAGTAATGAGGAATCGGTAAGTAATGTAATTAAAAAATTGTCGTCTTCTGATAACGCATTACACAAAGGTAGGTAGCCCATTTTATGTACTGTTTCATTCTAAATTAGAAGAAGCTGTCATACCGTCAGAGAGTGAAGGTAAGAAAAATGAGTTCTATTTTCCAGAGTGGGCAAATGTAATTACTTTAAAATATATGCCTTTTTTTCCTTTATGGTCAGGAATAATGATTTCCAAAAATTACTCATTAAATAGATTGAGTAATTGTTATGTTGAAACACATTTTGGCAATTTAAAAACGAATGTTCTCGCAGGTAACCGTAATCTAAAATGTAGTAGGTTTGTGAGAAAGTCTAGAGAACTAACTTTGGCCGCTTATAAAGAAATGATATGCGGAATATCTAAATCGAAGCTCGCTCGGCCACCTCTTAACAAAGACTTTTTAATCAACGAGTTAGTCAAGAAAGTTGGAAGCGAAAAAAGAGTACCGTTTTGACGCATTTTTTGGTAATTATTTAAAACACTTTCAAAACCACTCACTATCCAATGACAAAATAAAACGTCAATCAAATGGTCCAATTAATAGCGAAAATTGCCTATATTGTGGTCTTGGTGGATTGGATGTCACTGTGTCATGGCATCAATGTGATATGTGTAATGGATGGGTGCACGATCTATGTATAACAGAATACAAAAATATTTCAAATACCGAAAACTATTTTTGCAAACAGTGTTTTTCGTATGATGTGCGCTAGCTGACGTAATGTTATCTTTCAAAGATATGTCATGTCGACTCAGTTAGGCATGGCATCAAAGAAGAAGAAAATGCCCTTCGAGAGTATAGTATGAGGTCTGGCAATGTGGTGTTGAAAAGTGGTTTAATCATTCACAACAAATATCCATATCTAGCTGGTTCTCCAGATGGTTTGGTGGGCAATGACGGAATAGTTAAGGTAAAATGTCCCTACAGTATTCGAAATGAGAAAATTACTTTTACAAAATTGAAATACCTCAATTCGACTAATGGTCAACTAAATAAAACCAATTTATACTATTATCAGGTACAAGGATTAATTCAAGGTTTCGAATCGCAATTGGTGTGATTTTGTTATATTTACAAAATGCGACATGATAATAGAACGAATAAACCGAGATAAACGGTTTTTTGATACGCAAGTACTTATGGTACATCGAGATTTTTATTTCAAATATTATTTACCCGCCATGCTTACACCAAACGAACCGTATTCGGAAGATGAAAGCAACTGACTTCGTTCCTTATCATCAGATATTAGCGATGTTAGCGCCGCTAAAAAACATAATTTAGATCAAGATGATCTAACTAAAACTGAATCCCAAAGCTTCCAAATTTTGGAAAATGAATTAATAAATGATCCCAATTATTACAAGAAAATCGGAAAAAACGACATATTACCATTGTTTTTAGATTTACTAGTTGTTCAAAGAACGATTAGTTCCGTTTCCCTTCGCCAGGGGGAGTCCTAACGAAATGTGTTCTACAGTGACTCTATACAGCAACAGTGGCGACAATTGTTGTCTCACTTTTGATTGGTCGTGTTGACATTAGCACAAACATGGCGGCAAACATCTGAAATAATAAAGGCATATTTTGGCGGCAGTATTAACCTGAGTTTTAAGGTGTAGTAACATAGGCCATCTTGTTTTGTTACTAAACACTCTAGGAAACACCGACGCCAAAATACGTCTAAAATTCTTTAATGTTTATTTATTCTTGTTAATTGTTTAATCAATCAATTGTAGTTTTGTTGTGCAGCGAGAAAGAGTAAGAGCAACTTTTATTGTGTGATACTTATATCACTATAAGAAGTTATTTCAATCTCTGCTCTTTGTAGGTACATATAATTTAACTTGATTGGCTCCCAATACTGCATATACGTCCTGATGTTTATATAGTTTCAATAAAATATTGTCAATGTTAACCAACCTTCTATATGAGTCAAGCTCATTGAAATTAATATTATGTATCTGATAGTTTTTAAAGTAAAAAATCATAATATTTTTGTTTTAGATAATATTCTTGGTTTGGTTAAAGCCAGGTCTGAAATAGTAGTACCCTCAACATCAAAAGAAGAGAACCCAGAACCAAGTTGGCAATCTGAGAGCAGCTCAAGTAAAAGCATTGAAAATATGCAGCAAATAATAGAGGAGGAACATGGGGAAGTTTTATCTTTAAGATTAAAAATAAAAGAGTATCAGAAAATTTATAAAAGGGAGAAAAATAGGGCTTTGCATTATAAAAAGCTTTATCAAAATGCAAAACATAAGATACAGCATCTAGAAAATACATCTAGTTTTTCTAGTGAAAATTTGTTATGCAAAGTGTTTAATCAGGACCAACTTTTAGCATTGAAAAAGAAGCAAGTTAGGAAGTCTAACTGAACTGATGAAATGGTCAAATAGCACATTAACCAAGTCATTAAAGTTAAAGTTTAGTTGTGGTATCAGTGGTTACAACGAATTGTTAAGGCAAGGGTATCCTTTTCCATCAATACGAACATTGCAGAGAAGACTTGAAAATTTGAAATTTGATTCTGGAATCTTGCATGAAATATTTTTATTTTTAGAACTAAAAGTAGCATCCTTTGGACCACATGAGAAAGACTGTGTGTTGGTTATGGATGAAATGGCAATCACGCCAGGTACATCCTATGACACATCTCTTAAGAAATATTTTGGCAATGTAACTTTGCCTGATCACTCTGGCCTGGCTACTCATGTATTAGTATTTATGCTGGGTGGTATTACAAGCCGCTGGAAACAAGTTGTAGCATATTATTTTACCAGGGACTCTGTAAATGGGGACATATTTAAAAATATCATACATCAAATTTTTGAAAAAACTAAAGATCTTGGTTTAAATATTCTAAGTATTACATCTGACATGGGCCCTTGAAACCAAGCCCTATGGAGATCTTGGAATATACATGCTGGCAGATATTCCCAAGTTAAAAGTTCAATTCAACACCCACTAAAACCAAATCAAAAAGTGTATACAGGGTGTCCGGAAAATACGTGTACAACGTTTGACGACAGACTCCTGACGTCAAAATATGTCGATCTAAGCCGACTTAGTTATATCCAAAATTGTCTCGTTTAGCCGGTAGAGGGCGTCAAAAATTTGTAAAAATAATACAACACCTGTAACAATAATTTTTTAAGTGACCTAGTTGCTATGGCATTTAATAATTTGACAATTATTGACAAATTGTCACCAGTCTATGAAATTTACTCAAGTATACGATCAACATTCTTGAATTACAAGTTCATTTTACCATTAAAAATGGACAATTATACAAACTCTGAGAAGGTTGACATGCTCCTGGTATACGGGTTTTGTCAAGGAAATGGGCGTCAGAGTGTTAGGGTTTACATGGAGAGGTTTCCTAACCGTCGAATACCAAACCACCAAACATTTGCCAATATCGAGCGTCATCTTCGAGAAACGGGCAGGTTTGAGAAAAACTTTGAAGGCAGGGGTCGTATGCGAACAACTCGAACTGTGGAAACAGAAGAGAACATTCTGGAAAGAGTCGAAGAAGAACCAAGTACCAGTACCCGTCGCTTAGAACGTGAGTTACATGTTCCTAAAACGATTATCAATGAGGTTTTAAAAGAACAGTTATTACATCCTTATCACGTGCAAAAAGTCCAGGAACTTTTACCGACTGATCCCCCCATGCGGCTTACATTTTGCCAAATTATTAGAAACAAAAGAATCCGTGATCCAAATTTTTGTAGAACAATTATGTTTACTGACGAGGAGTGCTTTACAAGATCTGGAGTAACCAATCTGCACAACGAACATATTTATTCCGATGAAAATCCACATGCCATTAAAGTTGCACATCATCAGCATCAATTTAAATTAAATATTTGGGCAGGATCGCTACCTTATTGGTCCCATTGTTATTCCAGACAGGTTAGATGGAAATATTTATTTAAATTTTTTGCAAGACACATTACCAATTCTTCTGGAAAATTTGCCAATTTTACTTCGGAGGCAAATGTGGTATATGCATGATGGTGCCCCGCCCCATTTTTCCGTTGCCGTTCGGCAATACTTACATCATCAATATCCCAACCGATGGATTGGAAGGGGCAATGATGCACCAGTAAAATGGCCACCACGTTCTCCTGAGTTAAATATGTGTGACTTCTTTTTGTGGGGAGCTATTAAAACAGAAGTTTACAATACTCCTGTAAACACACGTGATGATTTATTGTATGCAATGCATATATATATATGCATATATATATATATATAATATATATATATGCAAACCATAGCATTGACTTTGAAACACAACAATGAATGCCTGCTAGATTCAATAGAGTGTGACATAACTAAAACAAAAGTGTGACATAACTTAAAACAGAAGTTTACAATACTCCTGTAAACACACGTGATGATTTATTGCAGAGGATTTTAAATGCAGGCAACCATTTTAATAACCCCGACCAATTAGATAGGGTACAATTTCATTTCTTAAAGAGTATTGATAAGTGTATTCAGCAAGATGGCGGTCATTTTACACATTTGCTTAAGTAATGTTTTTGGTTTACTTAGTTTCTTACAATAAATAATTTCAACTTTATTATACCTACTTTGATGTATGCAGGTAATTGTAAATTTTTTTTTTCTGGCGAAACAGCTCATCCACCGGGAAATATTAAACAGGTAAAATAGCTTCAAAATACTTCCGGTCACTCGACAAAAATATCTGGGTTGTCATAACGCCGTTCATATAAAAAATGAGGAGAAATGTTGACGTATTATATCACTTTTATAACACTTCCACTTATTTACAGCCGGTGACTATACTACTAGAAAACGTCATTTTATAGTATTAGTCTACATACTAAAATTCATTAAAATCCATTAGCAGGTTTTCACGTAATTTAGTAAAAAACCAATATTTTTACAAATTTTTGACGCCCTCTACCGGCTAAACGAGACAATTTTGGCTATAACTAAGTCGGCTTAGATCGACATATTTTGACGTCAGGAGTCTGTCGTCAAACGTTGTACACGTATTTTCCGGACACCCTGTATATTTGCAGATGTTCCTCATTTATTTAAAAATATAAAATCCATGTTAATAACAAATAAAGTTATTGAATTGCCTGTTGATATTGTCACAAGTAGATTTTCGTTAATTACTTAGTCAGCAAATAATCGGCCACTGACCGAAACAAGTCGTCGACCACTTGAATTGCAAAATAAGCAATCGAACCTTTTAGAACGGAAGCTAGCAAGGTATTGCAATCGCCAGTCAGCAATAAGTCATCAATTGTTCGGACAATGATCCAAGTGCTTAGACAAGCAATTAAGAAATTGAACTGACTAAGGGATCGCAATACCTTACAATAAATAGCCGACAAATTTGGAAAGAAGAGGTTAGTCAGAAATTATCCGCGAAACTAAACGGTTCGGTCGCGAAAGTGAAGGGAACTCTGCCCTGACACTTACCCTCGTCCAAAATGGTTTGTGAACTAATTATCATGTAAGTACGAACTTGTAATTTATAAATAAGCCAACTTGTGTCTGACAATGTGTATAAAATCAGTCTTCAACTTAGTTTCTCTCTATGAATAAACGTTGTTGTTTTTGTTATCCAATCTTTGAGTTTAACTTGACTACGACCCCAGCCTACACGTCCCCGCGTTACGACTAAAAATTAGATCGTGACAACTTGGTGGAGTTCCATATTACTAGCAGAAACAGGTACAATTAGTTGAAAAGATTTTTGAAGAGAAAAAGATGAACCTATTAGCAACAATAGTAGCTGTGTTATTTGCCACAAAAACCATAGCATTGACTTTGAAACACAACAATGAATGCCTGCTAGATTCAATAGAGTGTGACATAACTAAAACAACAGGCTTCAAAGTGATACATCCTGATCTAAGAGAGGAATCAAATCATAAAAGCCTGTGTGAAAAGTTAGAAGACCATGGAGATCCAAACACGTGGGAGTGTAGAATAAATGGAAGTATGGCTCCTTGCACACGATGTGTTTCGAGATATTTCATGTCTAGTTTTGCAGTTAAAAACAGAGAGAGAATTTGTGCAACAAGATTAATAAGTAAGGTAATGACTCCATTAAAGATAATTTCCGTTGCGACAATATTATTAATGATATTTATAAACATTTTCATGCTTCTCAGAGCCAAAATAATGAAGAAGAACCGCATAAATTCCATTCCGATATGCACCATACATTTGGTTATTGGATTCATTTTATTAGGTGATCTGATAAAAATATTTTATGACTTGTCCCTGAGTTTCAAACAGATCTGATCTCTAAACACTAAATAGTGTCAGTAACAACCCTATTTTGTTTGTGTCAATTAAACAAACAGTGATCAGTCATTAAACATTAATACTGGGAAGGACCACTATAGTTATCATTTTCTCTAAACCAAATTGTTTATGTAATGTGCAATATGTGTTATACATCTAGATTAGTTTCATTTTCTTAAAAAAAAAAATACACTACGAGCATATGCGGTAATTAAGTACCGTAGTCAAAATATGGGGCGTTAAATTCCACGGGTTTACAAATTCAAAAATTATATGAGTTGCTAAATGTAATAAATAAACGATTGCATGTAACTACTTGCAAATGTAACTTGAAGACTTTATAAAAGTCAAACGGGGCACGTAGTAAGATTACAAAGTTTCAATATTAGGACGTTAACTGTTTTCACATGAAATGATATGAGCAAGCAGAGCTTGATCAGCATATTGCAAGTTTTCGAAGAATTACAGTAAGGCTTTACAATGTATCAAAATAAAACCAGTGGTAGGCAAATGGACAATTTATAATATAGGTTTATATCATATTTAAGAAAAACAAAGGGATTTATATTTTTTTTTTAGTGCATAACTTAACTAAGGCTATTATCAATATGCCTATATATTTTACGAGGGATTTTATGATTATAACGGGAATGTTAGACATTAAGATTTTAATTAGCAGTAGGTAGTAATACGTTTTTTTTTATTGCGTTTAACACTGACGGGAGTTACTACGCGAAGAAGCCAGAAGGAAACCACTACAAAATGAAGAGCGATCAAGGCTTTGGATCAGACTCGGTAAAAACTAATACACGCCACTGGAAATGGAAACGGAAATCAGCAAAAGCTAAAAGCAACGGGCACAGGAGACTGGAAACGCTGACGATGAAAAACCAACCAGGGAACGTCAGACCGCGACCACAGTTGAGTCGGTTTGTGATCGTGGCCGCGGTAGGAATAGACACACTAGGCCGTGGTGACCTGCCGCGGGGGATGATCCCAAATCGGCTCCCGTCAAGTTATATTGACGCATTGTGTCAATTAAGTTCGTTTCGATTGGTCCGTCCGCGCACCCCGCGACTACGAGGACCACCAGCAGATACCTCTTCACCAGGTCTTGGTCGCCTACCATGCCCTACCGACAGCGAAGAAGTTGGAGTAGCCCGACTCGCCCAAACTTGTGGGTTACCGCCCGCTCTTCCTCGCGATGCTCTTCCGCTACCATGGTCACCCATCTTTTCCTTCCAGAAAGGATACGGCTTCAGAGGCACTCAGGCATGATAAATAAATAAATAAATAATATAATGAAATAATATACAAATAATAATATAATGAAATAATATACAAATATAATTCCTGAGGTGTATCCATGCGGTCACCTCAGCCCCATATAACTAGCAAATGGATACCCGCGGTGTACCCTTGTGGTCACCCCGATATAATTCAGTACCGTTCCGGCTCGTCACTAATTAGATCACGGACCACACACCATGGCAATTGTGAAAATACAGTTCTGGGAATTGTTCCACTTGCACGTCCAGAGCAGTAAACAGATATGTAGTTCCAGACTCCAGACACCGTCCAAATTGTCTTCAGAAGCCGTGTTTAGTGCAGTGAAGTGCCGCGAAAAGAAGATAGAATCCCCGAACAGACAATAGTGCGCGGAATATTAGTGAATCGCGAGTGAAAAGTCTCCCGCCTCAGTGTTAAAGCATAGAGACATTAAGTTTTTTTTTTACAAACTCTAGAGGTAAGAAAATAACAAAAACATTTATTTTTATTCTAATTGTTATATGTTTTCTTTTATAATTTTTTTTCTTTTTGGGGTATGAAACGGGATATTTTTAATTTTAATTCTGTGAAAAACTAGGGGCTATACTTTGTTGATTAGTTTTTACAGGTAACTATGATAAATTTTGTTTGTGTTGTAATAAGGGGGAAAATCCATTAAGGATATTTTTATATTACCTCTTTGTTCTATATTAAGATTTGAAGAAAGAAACTAGAATTTGTGGTGTCAAATTTCTATTATATTGCCACCATGATTAAAAATTTAAAAGTATAATTAATTTAATGTTATTTTGTTTAGAAGATTTGCATAGTGAACTTTCTTAATATTGTGAAAAGCTAGGGACTACCTTTTGTCGGCCGGGGGAATGTGTCACAAGTAGATTTTCGTTAATTACTTATTCAGCAAATAATCGGCCACTGACCGAAACAAGTCGTCGACCACTTGAGTTGCAAAATAAGCAATCGAACCTTTTTAGAACGGAAGCTAGCTAAGGTGTTGCAATCGCGAGTCAGCAATAAGTCATCAATTGTTCGGACAATGATCCAAGTGCTTAGACAAGCAATTAAGAAATTGAACTGACTAAGGGATCGCAATACCTTACAATAAATAGCCAAGAAATTGGGAAAGGAACTCTACCCTGACACTTACCCTCGTCCAAAATGGTTTGTGCATTTATTATCATGTAAGTACGAACTTGTAATTTATAAATAAGCCAACTTGTGTCTGACAATGTGTATAAAATCAGTCTTCAACTTAGTTTCTCTCTATGAATAAACGTTGTTGTTTTTGTTATCCAATCTTTGAGTTTAACTTGACTACGACCCCAGCCTACACGTCCCCGCGTTACGACTAAAAATTAGATCGTGACAATATTAAGAATAAAGGAAGTGAATGATTTCTATGAAGCTCCAGTTGACAAGCGTGTCCAAAATAATACTGGAGATGTTAATCAACGCGATAAGGATTGGTGGTTATGGAATCGTGCTGTACGACACCATGTATCAATAGTGTTTCGTAATTTCCATTATGTTCTTCAGATAAGATCTATAAATGGTACAATAAAGAAATTATATCTGCATTGAAGAATAAACTTCACTATAAAAATCTATTTAAGAAATATGGCAAACTTAAGTACAAGATTAAATTTGACTCCATCAGAGATACAGTTGCAACCTTGGTTAAATCATCCTACGCTCAGTATATTTGTGAATGTGAAAAGAATATCAAAAGTAATCCCAAACTTTTTTGGAGTTTTATAAATTCCAAAAAAGGCAATTCATCAGTACCTAACATGATGTTTCTAGATAATCAGCCACTAAGAAACGGACAATCAATTTCTGACGCATTTGCCAGATACTTTGAGTCAGTATACTCTAATACAGATGTAGTCACTACCGAGTTTGATGATTTTTATCAGAATAAGTATTTTGTCAACCAAACCCTCAATATTACATCTTTTAATGAGAGTGATATTTTGGGAGTTGCTCGGAAGATTAGGTCAAACTCGAAGGGTCCTGATAATATTCCCGGATTTATATTTAGGGGTTGTATCTCTGAGTTGGTGAAGCCACTATTGGTTATCTTCAATCTTAGTTTGCAGTCTGGAATATTTCCTGCCATTTGGAAAAGATCAAGAGTGTGTCCAGTATTTAAGTCTGGTGATAGGGGTCTACTCAATAATTATAGGGCAATTTCAATTCTATGTTTTCCAGCAAAGATTTTTGAATCTCTACTATATGATTGTATTTTGAAACATGTAGAGGGCGCATTGTCTGTAAAACAACATGGTTTTCTTCCTAAACGATCAACTGTGACTAACTTGTGCTGTATGACTCAATATATATCTGATTGTATTTCTAATAGGTCCCAAGTTGATAGCATATACACAGATCTGACCAAGGCGTTTGATAGACTTAATCAGCACAAGTTATCAAGAAAACTTCAAATGTATGGCCTGTCAGATGGTTTGGTCAACCTGTTATCTAGTTATTTGTTAAATAGGGAATTGTATGTTAGTGTAAATAATTTTCAATCTAAACCTTTTTTTAGTACATCCGGCGTACCTAAGGGTAGTAATTTGGGTCCTTTATTGTTTTTAATTTATTTTAATGACATTATTGCATCTGTACAAAACTCGGAAATCTTATTATACGCTGATGACCTTAAAATATATAGGAGGGTTGATTCTCTTTATGATTGCACTCTCTTGCAGAAGGACTTGGATTTGTTGTCGGATTGGTGTAGAATAAATGATATAAACTTTAATATATCCAAGTGTGCTGTGCTTTCGTTCTCGAATGCTCGCTCTCCTATGGTATTTGACTACAGAATTGTAACCAACGATTTGAATAGAGTAACTGAAATTTGTGATCTGGGAGTTACGTTTGATTGTAAATTATCATTTTCTGTACACATTTTTAATGTAATTAATAGAGCTTCAAAACTGTTAGGTTTTGTTGTCAGAAATTCAAAAATGTTCGATACAACAGATGTTTTAGACTTTCTTTATATGACACTTGTTAGAAGCAAATCAGAATACGCTTGTGTTATTTGGAATCCCATATATGAAAAATACGTATACTCTCTTGAGTCGGTTCAAAGCAGGTATTTAAAATGTAAACACTTTAGAATTACGGGAGATTACATATGGCACCAACGGGAATTTCTGCAGAATGTTTATATGACTATAAGTTTACAAAATAGACGTTGGATTTCAACTACAATGCATTTATACGGTTTACTGAATAATGAAATTGATAATATTGAATTTTTAAAGTTAATTAGTATTCGAGTTCCCAGGTCAGTAAATATTCGAAATAAAGAGTTGTTTTATACGGTTTACGCTAGAACTAGTGTGGCTGTTCAATCTCCGCTATATAGTATGTGTAATGTTTACAATAGTTTTAGCTTGGAAATTGATATTTTCAGTTTGTCAAAATCTGTTTTTCGCACGCTTTTGGAAAAAGCTATGCAACCTACGCATCTGTCTTTTTCCTTGTAGTGCACGTTATCACACGTGTACTATGATTGTTCTTTAATTGTGTATCGTTGAACAATAAAGCTATTATTATTATTATTATTAAATTTAATTATGAATATTTGCATTGAATGTCATGAAGGTTTTGTTGATGAGTTTTACAAAAAATTTGCTTATCACTACAAGGGAGTGTCTTTTTTGCTAGTGCATGAACATGACTTTTTTCATATGAATTGCGATGTGTGTGTTGTAAAACTACAAACGCTTATAATTTAAATTTTTTTTGTTAATGGGAGAAGAAAACCAAAATAATAACGACAGCGCCTTAGAAGACGAAATAGGAGAAGATGTCGTAAGTGAGACGTATAGCTGTTGCACTTATAATCCAAATATTGACGTGATATTAAGAATAAAGGAAGTGAATGATTTCTATGAAGCTCCAGTTGACAAGCGTGTCCAAAATAATACTGGAGATGTTAATCAACGCGATAAGGATTGGGGGTTATGGAATCGTGCTGTACGACATCATGAATCAATAGTGTTTTGTAATTTCCATTATGTTCTTCAGATAAGATATTGTTACGGTTTGGGCCTACTATACTCGAGTCAGGATGAAACCGATGCGCCGCAATATCTGGCCGGGCGCGTATTAAAATAGGTCACAGTTAGGAAGCGCTACCTGGAAGATTCTTGAATGGTCAAGGCAACCCGCGAAGCGTTTCGCGGTCATTCTAGAACGTGGTTTGTGAATATAAAAGAAGCGGCGTCGACGAGAGAGTGTAGTGTAGTAGTGAATTTGGGAACGCGGTAAAGTTTAAATAGTGGAATAATTGTGGAATTGTAGTAGTAGTTGAGTTAATTATTGTACGGAGTGTTTTGAAGTGTAAATAAATTTATTAATTGTTGAGTTAAACTGACTTTGTGTGAACCCACGGGGAAAATCGTAACAATATATAAATTTAATTATGAATATTTGCATTGAATGTCATGAAGGTTTTGTTGATGAGTTTTACAAAAAAGTTGCTTATCACTACAAGGGAGTGTCTTTTTTGCTAGAGCATGAACATGACTTTTTTCATATGAATTGCGATGTGTGTTGTAAAGCTACAAACGCTTATAATTTAAATTTTTCTTGTTAATGGGAGAAGAAAACCAAAATAATAACGACAGCGCCTTAGAAGACGAAATAGGAGATGTCGTAAGTGAGACGTATAGCTGTTGCACTTATAATCCAAATATTGACGTGATATTAAGAATAAAGGAAGTGAATGATTTCTATTAAGCTCCAGTTGACAAGCGTGTCCAAAATAATACTGGAGTTGTTAATCAACGCGATAAGGATTCGTGGTTATGGAATCGTGAGGTACGACTTCATGAATCAATAGTGTTTTGTAATTTCCATTATGTTCTTCAGATAAGATATATAAATTTAATTATTAATATTTGCATTGAATGTCATGACGGTTTTGTTGATGAGTTTTACAAAAAAGTTGCTTATCACTACAAGGGAGTGTCTTTTTTTCTAGTGCATGAACATGACTTTTTCATATGAATTGCGATGTGTGTTGTAAAGCTACAAACGCTTATAATTTAAATTTTTCTTGTTATTGGGAGAAGAAAACCAAAATAATAACGACAGCGCCTTAGAAGACGAAATAGGAGAAGATGTCGTAAGTGAGACGTATAGCTGTTGCACTTATAATCCAAATATTGACGTGATATTAAGAATAAAGGAAGTGAATGATTTCTATGAAGCTCCAGTTGACAGGCGTGTCCAAAATAATACTGGAGATGTTAATCAACGCGATAAGAATTGGTGATTATGGAATCGTGCTGTACGACACCATGAATCAATAGTGTTTTGTAATTTCCATTATGTTCTTCAGATAAGATATATAAATTTAATTATGAATATTTGCAATGAATGTCATGAAGGTTTTGTTGATGAGTTTTACAAAAAAGTTGCTTATCACTACAAGGGAGTGTCTTTTTTGCTAGTGCCTGAACATGACTTTTTTCATATGAATTGCGATGTGTGTTGTAAAACTACAAACGCTTATAATTTAAATTTTTCTTGTTATTGGGAGAAGAAAACCAAAATAATAACGACAGCGCCTTAGAAGAAGAAATAGGAGAAGATGTCGTAAGTGAGACGTATAGCTGTTGCACTTATAATCCAAATATTGACGTGACATTAAGAATAAAGGAAGTGAATGATTTCTATGAATCTCCAATTGACAAGCGTGTCCAAAATATTACTGGAGTTGTTAATCAACGCGACAAGGATTGGTGGTTATAGAATCGTGCTGTACGACACCATGAATCAATAGTGTTTTGTAATTTCCATTATGTTCTTCAGATAAGATATTGTTACGGTTTGGGCCTACTATACTCGAGTCAGGATGAAACCGATGCGCCGCAATATCTGGCCGGGCGCGTATTAAAGTAGGCCACAGTTAGGAAGCGCTACCTGGAAGATTCTTGAATGGTCAAGGCAACCCGCGAAGCGTTTCGCGGTCATTCTAGAACGTGGTTTGTGAATATAAAAGAAGCGGCGTCGACGAGAGAGTGTAGTGTAGTAGTGAATTTGGGAACGCGGTAAAGTTTAAATAGTGGAATAATTGTGGAATTGTAGTAGTAGTTGAGTTAATTATTGTACGGAGTGTTTTGAAGTGTAAATAAATTTATTAATTGTTGAGTTAAACTGACTTTGTGTGAACCCACGGGGAAAATCGTAACAATATATAAATTTAATTATGAATATTTGCATTGAATGTCATGAAGGTTTTGTTGATGAGTTTTACAAAAAAGTTGCTTATCACTACAAGGGAGTGTCTTTTTTGCTAGAGCATGAACATGACTTTTTCATATGAATTGCGATGTGTGTTGTAAAGCTACAAACGCTTATAATTTAAATTTTTCTTGTTAATGGGAGAAGAAAACCAAAATAATAACGACAGCGCCTTAGAAGACGAAATAGGAGATGTCGTAAGTGAGACGTATAGCTGTTGCACTTATAATCCAAATATTGACGTGATATTAAGAATAAAGGAAGTGAATGATTTCTATTAAGCTCCAGTTGACAAGCGTGTCCAAAATAATACTGGAGATGTTAATCAACGCGATAAGGATTGGTGGTTGTGGAATCGTGCTGTACGACACCATGTATCAATAGTGTTTTGTAATTTCCATTATGTTCTTGAGATAAGATCTATACATTTAATTATGAATATTTGCATTGAATGTCATGAAGGTTTTGTTGATGAGTTTTACAAAAAAGTTGCTTATCACTACAAGGGAGTGTCTTTTTTGCTAGTGCATGAACATGACTTTTTTCATATGAATTGCGATGTGTGTTGTAAAGCTACAAACGCTTATAATTTAAATTTTTCTTGTTAATGGGAGAAGAAAACCAAAATAATAACGACAGCGCCTTAGAAGACGAAATAGGAGAAGATGTCGTAAGTGAGACGTATAGCTGTTGCACTTATAATCCAAATATTGACGTGACATTAAGAATAAAGGAAGTGAATGATTTATATGAAGCTCCAGTTGACAAGCGTATCCAAAATATTACTGGAGTTGTTATCAACGCGATAAGGATTCGTGGTTATGGAATCGTGAGGTACGACTTCATGAATCAATAGTGTTTTGTAATTTCCATTATGTTCTTCAGATAAGATATATAAATTTAATTATTAATATTTGCATTGAATGTCATGAAGGTTTTGTTGATGAGTTTTACAAAAAAGTTGCTTATCACTACAAGGGAGTGTCTTTTTTTCTAGTGCATGAACATGACTTACTTTTTTCATATGAATTGCGATGTGTGTTGTAAAGCTACAAACGCTTTTAAGTTAAATTTTTATTGTTATTGGGAGAAGAAAACCAAAATAATAACGACAGCGCCTTAGAAGACGAAATAGGAGAAGATGTCGTAAGTGAGACGTATAGCTGTTGCACTTATAATCCAAATATTGACGTGACATTAAGAATAAAGGAAGTGAATGATTTCTATGAAGCTCCAGTTGACAAGCGTGTCCAAAATAATACTGGAGATGTTAATCAACGCGATAAGGATTGGTGGTTATGGAATCGTGCTGTACGACACCATCAATCAATAGTGTTTTGTAATTTCCATTATGTTCTTCAGATAAGATATATAAATTTAATTATTAATATTTGCATTGAATGTCATGAAGGTTTTGTTGATGAGTTTTACAAAAAAGTTGCTTATCACTACAAGGGAGTGTCTTTTTTTCTAGTGCATGAACATGACTTACTTTTTTCATATGAATTGCGATGTGTGTTGTAAAGCTACAAACGCTTATAATTTAAATTTTTCTTGTTATTGGGAGAAGAAAACCAAAATAATAACGACAGCGCCTTAGAAGAAGAAATAGGAGAAGATGTCGTAAGTGAGACGTATAGCTGTTGCACTTATAATCCAAATATTGACGTGACATTAAGAATAAAGGAAGTGAATGATTTATATGAAGCTCCAGTTGACAAGCGTGTCCAAAATATTACTGGAGTTGTTAATCAACGCGATAAGGATTGGTGGTTATAGAATCGTGCTGTACGACACCATGAATCAACAGTGTTTTGTAATTTCCATTATGTTCTTCAGATAAGATATATAAATTTAATTATGAATATTTGCATTGAATGTCATGAAGGTTTTGTAGATGAGTTTTACAAAAAAGTTGCTTATCACTACAAGGGAGTGTCTTTTTTGCTAGTGCATGAACATGACTTTTTTCATATGAATTGCGATGTGTGTTGTAAAGCTACAAACGCTTATAATTTAAATTTTTCTTGTTATTGGGAGAAGAAAACCAAAATAATAACGACAGCGCCTTAGAAGACGAAATAGGAGAAGATGTCGTAAGTGAGACGTATAGCTGTTGCACTTATAATCCAAATATTGACGTGACATTAAGAATAAAGGAAGTGAATGATTTCTATGAAGCTCCAGTTGACAAGCGTGTCCAAAATATTACTGGAGTTGTTAATCAACGCGATAAGGATTGGTGGTTATGGAATCGTGCTGTACGACACCATGTATCAACAGTGTTTTGTAATTTCCATTATGTTCTTGAGATAAGATCTATACATTTAATTATGAATATTTGCATTGAATGTCATGAAGGTTTTGTTGATGAGTTTTACAAAAAAGTTGCTTATCACTACAAGGGAGTGTCTTTTCTGCTAGTGCATGAACATGACTTTTTTCATATGAATTGCGATGTGTGTTGTAAGGCTACAAACACTTATAATTTAAATTTTTATTGTTATTGGGAGAAGAAAACCAAAATAATAACGGCAGCGCCTTAGAAGACGAAATAGGAGAAGATGTCGTAAGTGAGACGTATAGCTGTTGCACTTATAATCCAAATATTGACGTGACATTAAGAATAAAGGAAGTGAATGATTTCTATGAAGCTCCAGTTGACAAGCGTGACCAAAATATTACTGGAGTTGTTAATCAACGCGATAAGGATTCGTGGTTATGGAATCGTGAGGTACGACTTCATGAATCAATAGTGTTTTGTAATTTCCATTATGTTCTTCAGATAAGATATATAAATTTAATTATTAATATTTGCATTGAATGTCATGAAGGTTTTGTTGATGAGTTTTACAAAAAAGTTGCTTATCACTACAAGGGAGTGTCTTTTTTTCTAGTGCATGAACATGACTTTTTTCATATGAATTGCGATGTGTTGTAAAGCTACAAACGCTTATAATTTAAATTTTTCTTGTTATTGGGAGAAGAAAACCAAAATAATAACGACAGCGCCTTAGAAGAAGAAATAGGAGAAGATGTCGTAAGTGAGACGTATAGCTGTTGCACTTATAATCCAAATATTGACGTGACATTAATAATAAAGGAAGTGAATGATTTCTATGAAGCTCCAATTGACAAGCGTGTCCAAAATATTACTGGAGTTGTTAATCAACGCGATAAGGATTGGTGGTTATAGAATCGTGCTGTACGACACCATGAATCAATAGTGTTTTGTAATTTCCATTATGTTCTTCAGATAAGATATACAGAGTGTCTATAAAAGAACTCCGGGGTTTCAAAAATTAATATTTTTTAAACTATAAAAGATAGCAAAATTTGATCAATTCCTTTGAAACAAGCAGCTCAAAGAGTTTTACTCATACGAATTGGGAATGTTTCTCTCAACAGTTGGCAGCGCTGCGGAGCGTTGACCTTGAAATGACGTAGCGGCTGCGGCAGGCAGTCAGTGTCGTCTGGACTGCCGCGCTATGGCGACGCCTCAACAAAAGGCTCAGTGTGTTATTTGGCTCATAGAAACTAATTCTGTTGTTACTGTACAAATAAACTTTCGACGTAGCTATGGTGTTGACCCGCCGACAGACAAAACAATTCGTCAGTGGTTAAGTGCGTTCAAGGAAACAGGAAGTGTTTTGAAGCAAAAGTCGCCGGGTAGGCCGCGTGTGTCTGAAGAGAATGTGGACAGAATCCGAGCTTCATGCACTCGAAGCCCTAAGAAATCATTAACAAGACGCAGTCTGGAATTGGGGTTACCAAGATCAACGGTCCATAAGGTAATTCGTAAAAGACTTCGTTTAACTGCCTACAAGATTCAACTTTTACACCATATCAAACCGGCAGACAAGGTTAAGAGATTCGACTTTTCTGTTTCCATGCTGGATAAAATTGATGAAGATAATGATTTTTTAAAAAGTGTGGTTTTTAGTGATGAAGCTACTTTTCATGTGAACGGAACTGTAAACAGGCATAATTGCAGAATTTGGGGTTCACAGCCGCCCCATGAGTTTATTGAGTACGAACGTGACACGACCAAAGTGAATGTTTGGTGTGCTCTTATGCATGACAGAGTCATAGGTCCCTTCAATTTTGCCGAAAGGACTATCAATGGTGATGTCTATTGTAACATGTTAGAGGAGTATGTTTATCCTCAGTTGCATGACATTGAGACGGAGAAAGGTTTAGTTTACTTTCAACAAGGTGGGGCGCCGCCACACTTCAGTTTGCGTGTGCGTGACTCACTGGACGCTCGTTTCGGTAACAGGTGGATTGGAAGGGAAGGACCTATTCCATGGCCACCAAGGAGCCCTGATATGACGCCGTTGGACTTTTTCTTCTGGGGGCATATCAAGAATCTTGTGTATGCAGAGAACATTCGAGATGTTATCCATCTCAGGGAACGAATAGTGAATTGCGTGGCGTCCGTTCCCCCAGACATGCTCGCCAGGACATGGGAAGAGGTAGAATACCGTTTCGACGTGTGCCGTGCCACTAACGGAGCTCACATTGAACTTTACTAAGTTGTTAAAAAATCTTGAAAATGTAAGCTTTCTAATCATGTATAAAACATGTATGTACGTTTTTTACTTTATTAAAATATTTTGTCTTAAAACCCCGGAGTTCTTTTATAGACACCCTGTATAAATTTAATTATGAATATTTGCATTGAATGTCATGAAGGTTTTGTTGATGAGTTTTACAAAAAAGTTGCTTATCACTACAAGGGAGTGTCTTTTTTGCTAGTGCATGAACATGACTTTTTTCATATGAATTGCGATGTGTGTTGTAAAGCTACAAACGCTTTTAAGTTAAATTTTTATTGTTATTGGGAGAAGAAAACCAAAATAATAACGACAGCGCCTTAGAAGAAGAAATAGGAGAAGATGTCGTAAGTGAGACGTATAGCTGTTGCACTTATAATCCAAATATTGACGTGACATTAAGAATAAAGGAAGTGAATGATTTATATGAAGCTCCAGTTGACAAGCGTGTCCAAAATATTACTGGAGTTGTTAATCAACGCGATAAGGATTGGTGGTTATAGAATCGTGCTGTACGACACCATGAATCAACAGTGTTTTGTAATTTCCATTATGTTCTTCAGATAAGATATATAAATTTAATTATGAATATTTGCATTGAATGTCATGAAGGTTTTGTAGATGAGTTTTACAAAAAAGTTGCTTATCACTACAAGGGAGTGTCTTTTTTGCTAGTGCATGAACATGACTTTTTTCATATGAATTGCGATGTGTGTTGTAAAGCTACAAACGCTTATAATTTAAATTTTTCTTGTTATTGGGAGAAGAAAACCAAAATAATAACGACAGCGCCTTAGAAGACGAAATAGGAGAAGATGTCGTAAGTGAGACGTATAGCTGTTGCACTTATAATCCAAATATTGACGTGACATTAAGAATAAAGGAAGTGAATGATTTCTATGAAGCTCCAGTTGACAAGCGTGTCCAAAATATTACTGGAGTTGTTAATCAACGCGATAAGGATTGGTGGTTATGGAATCGTGCTGTACGACACCATGTATCAACAGTGTTTTGTAATTTCCATTATGTTCTTGAGATAAGATCTATACATTTAATTATGAATATTTGCATTGAATGTCATGAAGGTTTTGTTGATGAGTTTTACAAAAAAGTTGCTTATCACTACAAGGGAGTGTCTTTTCTGCTAGTGCATGAACATGACTTTTTTCATATGAATTGCGATGTGTGTTGTAAGGCTACAAACACTTATAATTTAAATTTTTATTGTTATTGGGAGAAGAAAACCAAAATAATAACGGCAGCGCCTTAGAAGACGAAATAGGAGAAGATGTCGTAAGTGAGACGTATAGCTGTTGCACTTATAATCCAAATATTGACGTGACATTAAGAATAAAGGAAGTGAATGATTTCTATGAAGCTCCAGTTGACAAGCGTGACCAAAATATTACTGGAGTTGTTAATCAACGCGATAAGGATTCGTGGTTATGGAATCGTGAGGTACGACTTCATGAATCAATAGTGTTTTGTAATTTCCATTATGTTCTTCAGATAAGATATATAAATTTAATTATTAATATTTGCATTGAATGTCATGAAGGTTTTGTTGATGAGTTTTACAAAAAAGTTGCTTATCACTACAAGGGAGTGTCTTTTTTTCTAGTGCATGAACATGACTTTTTTCATATGAATTGCGATGTGTTGTAAAGCTACAAACGCTTATAATTTAAATTTTTCTTGTTATTGGGAGAAGAAAACCAAAATAATAACGACAGCGCCTTAGAAGAAGAAATAGGAGAAGATGTCGTAAGTGAGACGTATAGCTGTTGCACTTATAATCCAAATATTGACGTGACATTAATAATAAAGGAAGTGAATGATTTCTATGAAGCTCCAATTGACAAGCGTGTCCAAAATATTACTGGAGTTGTTAATCAACGCGATAAGGATTGGTGGTTATAGAATCGTGCTGTACGACACCATGAATCAATAGTGTTTTGTAATTTCCATTATGTTCTTCAGATAAGATATACAGAGTGTCTATAAAAGAACTCCGGGGTTTCAAAAATTAATATTTTTTAAACTATAAAAGATAGCAAAATTTGATCAATTCCTTTGAAACAAGCAGCTCAAAGAGTTTTACTCATACGAATTGGGAATGTTTCTCTCAACAGTTGGCAGCGCTGCGGAGCGTTGACCTTGAAATGACGTAGCGGCTGCGGCAGGCAGTCAGTGTCGTCTGGACTGCCGCGCTATGGCGACGCCTCAACAAAAGGCTCAGTGTGTTATTTGGCTCATAGAAACTAATTCTGTTGTTACTGTACAAATAAACTTTCGACGTAGCTATGGTGTTGACCCGCCGACAGACAAAACAATTCGTCAGTGGTTAAGTGCGTTCAAGGAAACAGGAAGTGTTTTGAAGCAAAAGTCGCCGGGTAGGCCGCGTGTGTCTGAAGAGAATGTGGACAGAATCCGAGCTTCATGCACTCGAAGCCCTAAGAAATCATTAACAAGACGCAGTCTGGAATTGGGGTTACCAAGATCAACGGTCCATAAGGTAATTCGTAAAAGACTTCGTTTAACTGCCTACAAGATTCAACTTTTACACCATATCAAACCGGCAGACAAGGTTAAGAGATTCGACTTTTCTGTTTCCATGCTGGATAAAATTGATGAAGATAATGATTTTTTAAAAAGTGTGGTTTTTAGTGATGAAGCTACTTTTCATGTGAACGGAACTGTAAACAGGCATAATTGCAGAATTTGGGGTTCACAGCCGCCCCATGAGTTTATTGAGTACGAACGTGACACGACCAAAGTGAATGTTTGGTGTGCTCTTATGCATGACAGAGTCATAGGTCCCTTCAATTTTGCCGAAAGGACTATCAATGGTGATGTCTATTGTAACATGTTAGAGGAGTATGTTTATCCTCAGTTGCATGACATTGAGACGGAGAAAGGTTTAGTTTACTTTCAACAAGGTGGGGCGCCGCCACACTTCAGTTTGCGTGTGCGTGACTCACTGGACGCTCGTTTCGGTAACAGGTGGATTGGAAGGGAAGGACCTATTCCATGGCCACCAAGGAGCCCTGATATGACGCCGTTGGACTTTTTCTTCTGGGGGCATATCAAGAATCTTGTGTATGCAGAGAACATTCGAGATGTTATCCATCTCAGGGAACGAATAGTGAATTGCGTGGCGTCCGTTCCCCCAGACATGCTCGCCAGGACATGGGAAGAGGTAGAATACCGTTTCGACGTGTGCCGTGCCACTAACGGAGCTCACATTGAACTTTACTAAGTTGTTAAAAAATCTTGAAAATGTAAGCTTTCTAATCATGTATAAAACATGTATGTACGTTTTTTACTTTATTAAAATATTTTGTCTTAAAACCCCGGAGTTCTTTTATAGACACCCTGTATAAATTTAATTATGAATATTTGCATTGAATGTCATGAAGGTTTTGTTGATGAGTTTTACAAAAAAGTTGCTTATCACTACAAGGGAGTGTCTTTTTTGCTAGTGCATGAACATGACTTTTTTCATATGAATTGCGATGTGTGTTGTAAAGCTACAAACGCTTTTAAGTTAAATTTTTATTGTTATTGGGAGAAGAAAACCAAAATAATAACGACAGCGCCTTAGAAGACGAAATAGGAGAAGATGTCGTAAGTGAGACGTATAGCTGTTGCACTTATAATCCAAATATTGACGTGATATTAAGAATAAAGGAAGCGAATGATTTCTATGAAGCTCCAGTTGACAAGCGTGTCCAAAATAATACTGGAGATGTTAATCAACGCGATAAGGATTGGTGATTATGGAATCGTGCTGTACGACACCATGAATCAATAGTGTTTTGTAATTTCCATTATGTTCTTCAGATAAGATCTATAAATTTAATTATGAATATTTGCATTGAATGTCATGAAGGTTTTGTTGATGAGTTTTACAAAAAAGTTGCTTATCACTACAAGGGAGTGTCTTTTTTGCTAGTGCATGAACATGACTTTTTTCATATGAATTGCGATGTGTGTTGTAAAACTACAAAGGCTTATAATTTAAATTTTTCTTGCTATTGGGAGAAGAAAACCAAAATAATAACGACAGCGCCTTAGAAGAAGAAATAGGAGAAGATGTCGTAAGTGAGACGTATAGCTGTTGCACTTATAATCCAAATATTGACGTGATATTAAGAATAAAGGAAGTGAATGATTTCTATGAAGCTCCAATTGACAAGCGTGTCCAAAATATTACTGGAGTTGTTAATCAACGCGATAAGGATTGGTGGTTATAGAATCGTGCTGTACGACACCATAAATCGATAGTGTTTTGTAATTTCCATTATGTTCTTCAGATAAGATCTATAAATTTAATTATGAATATTTGCATTGAATGTCTTGAAGGTTTTGTTGATGAGTTTTACAAAAAAGTTGCTTATCACTAGAAGGGAGTGTCTTTTTTGCTAGTGCATGAACATGACTTTTTTCATATGAATTGCGATGTGTGTTGTAAAGCTACAAACGCTTATAATTTAAATTTTTCTTGTTAATGGGAGAAGAAAACCAAAATAATAACGACAGCGCCTTAGAAGACGAAATAGGAGAAGATGTCGTAAGTGAGACGTATAGCTGTTGCACTTATAATCCAAATATTGACGTGATATTAAGAATAAAGGAAGTGAATGATTTCTATGAAGCTCCAGTTGACAAGCGTGTCCAAAATAATACTGGAGATGTTAATCAACGCGATAAGAATTGGTGGTTATAGAATCGTGCTGTACGACACCATAAATCGATAGTGTTTTGTAATTTCCATTATGTTCTTCAGATAAGATATATAAATTTAATTATGAATATTTGCATTGAATGTCATGAAGGTTTTGTTGATGAGTTTTACAAAAAAGTTGCTTATCACTACAAGGGAGTGTCTTTTCTGCTAGTGCATGAACATGACTTTTTTCATATGAATTGCGATGTGTTGTAAAACTACAAAGGCTTATAATTTAAATTTTTCTTGTTATTGGGAGAAGAAAACCAAAATAATAACGACAGCGCCTTAGAAGACGAAATAGGAGAAGATGTCGTAAGTGAGACGTATAGCTGTTGCACTTATAATCCAAATATTGACGTGATATTAAGAATAAAGGAAGTGAATGATTTCTATGAAGCTCCAGTTGACAAGCGTGTCCAAAATAATACTGGAGATGTTAATCAACGCGATAAGGATTGGTGATTATGGAATCGTGCTGTACGACACCATGAATCAATAGTGTTTTGTAATTTCCATTATGTTCTTGAGATAAGATCTATACATTTAATTATGAATATTTGCATTGAATGTCATGAAGGTTTTGTTGATGAGTTTTACAAAAAAGTTGCTTATCACTACAAGGGAGTGTCTTTTTTGCTAGTGCATGAACATGACTTTTTTCATATGAATTGCGATGTGTGTTGTAAAACTACAAACGCTTATAATTTAAATTTTTCTTGTTATTGGGAGAAGAAAACCAAAATAATAACGCCAGCGCCTTAGAAGACGAAATACGAGAAGATGTCGTAAGTGAGACGTATAGCTGTTGCACTTATAATCCAAATATTGACGTGATATTAAGAATAAAGGAAGTGAATGATTTCTATGAAGCTCCAGTTGACAAGCGTGTCCAAAATAATACTGGAGATGTTAATCAACGCGATAAGGATTGGTGATTATGGAATCGTGCTGTACGACACCATGAATCAATAGTGTTTTGTAATTTCCATTATGTTCTTGAGATAAGATCTATACATTTAATTATGAATATTTGCATTGAATGTCATGAAGGTTTTGTTGATGAGTTTTACAAAAAAGTTGCTTATCACTACAAGGGAGTGTCTTTTTTTCTAGTGCATGAACATGACTTTTTTCATATGAATTGCGATGTGTTGTAAAGCTACAAACGCTTATAATTTAAATTTTTCTTGTTATTGGGAGAAGAAAACCAAAATAATAACGACAGCGCCTTAGAAGACGAAATAGGAGAAGATGTCGTAAGTGAGACGTATAGCTGTTGCACTTATAATCCAAATATTGACGTGATATTAAGAATAAAGGAAGTGAATGATTTCTATGAAGCTCCAGTTGACAAGCGTGTCCAAAATAATACTGGAGATGTTAATCAACGCTATAAGGATTGGTGATTATGGAATCGTGCTGTACGACACCATGAATCAATAGTGTTTTGTAATTTCCATTATGTTCTTCAGATAAGATATATAAATTTAATTATGAATATTTGCATTGAATGTCATGAAGCTTTTGTTGATGAGTTTTACAAAAAAGTTGCTTATCACTACAAGGGAGTGTCTTTTCTGCTAGTGCATGAACATGACTTTTTTCATATGAATTGCGATGTGTGTTGTAAAGCTACAAACGCTTATAATTTAAATTTTTCTTGTTATTGGGAGAAGAAAACCAAAATAATAACGACAGCGCCTTAGAAGACGAAATAGGAGAAGATGTCGTAAGTGAGACATATAGCTGTTGCACTTATAATCCAAATATTGACGTGACATTAAGAATAAAGGAAGTGAATGATTTCTATGAAGCTCCAATTGACAAGCGTGTCCAAAATATTACTGGAGTTGTTAATCAACGCGATAAGGATTGGTGGTTATAGAATCGTGCTGTACGACACCATAAATCGATAGTGTTTTGTAATTTCCATTATGTTCTTCAGATAAGATCTATAAATTTAATTATGAATATTTGCATTGAATGTCATGAAGGTTTTGTTGATGAGTTTTACAAAAAAGTTGCTTATCACTACAAGGGAGTGTCTTTTTTGCTAGTGCATGAACATGACTTTTTTCATATGAATTGCGATGTGTGTTGTAAAACTACAAAGGCTTATAATTTAAATTTTTCTTGTTATTGGGAGAAGAAAACCAAAATAATAACGACAGCGCCTTAGAAGACGAAATAGGAGAAGATGTCGTAAGTGAGACGTATAGCTGTTGCACTTATAATCCAAATATTGACGTGATATTAAGAATAAAGGAAGTGAATGATTTCTATGAAGCTCCAGTTGACAAGCGTGTCCAAAATAATACTGGAGATGTTAATCAACGCGATAAGGATTGGGGGTTATGGAATCGTGCTGTACGACATCATGAATCAATAGTGTTTTGTAATTTTCATTATGTTCTTCAGATAAGATATATAAATTTAATTATGAATATTTGCATTGAATGTCATGAAGGTTTTGTTGATGAGTTTTACAAAAAAGTTGCTTATCACTACAAGGGAGTGTCTTTTCTGCTAGTGCATGAACATGACTTTTTTCATATGAATTGCGATGTGTGTTGTAAAGCTACAAACACTTATAATTTAAATTTTTCTTGTTATTGGGAGAAGAAAACCAAAATAATAACGGCAGCGCCTTAGAAGAAGAAATAGGAGAAGATGTCGTAAGTGAGACGTATAGCTGTTGCACTTATAATCCAAATATTGACGTGACATTAAGAATAAAGGAAGTGAATGATTTCTATGAAGCTCCAATTGACAAGCGTGTCCAAAATATTACTGGAGTTGTTAATCAACGCGATAAGGATTGGTGGTTATGGAATCGTGCTGTACGACATCATGAATCAATAGTGTTTTGTAATTTCCATTATGTTCTTGAGATAAGATCTATACATTTAATTATGAATATTTGCATTGAATTTCATGAAGGTTTTGTTGATGAGTTTTACAAAAAAGTTGCTTATCACTACAAGGGAGTGTCTTTTCTGCTAGTGCATGAACATGACTTTTTTCATATGAATTGCGATGTGTGTTGTAAAGCTACAAACACTTATAATTTAAATTTTTCTTGTTATTGGGAGAAGAAAACCAAAATAATAACGGCAGCGCCTTAGAAGAAGAAATAGGAGAAGATGTCGTAAGTGAGACGTATAGCTGTTGCACTTATAATCCAAATATTGACGTGACATTAAGAATAAAGGAAGTGAATGATTTCTATGAAGCTCCAATTGACAAGCGTGTCCAAAATATTACTGGAGTTGTTAATCAACGCGATAAGGATTGGTGGTTATAGAATCGTGCTGTACGACACCATGAATCAATAGTGTTTTGTAATTTCCATTATGTTCTTCAGAAAAGATATACAGAGTGTCTATAAAAGAACTCCGGGGTTTCAAAAATTAATATTTTTTAAACTATAAAAGATAGCAAAATTTGATCAATTCCTTTGAAACAAGCAGCTCAAAGAGTTTTACTCATACGAATTGGGAATGTTTCTCTCAACAGTTGGCAGCGCTGCGGAGCGTTGACCTTGAAATGACGTAGCGGCTGCGGCAGGCAGTCAGTGTCGTCTGGACTGCCGCGCTATGGCGACGCCTCAACAAAAGGCTCAGTGTGTTATTTGGCTCATAGAAACTAATTCTGTTGTTACTGTACAAATAAACTTTCGACGTAGCTATGGTGTTGACCCGCCTACAGACAAAACAATTCGTCAGTGGTTAAGTGCGTTCAAGGAAACAGGAAGTGTTTTGAAGCAAAAGTCGCCGGGTAGGCCGCGTGTGTCTGAAGAGAATGTGGACAGAATCCGAGCTTCATGTACTCGAAGCCCTAAGAAATCATTAACAAGACGCAGTCTGGAATTGGGGTTACCAAGATCAACGGTCCATAAGGTAATTCGTAAAAGACTTCGTTTAACTGCCTACAAGATTCAACTTTTACACCATATCAAACCGACAGACAAGGTTAAGAGATTCGACTTTTCTGTTTCCATGCTGGATAAAATTGATGAAGATAATGATTTTTTAAAAAGTGTGGTTTTTAGTGATGAAGCTACTTTTCATGTGAACGGAACTGTAAACAGGCATAATTGCAGAATTTGGGGTTCACAGCCGCCCCATGAGTTTATTGAGTACGAACGTGACACGACCAAAGTGAATGTTTGGTGTGCTCTTATGCATGACAGAGTCATAGGTCCCTTCAATTTTGCCGAAAGGACTATCAATGGTGATGTCTATTGTAACATGTTAGAGGAGTATGTTTATCCTCAGTTGCATGACATTGAGACGGAGAAAGGTTTAGTTTACTTTCAACAAGATGGGGCGCCGCCACACTTCAGTTTGCGTGTGCGTGACTCACTGGACGCTCGTTTCGGTAACAGGTGGATTGGAAGGGAAGGACCTATTCCATGGCCACCAAGGAGCCCTGATATGACGCCGTTGGACTTTTTCTTCTGGGGGCATATCAAGAATCTTGTGTATGCAGAGAACATTCGAGATGTTATCCATCTCAGGGAACGAATAGTGAATTGCGTGGCGTCCGTTCCCCCAGACATGCTCGCCAGGACATGGGAAGAGGTAGAATACCGTTTCGACGTGTGTCGTGCCACTAACAGAGCTCACATTGAACTTTACTAAGTTGTTAAAAAATCTTGAAAATGTAAGCTTTCTAATCATGTATAAAACATGTATGTACGTTTTTTACTTTATTAAAATATTTTGTCTTAAAACCCCGGAGTTCTTTTATAGACACCCTGTATAAATTTAATTATGAATATTTGCATTGAATGTCATGAAGGTTTTGTTGATGAGTTTTACAAAAAAGTTGCTTATCACTACAAGGGAGTGTCTTTTCTGCTAGTGCATGAACATGACTTTTTTCATATGAATTGCGATGTGTTGTAAAGCTACAAACGCTTATAATTTAAATTTTTCTTGTTATTGGGAGAAGAAAACCAAAATAATAACGACAGCGCCTTAGAAGACGAAATAGGAGAAGATGTCGTAAGTGAGACGTATAGCTGTTGCACTTATAATCCAAATATTGACGTGACATTAAGAATAAAGGAAGTGAATGATTTCTATGAAGCTCCAATTGACAAGCGTGTCCAAAATATTACTGGAGTTGTTAATCAACGCGATAAGGATTGGTGGTTATAGAATCGTGCTGTACGACACCATAAATCGATAGTGTTTTGTAATTTCCATTATGTTCCTCAGATAAGATCTATAAATTTAATTATGAATATTTGCATTGAATGTCATGAAGGTTTTGTTGATGAGTTTTACAAAAAAGTTGCTTATCACTACAAGGGAGTGTCTTTTTTGCTAGTGCATGAACATGACTTTTTTCATATGAATTGCGATGTGTGTTGTAAAGCTACAAACGCTTATAATTTAAATTTTTCTTGTTAATGGGAGAAGAAAACCAAAATAATAATGACAGCGCCTTAGAAGACGAAATAGGAGAAGATGTCGTAAGTGAGACGTATAGCTGTTGCACTTATAATCCAAATATTGACGTGATATTAAGAATAAAGGAAGTGAATGATTTCTATGAAGCTCCAGTTGACAAGCGTGTCCAAAATATTACTGGAGTTGTTAATCAACGCGATAAGGATTGGTGGTTATAGAATCGTGCTGTACGACACCATAAATCGATAGTGTTTTGTAATTTCCATTATGTTCTTCAGATAAGATCTATAAATTTAATTATGAATATTTGCATTGAATGTCATGAAGGTTTTGTTGATGAGTTTTACAAAAAAGTTGCTTATCACTACAAGGGAGTGTCTTTTTTGCTAGTGCATGAACATGACTTTTTTCATATGAATTGCGATGTGTGTTGTAAAACTACAAAGGCTTATAATTTAAATTTTTCTTGTTATTGGGAGAAGAAAATCAAAATAATAACGACAGCGCCTTAGAAGACGAAATAGGAGAAGATGTCGTAAGTGAGACGTATAGCTGTTGCACTTATAATCCAAATATTGACGTGACATTAAGAATAAAGGAAGTGAATGATTTCAATTAAGCTCCAGTTGACAAGCGTGTCCAAAATATTACTGGAGTTGTTAATCAACGCGATAAGGATTCGTGGTTATGGAATCGTGCTGTACGACACCATGAATCAATAGTGTTTTGTAATTTCAATGCGAGGTACGACTTCATGAATCAATAGTGTTTTGTAATTTCCATTATGTTCTTCAGATAAGATATATAAATTTAATTATGAATATTTGCATTGAATGTCATGAAGGTTTTGTTGATGAGTTTTACAAAAAAGTTGCTTATCACTACAAGGGAGTGTTATTTTTGCTAGTGCATGAACATGACTTTTTCATATGAATTGCGATGTGTGTTGTAAAGCTACAAACGCTTATAATTTAAATTTTTCTTGTTATTGGGAGAAGAAAACCAAAATAATAACGACAGCGCCTTAGAAGACGAAATAGGAGAAGATGTCGTAAGTGAGACGTATAGCTGTTGCACTTATAATCCAAATATTGACGTGATATTAAGAATAAAGGAAGTGAATGATTTCTATGAAGCTCCAGTTGACAAGCGTGTCCAAAATAATACTGGAGATGTTAATCAACGCGATAAGGATTGGGGGTTATGGAATCGTGCTGTACGACATCATGAATCAATAGTGTTTTGTAATTTTCATTATGTTCTTCAGATAAGATATATAAATTTAATTATGAATATTTGCATTGAATGTCATGAAGGTTTTGTTGATGAGTTTTACAAAAAAGTTGCTTATCACTACAAGGGAGTGTCTTTTCTGCTAGTGCATGAACATGACTTTTTTCATATGAATTGCGATGTGTGTTGTAAAGCTACAAACACTTATAATTTAAATTTTTCTTGTTATTGGGAGAAGAAAACCAAAATAATAACGGCAGCGCCTTAGAAGAAGAAATAAGAGAAGATGTCGTAAGTGAGACGTATAGCTGTTGCACTTATAATCCAAATATTGACGTGATATTAAGAATAAAGGAAGTGAATGATTTCTATGAAGCTCCAGTTGACAAGCGTGTCCAAAATATTACTGGAGTTGTTAATCAACGCGATAAGGATTGGTGGTTATAGAATCGTGCTGTACGACACCATAAATCGATAGTGTTTTGTAATTTCCATTATGTTCTTCAGATAAGATCTATAAATTTAATTATGAATATTTGCATTGAATGTCATGAAGGTTTTGTTGATGAGTTTTACAAAAAAGTTGCTTATCACTACAAGGGAGTGTCTTTTTTGCTAGTGCATGAACATGACTTTTTTCATATGAATTGCGATGTGTGTTGTAAAACTACAAAGGCTTATAATTTAAATTTTTCTTGTTATTGGGAGAAGAAAATCAAAATAATAACGACAGCGCCTTAGAAGACGAAATAGGAGAAGATGTCGTAAGTGAGACGTATAGCTGTTGCACTTATAATCCAAATATTGACGTGACATTAAGAATAAAGGAAGTGAATGATTTCAATTAAGCTCCAGTTGACAAGCGTGTCCAAAATATTACTGGAGTTGTTAATCAACGCGATAAGGATTCGTGGTTATGGAATCGTGCTGTACGACACCATGAATCAATAGTGTTTTGTAATTTCAATGCGAGGTACGACTTCATGAATCAATAGTGTTTTGTAATTTCCATTATGTTCTTCAGATAAGATATATAAATTTAATTATGAATATTTGCATTGAATGTCATGAAGGTTTTGTTGATGAGTTTTACAAAAAAGTTGCTTATCACTACAAGGGAGTGTTATTTTTGCTAGTGCATGAACATGACTTTTTCATATGAATTGCGATGTGTGTTGTAAAGCTACAAACGCTTATAATTTAAATTTTTCTTGTTATTGGGAGAAGAAAACCAAAATAATAACGACAGCGCCTTAGAAGACGAAATAGGAGAAGATGTCGTAAGTGAGACGTATAGCTGTTGCACTTATAATCCAAATATTGACGTGATATTAAGAATAAAGGAAGTGAATGATTTCTATGAAGCTCCAGTTGACAAGCGTGTCCAAAATAATACTGGAGATGTTAATCAACGCGATAAGGATTGGGGGTTATGGAATCGTGCTGTACGACATCATGAATCAATAGTGTTTTGTAATTTTCATTATGTTCTTCAGATAAGATATATAAATTTAATTATGAATATTTGCATTGAATGTCATGAAGGTTTTGTTGATGAGTTTTACAAAAAAGTTGCTTATCACTACAAGGGAGTGTCTTTTCTGCTAGTGCATGAACATGACTTTTTTCATATGAATTGCGATGTGTGTTGTAAAGCTACAAACACTTATAATTTAAATTTTTCTTGTTATTGGGAGAAGAAAACCAAAATAATAACGGCAGCGCCTTAGAAGAAGAAATAAGAGAAGATGTCGTAAGTGAGACGTATAGCTGTTGCACTTATAATCCAAATATTGACGTGATATTAAGAATAAAGGAAGTGAATGATTTCTATGAAGCTCCAGTTGACAAGCGTGTCCAAAATATTACTGGAGTTGTTAATCAACGCGATAAGGATTGGTGGTTATGGAATCGTGCTGTACGACACCATGAATCAATAGTGTTTTGTAATTTCCATTATGTTCTTCAGATAAGATATACAGAGTGTCTATAAAAGAACTCCGGGGTTTAAAAAATTAATATTTTTTAAACTATAAAAGATAGCAAAATTTGATCAATTCCTTTGAAACAAGCAGCTCAAAGAGTTTTACTCATACGAATTGGGAATGTTTCTCTCAACAGTTGGCAGCGCTGCGGAGCGTTGACCTTGAAATGACGTAGCGGCTGCGGCAGGCAGTCAGTGTCGTCTGGACTGCCGCGCTATGGCGACGCCTCAACAAAAGGCTCAGTGTGTTATTTGGCTCATAGAAACTAATTCTGTTGTTAGTGTACAAATAAACTTTCGACGTAGCTATGGTGTTGACCCGCCTACAGACAAAACAATTCGTCAGTGGTTAAGTGCGTTCAAGGAAACAGGAAGTGTTTTGAAGCAAAAGTCGCCGGGTAGGCCGCGTGTGTCTGAAGAGAATGTGGACAGAATCTGAGCTTCATGCACTCGAAGCCCTAAGAAATCATTAACAAGACGCAGTCTGGAATTGGGGTTACCAAGATCAACGGTCCATAAGGTAATTCGTAAAAGACTTCGTTTAACTGCCTACAAGATTCAACTTTTACACCATATCAAACCGGCAGACAAGGTTAAGAGATTCGACTTTTCTGTTTCCATGCTGGATAAAATTGATGAAGATAATGATTTTTTAAAAAGTGTGGTTTTTAGTGATGAAGCTACTTTTCATGTGAACGGAACTGTAAACAGGCATAATTGCAGAATTTGGGGTTCACAGCCGCCCCATGAGTTTATTGAGTACGAACGTGACACGACCAAAGTGAATGTTTGGTGTGCTCTTATGCATGACAGAGTCATAGGTCCCTTCAATTTTTGCCGAAAGGACTATCAATGGTGATGTCTATTGTAACATGTTAGAGGAGTATGTTTATCCTCAGTTGCATGACATTGAGACGGAGAAAGGTTTAGTTTACTTTCAACAAGATGGGGCGCCGCCACACTTCAGTTTGCGTGTGCGTGACTCACTGGACGCTCGTTTCGGTAACAGGTGGATTGGAAGGGAAGGACCTATTCCATGGCCACCAAGGAGCCCTGATATGACGCCGTTGGACTTTTTCTTCTGGGGGCATATCAAGAATCTTGTGTATGCAGAGAACATTCGAGATGTTATCCATCTCAGGGAACGAATAGTGAATTGCGTGGCGTCCGTTCCCCCAGACATGCTCGCCAGGACATGGGAAGAGGTAGAATACCGTTTCGACGTGTGCCGTGCCACTAACGGAGCTCACATTGAACTTTACTAAGTTGTTAAAAAATCTTGAAAATGTAAGCTTTCTAATCATGTATAAAACATGTATGTACGTTTTTTACTTTATTAAAATATTGTTACGATTTTCCCGTGGGTTCACACAAAGTCAATTTAACTCAACGATTAATAAATTTATTTACACTTCAAAACACTCCGTACAATAATTAACACAGCTACTAAAAACACTACTACAATTCCACAATTACTCCGTTATTTAAACTTTACCGCGTTCCCAAATTCACTACTACTCTCTACATACTGTCGTCGACGACGCCGCTTCTTTTATATTCGTAAACCACGTTCCAGAATGACCGCGAAACGCTTCGCGGGTTGCCTTGACCATTCAAGAATATTCCAGGTAGCGCTTCCTAACTGTGGCCTACTTTAATACGCGCCCGGCCAGATATTGCGGCGCATCGGTTTCATCGAGTATCGAGCATAGTAGGCCCACACGGTAACAATATTTTGTCTTAAAACCCCGGAGTTCTTTTATAGACACCCTGTATAAATTTAATTATGAATATTTGCATTGAATGTCATGAAGGTTTTGTTGATGAGTTTTACAAAAAAGTTGCTTATCACTACAAGAGAGTGTCTTTTTTGCTAGTGCATGAACATGACTTTTTTCAGATGAATTGCTATGTGTGTTGTAAAACTACAAACGCTTATAATTTAAATTTTTCTTGTTATTGGGAGAAGAAAACCAAAATAATAACGACAGCGCCTTAGAAGACGAAATAGGAGAAGATGTCGTAAGTGAGACGTATAGCTGTTGCACTTATAATCCAAATATTGACGTGATATTAAGAATAAAGGAAGTGAATGATTTCTATGAAGCTCCAGTTGACAAGCGTGTCCAAAATAATACTGGAGATGTTAATCAACGCGATAAGGATTGGTGGTTATGGAATCGTGCGGTACGACATCATGAATCAATAGTGTTCTGTAATTTCCATTATGTTCTTCAGATAAGATATATAAATTTAATTATGAATATTTGCATTGAATGTCATGAAGGTTTTGTTGATGAGTTTTACAAAAAAGTTGCTTATCACTACAAGGGAGTGTCTTTTTCGCTAGTGCATGAACATGACTTTTTTCATATGAATTGCGATGTGTGTTGTAAAACTACAAACGCTTATAATTTAAATTTTTCTTGTTATTGGGAGAAGAAAACCAAAATAATAACGACGGCGCCTTAGAAGACGAAATAAGAGAAGATGTCGTAAGTGAGACGTATAGCTGTTGCACTTATAATTCAAATATTGACGTGACATTAAGAATAAAGGAAGTGAATGATTTCTATGAAGCTCCAGTTGACAAGCGTGTCCAAAATAATACTGGAGATGTTAATCAACGCGATAAGGATTGGTGGTTATGGAATCGTGCTGTACGACACCATGTATCAATAGTGTTTCGTAATTTCCATTATGTTCTTCAGATAAAATCTATAAATTTAATTTTGAATATTTGCATTGAATGTCATGAAAGTTTTGTTGAAGAGTTTTACAAAAAAGTTGCTTATCACTACAAGGGAGTGTCTTTTTTGCTAGTGCATGAACATGACTTTTTTCATATGATTTGCGAAGTGTGTTGTAAAGCTACAAACGCTTATAATTTAAATTTTTCTTGTTATTGGGAGAAGAAAACCAAAATAATAACGACGGCGCCTTAGAAGACGAAATAGGAGAAGATGTCGTAAGTGAGACGTATAGCTGTTGCACTTATAATTCAAATATTGACGTGACATTAAGAATAAAGGAAGTGAATGATTTCTATGAAGCTCCAGTTGACAAGCGTGTCCAAAATATTACTGGAGTTGTTAATCAACGCGATAAGGATTGGTGGTTATGGAATCGTGCTGTACGACACCATGAATCAATAGTGTTTGGTAATTTCCATTATGTTCTTCAGATAAGATCTATAAATTTAATTATGAATATTTGCATTGAATGTCATGAAGGTTTTGTTGATGAGTTTTACAAAAAAGTTGTTTATCACTACAAGGGAGTGTGTTGTAAAGCTACAAACGCTTATAATTTAAATTTTTCTTGTTATTGGGAGAAGAAAACCAAAATAATAACGAACAGTGCCTTAGGCCTCTTTCACACGGTCAGGGTGTTTGTCCGCCCGAGTTTTCCTCCGTCAGCCGGACAAGTAGCAGTACACAGTTTAGGGGGTTTATCCGGGTGTTTAATCGTTCCATTGGTCTATATTGTGTTGTTTGCAAGTAGTAGCGTGTAGTCTGTTGACGAGCGACGACGGTGTGTATACTCTGCAGTGTAGCTACGAGAATTTGAATATGTCAAAAGAAATAGATTCTGAAATTCTGATTAGTTTAGTTCAAGATAAACCAGAAATCTGGGACAAAGCTATCGAGGATTATAGAAATCGCAATAAAAAAACAGAAGCGTGGAGGAGTATTTGTGCCCAGTTGAAGGAAAATTTTGAAAATTTGAGTGACGAGGAAAGAAAAGAATTCGGTAAGTTTAAAATTATTTTATCATTTGCCTCTTTTATTTATTTTCAGACATAGTGTCACGTTTAATTTATGAGCCCTTCTGGGTTCACCAATTAAACTGTCTTACGACGTTAAACGTCGCGCCGGGGTCTCAGTTTTAAGGATGGAATCAAACACTGAGTTTTTCTCATATAACACTTAAATCTATTAAATATGGTATACACAAACGTGTCTGCACAATACGGTTATAAACACTTTCACGTTTGAACAACTTTGGAGAACGGACTAATTAACTTGATCTTTTCCCGAGGAGAGTCGACATTTCGACTTCTCGGGTCAGCTGGTCGCACTACCGTTGATCGGTTCACACTTATCCTATACTGCTAAAGTCGGCGTATTTTATACCCGATTGATCGGCTGTCGCTTGTTTTTCACATTTCTGTAAAGCAGGTGGTGGTGACTCATCACCGATACGGTGCACTCGGTGCATGACACATTCGGTGCATCGTGATGCGACCTTGCCTCGTGCGCTTAATATTTCGCAATCCTCGAATACTCTTATGTTTTTTAAGTTAATCAGTCCATCTTTCCAATTAACGGATTTTCCATTCGTGACAATAGTGTATGTAGTAAATGTATAACTTATAAATACTGAACTAAACATAATTATGTTATGGTTGGGTAATAGTATTATTAATAAAACAAGACAGCTAAATTTTCGACAATTGCCATGAAATTTTGCCTACTTCAGTTAAAAAATAGTCACTTAGAACATTCCTGATACTATTAGCTGCTCTTCCACCTTGCATATTTGCTTCTTGTGGCAAATCATTCATACCCACAACTGTCATGGTATCCTCAAACTTATATCCATCTCTTTCTCTCACGAAATTGTGAAGCACTACACAAGGCTTCACAATATTAACGGCAAAGTCTGTATTGACATTCAAAGGTCGATGCAAAATTCTCCACTTGTTTGTCAGTATGCCAAAGGAACACTCAACATATCTCCTGGCTCGGCTGAGGCGATAGTTAAAAATTTTTTTCTTCTCAGAAAGTTCCTTTCCTCCAAAAGGCCGAAGTAAATTAGTATTTAATCCAAAAGCTTCGAATCCTATGAGAAAATAAGGTACATCTGGAGCTTCAGAACCAGGTAAAGGCTTTGCAGGTGGTAATTCCAAGCGTTTTTCTTGTATACTCTTCCACAAAGTACTTTCTTTGAAAATACTTGAATCACACTCACTCCCATATGCGCCTACATCAACATAAATGAATCGATAGTTTGAGTCTGCAACTGCCATCAGCACAACTGAGAAATAGGACTTATAATTATAATATAAGGATCCGCTAAACTCGGGTTTTATAATTCTAATGTGTTTCCCGTCCACAGCACCAATACAATGAAAAAAATTTGCTCGTTTTTCGAATCCAGCAGCAACTGACTCGCAACGTTCTTTCGTAAGTTTAGGGATAAATTCTTCAACTAAGCACGACCAAACAGTGTGACAGACCTCTCGAACAATTTTTGTAATTGTAGAAATTCCCAATCGATAGCTATAATGCATATCTGTGAAGCTACATCCACTAGCCAGGTACCTGAAAGTAAAAAAAGACAATAAAATAAAAACCAAGAATTCAAAAAGTCTAGTATTGTTGAATAATAATTATTATTTTTTTGTTGATGCAGGTCAACTGGTTGTTAAGAGATGGAATAATATCAGAGACCAGTGGCTCAAATGGAGGAACCGGGACAAACATTCCAAGAAATCAGGAGCTGCTGCGTCAAAGCTACGAAAATATTTGTATCACGAACAGCTAAATTTTCTAGAGAAAGGCTTGTATCGCAGGGCAACTGATTCCAGCATGGCAGATAATAAGCACACAGGTGAGGCAGAAAGTCAGCAGCAGATAGAAGAACGCCAGTCAGCAGCAGATCAAAGGGAGACTCCAGATGCAACTGAGCAGACCTCGCAAACTTTATCTGCGAAAACCCGTGCCGTGAAAACTACATCTGTGCAACAGTCAGCGCGGAAGAGAAGGCGAGGCCTCGACGAATTTGACCTAAGAATGCTTAAATCGATCGAGGCAGGGGACCAAGAGGACCGTAATATGCAATTTTTTAAAAGAATTCTTCCTTCTGTTCAAAAGTTCACTGACAACCAAATTGTAAATTTTCAGATGGGAGTTCTGCAGGTGATTAAAAACATTCAGAACACTGTCTCTATTCGAACAATCCAACCTCAACAGCAACAGATTTATGCTTCATATTCTCACCAACACACACAACAGTACCCCTATAACTTCCCATTGCAGAACTCTCAGCAACATCAACCGACTCCATCAAGTATCATCTCACATGTTGCAAACCTTCCGCCCATTTCATGTCCTACTGAAACCATATCTCCACCTTTCCTGTCTCCTGCTTCTAATGATACACAATCTAGCAGTTATTCTAACAGTTTGTCATCTCCCTTAACACAGAATTCAAATATTGACTTTTGACTATTTGTATTATATACCTACTTATATTAAGAAATAATACATTAACCTAAATTTATATTTTGTTTTTTGTTTTGTGTCTGCACACGTTGCAGCAACTCATCAAAAGAAGAAACGCTCATTCGAAAATAATTAAAAAACTTAGCTTCATCTTCTTTCAGTTGTTGAAAAAGCACAAAGAAGGCTCCTTCCAGGTATCTGCTTTCTAGCAAAGGATGAACCCAAATTTGCCTATTACGTTGTTTTTTTCGCCGATGTTTTAATAAAGCTAACAAAATTTTAACGCGTCTACTGTCCATCGTAGTCATCGGCAAACTGAAGTATTTAGCACCAAGTGGTCCGGATTTTGGCAGGCACTCCTGTGAAGAGAGCTCCAGGGTCTCGTCCGACCGGGCAATCACCCGGACAGACAAACACCCTGACCGTGTGAAAGAGGCCTTAGAAGACGAAATAGGAGAAGATGTCGTAAGTGAGACGTATAGCTGTTGCACTTATAATCCAAATATTGACGTGACATTAAGAAAAAAAGGAAGTGAATTTTTACAGATTTATTTATTGACTATTTACCTAACCTCTCAAGCACAGGAAATAGTAACTCTGAATCCTGTTTGGCTGGTGCCGATAAACTAGCTGAATGTGTTGCTGAATACTAAGATGCAATTGGGACAGATTTTGACCCGGTACCGCCATGTTCGTCGAAACGTTCACCTCAAAGCGCAGTTTTAGAGGAAAAAACGTTGGACGATATGGGCAAAAACGTTGGCACCACAAAGAAGCGGAAAGAAACAAGTTCAAAAAGGAATTTCGATTCGATCAGAATGCGGATCAGAATGCTTATGTATCCCGATTTGAGGTATATCAAGGTAAAAACGAGAAACTTGAAGAAGAGTTCAAGGACTTTGGACTTGGAGAAAGAATCGTCCTTTCTCTCAGTAAACCTTATTGGGAGAAATACAAGATTATTTATGCCGACAATTATTTCATTTCCATCAATTTATTAGAACAATTGTACATGAAAAAAACATTAGCTTGTGGGACGATCAGAAGCACAAGATTGGGTTTTCCCATGATGGGTGAAGATAAACAGATGAAGAGAGGGGATTATGATTACAGGGTGTCAAATACCAAAATTAGAGCATTCAAGTGGAAAGATAATAAAGTAGTCAATTTTGCTTCTAATTTTCATGGTACGGAAGAAATAACCGTGAAAAGAACAGAGAAAGACGGAACGCGGGTAGACGTAAAATGCCCCTCCATTGTTGCTGACTATAACAAGCATATGGGTGGAGTCGATCGAGCAGATCAATTACGAAGCACTTACGGGATGATCCGTAGATCCAGGAAGTGGTGGCATAGACTTTTTTGGGGATTTCTGGACATAGCATTTGTCAATGCATATATTATATACAATAAAATGGATTTTGAAAAAAAAACCACGCTGGAGTTTAGAAGATGTGTTAGCATGGGCGCGCAGATCTGGTCCAGCCAGGAAAAAAGAAGGAAACATAACTACAGTGTTCCTGAGGATGTGCGGCTGGGAAATCGTGGTTCTCATTGGGTCATATTTCAAGAAAATAGAGGAAGGTGTAAAATGTGTAGTGCGCAAGCGGTGCAATCACGGCCCTACAGCAAATGTTCTGCATGTGGAGTTTTTCTGTTTTCAAACAAAAATAAAAACTGTTTTCTCGAATTTCATGAAATGGACTAAATCAAATTTTATTCATAAATAAAATTAAGTTCATTTTATGACATTTGAGAAAACAGGTGTATTCTTGTTTGAACAGAAATTCTATACTGTAGAATATAAGTGCTCTAATAAAGTTAGTAGTTACATAAAGCTGTATATTATTTTGTATGAGTAACCTTAGTTCCTAATGGTACTTTTGAGTCCACTTTTTGATTTTTTTTTAAAAATTAAAATAAAATTCTGAAAAAAAAATACATAGCCTTTTTGTATCATTAGTTTGTAGAAAATAACATAAGCTCTGCAATTTTTGATTTTTTTCTATATCTGGGCACTAAAGGGTTAAACAATGTAAAGGTACGAGTCCACTGGATACATTTAAATCGCAACAATGTTGTACAAAATGCTGGAAACTCATGTTTCGATCCTGTCTACATAGCGAATCAAATATGTTGTGCAACAAAAATCGTGTTCCGGCATAACATGATTTATTTATGTTTTATTCCCCGTGAAGACAGGAAACATGAGTTTCCAGTATGTTGTACAACATTGTTGCGATACAAATGTACACAGTGGACTCGTACCTTTATATTCACTTGTGAACTACATTTTTTTTAAACCACTCTCGCTTATTTACATATGTAAACAAACGAACATTTAATAGTCGAAATAGTAGTCAAAATTTAATAAAATATTGTATAAAACACGTGATTAAACCTATTTATTCACTCGAAGAACTTGGGCAACTCGGACCTAATTTTCTTTGCTCTTTTCGTGAATAAACAATAGTTTAAGTCACTGTATAAATAATTAATATCAGTTGAGTAATTATTGTTCACTTTGTTTAATCAGAAGATTTTCTTACAAATACTTATTTGTAAAATGTGAGGCATTTATTCCGTTCAAAGAATGTTATAAAGGGTGTTCAATAATTGTTATGGTCAGGTCACCTATGGATGGCAATTGTCAAAATATATCCCTTAGATAAGGTTGTAAACAATTATTATATGACAGTGACAGTTGATTTCAAACCATATACGAACTTATCTCCGCCCTATGTTCATGCTAGAAAGAGAGAACCACAGCCAACTATACGACCATAACAATTATTGAACACCCGTTATTTACTACCGAGTCGTATTTGTTATAGCTATATGTAATACTTAATCCAAGTTAATTAAACAGTTACATGATTTGAAGTTTTATTTCAATATACTTTTCCCATTCTTAATTAAGTATAAATGGCGGATTACACCGACGTAATTAAGGGCTCCGTAGGGTCCACCTAAGCTAGGTTTTAATTTGACATACATACATTTACGTAAAAAGAGGTTATTTTGCTGGCTGGGCAGGTGCAAGTTGCCAGGCTGTTCTTCAAAAACACATGTTTATTGTGTAAAATGTGAAGTACATTTGTGCTGCTTTAAGGGTAATAACTGTTTTTATAAGTTTCATAACAAATAAGAGTTTTAATAAATAAAATGTCCTCAACGTATATGTATATGAATTTTCCACTTAGACATATTGTCCGTCGACGACATGACGTCACGGCCGTAGGAAACTAATTAGGCTAATTTACGAAAAATCATAAAAAAATTAATATTTTTACCTCAAAACGACAAATTTTTTCAAAATGTGTGCAGAAGGGTCATGACTGAAAGGGTTAATATACCGTATTAGTGGTGACCCGACGTCCAATCGACTCAAATTTGTATTCCCCAAAATAGTACAAATACGAGTAGAAATGCCGTCGCCCCAACGTCGGTACCTGACGTTGCGTCGGCTAATCGAACGTTGGCTCGACGTCCAAATGCCGTTTGGGCATTATGGATAGTTCTTAGAAAACACACGTGATTAGCATTAATTCTTCGATATAAATAGGAGCTGAGCAGACACAAAAAGTTAAATTTGCTGTAGGATGTTAATCAGTTGGAAAATAAATTGTACGTTAGATAGATATGAATGACTGATTGCTGGTCCTTGTTCACTCCCAATGTCAACTTCTGCACAGTTACTCAGTTCGCCATGCATAGATTGACATTTAAAGAAATGACAATATTTCTAATACTTCAGCATTTAGTTGGAAATTAAAGGAAAATTATTCGGCCAGATATTGTGGATAGAACAATGCTGCATATGGCATAACAGCAAATCGAAATCGCAAATAAAACTACACACCACCCGCGCCCCAATCTTTAGTTTATTATTAAAATAAAAAAAAATTCCAAGATTGACCTGGATGACTTTTTTTTTGCTTCTTGCTTCACCGGGAGAATATCTGAAACAAAAAAAATAATATTACCACGAGAATATAAGAAATGTCAATGTGTTTTAAGTTTGAACTCGGTTTTAACCAATGTTAGCTGAAGCTTGATTTTATATTGTAGCATAAAATCAGTATAAAAATTCATTATACATTGAATGGTAATCTAGCACACAACTTAACGTATAATGTCAGAAATTCACTGACTTTAAAAAAAAAAGATTATATGCAAAACACGTATTTGTCAGCGTACGAGAAAACCCACCAGTTAAAAACAGCGCACGGGAAATGGGCCCTTTCCAGCGTCCTCACGGAAAAGGTACATTTTTTTAAATAAATCCACCAAAAAATAGATAGTTTTCAGACTAGTAAGAATAATGAAAAAAACCTTTCCTACTCAGGTGCGGTAAATGCACTTTTACACACTTATTTGAGTGCGGTAAAGAGTACTTTTCCGCACCGGATGCGGTAAAGTTACTTTTCCACATTGCAAAATTAATTTACAATACATGTAAAATTTTAAAGGTAATATGTGTAGTGGGTAAAGTAGGGTAGTATAAAGTATAAAGTGGGTATTCTCACTTGCACCAACCTTTTTATGAGATGCTCAAGCAAATAAAAAATTGAAAAAGTCATTAAACAGATAACAAACGAAAGAAAGTCCACAATATTCAGACAGGCTTTAGTTTAAAATTCTCTAATTACTCCCTAGGTAGTGAAAGTGATATTTTCATCTCTCAAATGAGGGAGAAAACTTTTATTTTCTATAGAGGTCGTAGAAAATAGTTATTTGCGCATAGTTAAAAGCAGCCGTTAAATATTATGTTAATACCAGGTTGAAGAAGGTGTTGTTACCAAAGATATGTTTGTCAATTTATCAAGAAAGTGACAAACTGTCTTTAGACAGCGTGACTAGAGGACCTAGGGAGCTGACCTAGGGAGGAAAAGTTTTAAATTAAACATCCTGTTTCTATTCCTTTTTTTTTAATTATTCGCAAGAAGGCTAGTAATTATTCTTAATACTTCCCTATACCTATTTTGCACCGTTTCCTAGATGTTCCATAAAAATGGTGGCTTTGTCAGCAAAACGGTAGTCTAAACATTAATTAAATTCTCAAGTCCTGAAAGGCTTGCAGATGTGACCTTTTGTCCTCAGTTAGACAATACTACATATGGTTGAAACCCCAGACACAGAAAATGAAAAAAACCTACCGGACCTACAGACAGATATAAAAACAACAAACAAATATAAAATGATTCATCGGTGTTTTATGGTTTGTAATAAAATAATATTAAACTTAGAACAAATCCATGTAAACATTTCCTTTACCTAACTTCAACCGTTTCTGACTTATTAACAGTATTTCCTTAAAGGGTGCATACAATCGTGTCATACCAATCTGAATACGGACACCTACTTGGCCTTAATGACTAGTTGTCGTTTCTATAACGACATGTTCTGACAGATATTTGTCAAATACAAAACTGGTTGAAACTTTAGCACAAGCAGGGGTCCGTATTCAGATTAGTATGGATTACGATTTTATACGCACTTTAAGGAAAAACTGTTATTAAGTGACAAACAGTTGAAGTTAGGTAGAGAAAGAGTACACATAGATTTGTTCTTAATTTAATGTTCTTTTTTTCACCCTGTAAATTTTTGACATTTTTTGTCTCTGGGCTTTTCAACCATGTGGTATTGTCTAACTGAGGACAAAAGATCACACCAGCAAACCTTTCAGGACTTTAAAATTTAATAAATGTCTAGACTACCACTTGCTGACAAATCCACCACTTTTATGAAATATCTAAGAAACGGTGCAAGATAGGGAATAGAATAGGATAGCGAAGTATTAACATTAATTACTAGGCTTCTTGCAAAGAATTCAAAAATTAGATTAGAAACAGTGTATTCCATTTGAAAATCAAAAGTTGGTGTTCTTTCAGACTGATATGGCAACACTGCAAAGTCCAAAATATTTTACATAGCGAGTTTGGATAAGCTACACTCCAAATTTAAACGAAAAATATTAAGTCATTCTCTAGATACTTCTAATATACCATCAGCGTGAATCACCCTGAATCTTACATATTTTATTAAAAATAGACATTTTTTAAAATTATATTTGATTATGAATTCTATTTAAAAGAAGAAAGTTATGTCAATTCTTGAGAAAACTGAACGCAGTAGCTAAAAACTAAACACGAAACTGAAATCACATCGAAAAAGTGCCTTAAAAATGTTTGTTTCACTCCGATATTTTAATAAAGAAAAAAGTTGGGTAAAGTTTGTAAAATGGGCGATTATCTCCTTTGATTTGAGAAATAGAAAAATAATGTTAAATACAAAAGTTTTAGAGAATATTGATATTTATAGTTTAAAATTCCTTTTGGATATACAGGTTCTTAAAGACATGACAGAAAACATTAGTTTTTTTTAAATATACTTTTTTTTATATTTTTTCCGTCGACCCTGTATTGACAGCCTTTTTTGATGGACGATAACGAATGCAAAATCGTTCAATATTGAGTTCCATTAATGCATGATTTTTCAATTGTTTTACTTTAATGCATGATCTTATCAGGCAATCAAATACGCTCATAGTATAGTTCTATCCTTTTTTATTTGTATGAAACAAAGAGAAATAAACACACATTCTTTAGTTGACATCCACCATTACTGACAGAACAGTTTTTTCAAAACTTTGTAGGATTATAAACCTTTATTATAAACTACAGTTGACGGAAAAATGTTGTAACCAACTTTTATATTAATAAGCGATTAATAATCTCAATTTTAGTAACGCGTTCACTGCGTTAAACCATTTCGATTATTAATCGCTTTCATTAATACTCTCGTTCGTTAAATAACTATTAAATTCTTCATAACAATTTAAAACTTTTTTGTTAATAATGTCAGATTATTTAATTTTTAATTTTTCTATACAAATATTACTTTTTATGATGTAAAATTGACTGTATTGCCATTGTTTCTAAAAGTAGAATACTCATATTTGGTACGAACGTTCTACAGGAACGACAAAAATGATTTATTCAAATAAATCGTATAATAATTGCATTAGATGCTACAGGACGTTCAATTTTCATTCAATTCAATTTTAAAATATATTTTGATTAATTCAGTTTAAGAAATTTCGACTTTTATAAATGGAACACCCTGTACATTATTTATTTTGTCTGATAGGTTTTACGTATGTCATGTACCTAATTTGAGAAGATTGCAATTTATTTATGGTTTTTAATTTTTACCTTCAATTTAAGTTTAAGTTTAGTTTAATTTAAGTTTATAACTAGCTTACGACAAACTAAAAATGCAAGTGTTGTCAACCGTTGGTAGAGTTACAGCATATTCCAGACATCAAAATAATACGATTTAGCTAAATTGTCCTATACCGAAACTTAATATTACGAAAGATACAGGGTGTGAAAGTTGAAATTTTGTTCTTGTTTTTTTATCATATTATCTAGGTATTTTGATATAAATTACTGAAAATGTGTATAAGGGGGTTTTGACAGCCGGTAAATATGATGGTTTCATCTATTTGCAGTAGCTGATACGGGGCGCTACCTGCAGCTTTTTCATCTGCTTAAAAGGACTAATACTTTTTTCTACGCCACTGAAACAGACACACGACTTCAAAATATGATTCTAATATGTTTTCTACGTGAAAAAGGTATACTTGTTTTAAGGCTTAAAAGTTGACCGTTTTTGAGATATCCACTATTTTGATATTGCATGTAGCAACTTTCAAATTGGTAAATATTTATTTTATGAAAGTAAGTTTTTATTTTGCCTTTGTAGAATACTTGTTGTCCAAAAGAAACCTTTTTTTAATGTTAATACTTTAATTTCCAGTGGTTTGTGGTGTAAGTTGTTTCACCAAATTCACTGAAAATACGTAAGGATTTTTCATTTATTTTTATCAGTCTTTTTGTTGTGTGATTTAGCTAAAAGATATACCAATTAGTTTTTTTAAGGCGTGTATAAATTACGTAAATGTACTTTACCCTTTAACCATTTAACCGTATTAGCAATGCAATATTAAAACATTAAATATCTCGAAAACGGTCAACATTTAAGATCTAAAACTAGTAATTTTTTTTAAATAGAAAACATATTAGAATAATATTTTGAAGTCATATGTCCGTTTCGATGCGTAAAAAAAAGTTTAAGTACTTTTAAGCAGCTGAAATAGTTGCAGATAGGCGCCTCCTATCAGCTACTGCAAAATAGTAGTAGTAATGCTGTAGCTCTATGTCCCATTACTTATGGTCCACCCTATACAGGGTTATTCACCTTATTTGGACACGGAAGATTGTGACTAAACTATTCACTTTCAAAAAAGTTATAGACCTATTGAAGGTATCTTTTAAAAATATTTTCAAGATGTACCGGTTGTCCCAAATGCCGAAAAAGTATCAAAGTCATGTTTTTTCAAATGTAACACCTGGTATATTACTTTATTTTCAAAATCTACGTTGAAAATAAAAATTAATTTTATTGATGTTTGATAGGTCTAAACTTTACAGTTTCTCAGATATTCCTTAATTTGTAAAAATGTAGAACAAATATTAACATTTAAACATTCAACCTTCCTTTGAGATTAATTGACCAAAATTGGTTTGGGCGATGATAACAGATTAAGTTTTATGATCCAAAAGTGATAAATTGTCTAGCTCATATAGGGGGTCTCAAAAAATTATTTAATCAAAAACTAAATTTTTGAAGTAGTATAAACTTGTCAAAATCAAATGGAACCACAATTACAGTATATGCAAACTTAATTACCTATCGAAAATTATTAAGGTTTCATACCTCTAATTGTTAACGTTTTCTTGGATAAATCGACATTTCCTAAAGTAGAGCTGACTGACTGATTTTTAATATCGTTCAAAGATCACTTGGTATCTTTTCGAATTACATATCTATCATTCTAATCTAAGTAAAGCTTAGAATAAAATAGTGGCTTAATACTTTGTAAATTTGCTATACAAGTAATTCATAAAAATAATTAAATAAATCATTCAAACAAAAATAATTCATAAAAATGTTTAAAACGGCGACAATTCGACTACAAACTACTAGAACTAAACTTAACATCCAACTACTCCGTTTTTGAGTCCTTCAGCAACATTATTAAGTATCTTAATGGATATACTCCTAAAAATTTCGCTAATTCGCTAATCTGTGGTCATTTCTCAAGGGTATCAAAAATGACTCAAAATCGGTGCGAGTTGAATGATGAATTGACTTTCCAAGAAAACGCGAACATTTAGCCATAGGAGACCTCAATAATTTTCGATAGATAATTAAATTTTGCATCTACTTTAATCATAAAATAGGTGGTGTTCAATTTGATTTTGACAAGTTGTTAAAGTTTAAAGGTTGCAATTATTGGGAGAAAAATGTTGAGACATCCTGTATGAGCTAGACAATTTCTCACCCATGGATCCTAAAACTTGATCTCTTAGTAGGTCCCAACATTAAAATTTGTTCTAAACTTTTACAAAATAACGAATATCTGAGAAACTGTAAAGTTTAGACGTACCAAACCTCAATGTCATTCATTACCTTTTATTTTCAACGTAGATTCTGAAAATCAAATAAAATACTAGGTATTCCATTTGAAAAAATATAACTTTGATACTTTTTCTGCATTTGGGACAACCGGTACATCTTGAAAATATTTTTAAAAGATACCTAAAATAGGTCTATATCCATTCCAGAATCAAAAGTTTGTTGAAGGTGAATACTTTAGTCACAATTTTCCGTGTCGAATAACGTGAATAACCCTGTATAATTGATAAGAAAAACAAATGTTCTAATTTTGTATGTCATTAACAACAATTTAAAATGTTTATGGTTCAATTGAATTGTTAAAGACAATTTTCAGATTATAGTTTAGTTAAGATAACAAAAAATGCAGGTAAAAGTTAAAACATATAAATAAATCGCAGACATTTAAATTAGGTAGGTATATGACATATTTCACAAAAGTTGAATTGTAAAAGCTATCAGAAAAATAAGGAATACACAGGCTGTTCCATTTACAAAAGTCGAAATTACTTAAGCTGAATTAGTCAACACGGTGTTTCATGGTAAATGCGTTATACAGGATGTTTCACGATAAATGCGTCATATTTTAGGGTGTGATTAAAGGTCAAAAAATAACTCTAGTTTGCTAAACCATGGTCCAAAAATGTTTCGTTATGTAGATACAGGGTGTTAAAGTTTGGGTAAAAAAATCAAAATTTACTTATTTCATTAAAACAATAAGAGATATTTTCGTAAAACTTTTTAGGTGTCAACGATAAAGTTCGTTTTGCCATTAAAAAATATATTTTTATATTTACCAGTGGCGTCCAAGCAAACAAGTTATTGACCATTTTTGCAAAAAAAAATATGTACGCCACTGTTTTTCCAAAAAATGCAAATCAGTTCTGAATTTCTTATTCAATTTAACACAGAAAAAGTATCTAGTAACTTTTTGGTACGTCATCTCGTTTTCGAATAAAAAATCCTGCAAAAGAACCCTTACAATTAATACTATATCTTCGAATTTCGCCTCTATTCAATTTAAAAATTGTGATTTATTCAGTTTTTTTATGAAAAAATAGGAAGATACTGCTTGTTCCTATTGAATAATTTTTTTTTAAAAAACACTAAATTAATAAAAATTTAGATATTGATTAATAAAATAAACAATCGACGATTTAGAATTGATTTTATGGGTACATTTTTATGATTTTCAATTTTTTATTGGAAAACAGAAAGGTGTACCGAAAAGTTACTAGATAGCTTTTCTGTTCTAAATTGAATGTGGAATTCAAAATTGATTTGCGTTTAATGGAAAAAGGGTGGTGAATACATATTTTTTTGCAAAAACATTCAGGAACGTGTTTGATTGAACGCTACTGGCAAAATTAAAAATTATGTTTTTTATTGCAAAACGTGCCTTATCGTGGACAGTTGACACCTACAAAGTTTTAGAAAAATATCTGAAACCGGTTTGAAGAAATAGATAAATTTAGATTTTTTTATTCAAACTTTAACACTCTGTATATCCATAATGGAACATCTTTTGCCCATGGTTTATTTAGCAAACTAGGGTATTTTTTTACTTTTAATCAAACCATAAAATATGACGCATTTATCGTGAAACACCCTGTATTTTAGGGTTCGATTAAACGTCAAAAACCTAGTTTTCTATATAAACCATGATCCAAAAATGTTTCGTTATGGAGGTACAGGATCTTAAAGTTTTGATAACAAAAATCTAAATTTTTTATAATTCTCAAATCGGCTGCAGCTATTTTCATAAAACTTTATATTTGATAAAACAAAAATCTTCACCAACTCGTTCAATTGGATACCACTGGCAAAATTGAAAAATATCTTTTTTTATTCCAAAGCGTGCTCTGTTGTTGACACCTACAAAGTTTTATGAACATAGGTATCTGCAGCCCTTTTGAAGAAATAAATAAATTTAGATCTTTTTATGCAAACTTTGACACCATGGATCTCCATAGCAAAACATCTTTGTTTTTCTAACTCATAGAGTTGAGTACAGATGTCACCAGATGTTGCACACAACTATCATTTCTGGCATCCAGTTGACTATACTGGAACGAAGGTTTTGTTCTTTGGTTATCAAGCCCTATAGCCTCTCTGATGAGCCGTAATACGGCGAAACCGGTCAGAGGATTGGGATTGATAAACAAAAAACAAAACCTCACCATTTTTATCTTTGTTTAAGTAGTGTTATTTTGTTATATTTAATCAAACCATAAAATATGACGCATTTAACACTCTGTAAAAAAAATGAACGCCCTGTAGCATCTAACGCAAATTTATTTGCGTAAATCTAACTTGTGGTCCCTGTGTAAACAATGGTAATTGGTAATACAACCAATTTTATATCAAAGTAAAAACTAATATCTTAAAAAATTCAATATTAGTAAAACCTTGAGGAAAACTATCAGGTTGAAGTATAGACAACATAAAACTTTTCAAATTCTACCTAGTATCTACAAATGTATTAAAAAATATAAGGTTCTATTTAAAAAAAAAACTAATGCCTGGTTTATACCCCCAAATTAAAAAAAATAATTAAAGTTAATTTAATTTAAAATAAATGTAAATTTATACGGTTTATACCTTCAAATTAAAAAATTAATTTTAATTTAAATTACATGAAAAATTGAATGAAAATTATTGTGGTTTGTAATTTTCAAGAAATGCTAAATTAAATGACATAGATGTGTTTTTGACTTTGTCGTATTGTAGACATATTTTAACCTAAAAAGGGTGAAAGAGTTTAGCTATAAAATAATTATTTGTAAAGTTAAAAATATTAAACAAGGAATAAAGTTTTCTTTGGCAGTGGTTACCGCAATAGTCGGAATTGGTGTATCTTTGATAAAACGATGAAAAAGAAATTGGAGATATGGAGTAAGACCGATAAACAGAGAATGAGAAAAAAAAAACAAATAAAGTTTCACATTTTATCACAACGAAAAGTGATTAGGGTTCACAAATTAGCCTCAATTTCACCCAATGGTGAAAGTTGGTTCACTTTTAAGTTAACATTAGTTTTAGTTTTGTGTAAATTTTAAGTACAGCATGTCATATACAAATGTGTAGCTTTAACGTTGATAAAATTAAATTTACTTTAACGAAAATATAGTTTAATTGTTAATTTGGGGGTATAAACAGGGGACAATGTCTGGTTTATACCTCCAAATTAACAATTAAAGTAAATGTTCATTAAAGACAAATTTATCACCCGGTTTATACCTCCAAAGTAACAAATTAAACTAAAAAGTTAAATTAAGTTAAGTTTTAACTTAAATTTAAAAAGTTATAGCCACATGTTTGCCAACTTTAAACTAAGGGCAAATTCTTGAAACCTTCGTTGTGATAAAATGTGAAACTTGATTTGTTTTTTCCTTCATTCCCTGTTTATCAGTCTTACTCCATATCTCTAATTTCATTTCCATCGTTTTGTCAAGAATACACCGATTCCAACTAGTGTGGTAACCACAGCCAAAGAAAACTTCATCCATTAGTTAATATTTTAAATTTTACAAATGATTATTTTATAGCTGAACTTTTTCATGAATTTTTCACCCTCTTTAGGTTAGAATATGTCTAAAATACGTCAAAGCCAAAAACACATCTATGTCATTTAATTTAGCATATCTTGAAAAGTATAAACAACAATAATTTTCATTCAATTTTACATGTAATTAAAATTTAATTTAATTTTTTAATTTGGAGGTATAAACCGAGCATTACATGTAATTAAAATCAAATTAATTTTTTAAATTTAAAAGTATAAACCGGGCAGGGATGTGCAAATGACCACTTTTTTTGATTTCGACCAGCGCAGTGGTCAAAACTGGACAAAATGGTTGAAACTGGTTAAAACCAAAATAAAAAATGTATTCCTAGAATAAAAAATTAAAAAATATATAAATTAGGTGTAGAAAAATGTAACAAACTGATTTCTGTATATAGAATGTTAAATTTAAAAATAAAACAAGATAAAAATGTTGAAAGGTAGGAAGACAATGATGACTTGATGTAGGTATAATAGGCAGGTTTATAATTTGTTGGCTTTTTGTTGTTTAAATGTTTCTTTTTGTTTAAAATAATTTTTTTTTTATTTTGAGTACAAATGTTTGTATATTTTGAGGTAAAACATTTCTTAAAAAATAATTAAAACAATTTGATATATATATTTTTTTAATTTTGAACTTTTTGGTTTTGACCCGTTTTGACCACTAAAGTTTCCAAAACAAATTTGACCAGGGCAGTTTTAACCGGGTTAAAACCAATGGTTTAAACCACTCTGTCCAAAACTTGCCAACCATGAAACCCGGCAAAATACTTTTCAAGTTATGTTAAATTAGATAGCATAGATGTGTTTATGACTTTGGACATATTCTAACCTACCAAAAAACTAAGTGTTAGTGTACAATGATGATTATTGTGTTAAAGGTAAAATGAAAACTGTAATGCTTTTTATTTTTGTTAATGTTACTATCATTAAGCTGGATTCATAGTTCTAGTTCCGCAAGAAGAAGTAATCAGTAAGCTGTAGTAAAAATAAATAATATACTTGTATCACTCTAATTCATAGTTTGACAAATAAGTGCAAGCCACATTAACCGCAAGCAGTAAGCAGCAAGAAATGAATCATTTTCATTTCTTACCTTGCTCCTTACTGCTTCCATTATAGATATACTACTGGTCTTTACCCCCATTTTTGTTTCAGATATTCTCCCGGTGAACCGAGATGCATAAAAAGTCGTACAGGGGAACGCTGGAATTCTTATTTATTTTACTAATAAACTAAAGATTGGGGCGCGGGTTGTGTAGTTATTTGCTATTTCGATTTGCTGTTATACCATATGCAGCCTTTTCCCATCCACAATATTTGGCCGCATAAATTTTATTTAATGTCCGACTAAATGGGGATGTATTAAAAGAATTGTCATTCCTTTAAATGTCAATCTACGCATGGCGAACTGAGTAACTGTGCAGAAGTTGACATTGGAATTGAACCAGACCAGCAATCAGTCATCAATATCTATCAAACGTACAATTTATTTTCCAACTGATTAACATCCTACAGCAAAATTAACTTTTTGTATCTGCCCAGTTCCGATTTATATCGAAGAATCAACCTTTTAACACGTGTGTTTTCTAAGAACGAGCCAGAATGTTTATTGTTGGAACTTTAAAAAAACCGCGTTTTTTAATGTGTATACATAACTTAGAACGTGTTTGAAACAATCTTTGAGAAATAAATATAAAATCAATCTTTTTCACATGACTTGAGTCATGATCAGATGATATTGGTTGGGACTTTGAAACTCAAATTTTTACGGAGTAAAGTAGTAGTCCATGTTACTCGCAGTGGAGGTGAAATCGTAAAAGTGGTGAAAAAACACGCAACCTTCTCCACAATGTATTTATTAGACCCTCAAAACTGAAGTGAAAGTTAAAACGCCTGACATGTTTCGAGCATATAGATGCTCATCTTCAGAGGCTGTAAAAATCTTAATCTACTAAAGAGCTCACCGCATAAGTAGAAAACGTACCTTAAGTTTGGTAAATATTTTATTTTGTACCTTCCTTGCGATTAATCTCTTGATTAAAACTTCTTTTCTTTGCAACTACGCCTTTTTCTAAAATTTCAGTTTGATGTCATATTTTACCACTGATTTTTTGAAATCTGTGATCGAGATGTTTCTTGTTCATTTTGTTTGTACAACATATCCCTTAGAGGTACAAATTTAATACCACTATGCCTGAAAGTTATTCTCACTTTTAACGAAAAATGTATATATTTGGCCGCACTGTAGGCCTGTAATTGAGTGGACTGTATTTCTTTGTAATAAAATAAAAAATGAGAACAGACGTAATTGTTGTATTAGAAAAAACGACTTTATTTTAAAACTGAAAACAACCTTTTCTCTTTTATAAATTTTCAACCACGTTGTCTCTCAAAACATGAATTATGAATTATATCTCTTTTTCCTCCAAAATCGCGTCTGGGTTTTCGTCTTTTGTCACCTTTCGCCCGTCAAACGTCTTGTCACTTGTCACGTCACTGTCACTACACTCGATGCTCTTCCTTTCACCATGATGGCTCTTTACTAACTCCTCAAGGGATCATCCATACCGCCCCCCTTGAAATTACCTGGGATTTCAACAGGTGGATTCCTGATAGAGGTTTCGCAATCTTCAAGATCCTCAATTGGAAGTAGACAAATCCGCTGGACGGAGCGGCGAACCGTACCATTTTTGGTGCGAATAGAAACGACTCTCACAAGGTTCCCAGACAGCACAATGACGTTGAAAATATGTCTCTAAGATGTCTGATCCAGACTAACTAGACGTCTTATAGGTGACTGCCTATACCGGATCGGAATCTTTAAGACGTCTCTAAGACGTCGGATGTTACAAATTACAACGACTGAAGACGTCTTTAGTTGAGACATCGTAAAGACGTCGTGAACTACAACGTCTTTAATACATCTGAATTAAGTCAACTTTAGGATCTCGGCTTAATTTTTCCAATTAAATACTAAATAATAAAACGTAGAGCCATGAAATAACATTTAATTTATGATAAAATAAGACACAACGTACAGAAAAATATAACTAAAACATATACCCTAAACTAAACTAATTGTTTTGCACTAAATGTCCTCTAATTTTTAATCCTTTTGCCCCTGTCCTCTTCTATCCGAAGCCCTCCTCAGCCAGAGCTGAATAGATTTTTCTGTCTCCTTTTCAGAAGTACTTATATTAGCAGCTTCAGCTGATTCTAAAAGAAATCAATAGCATATATATAAAATTCATTTCAATCAATATATACAAAATTTGTCCCCCATAAGTATGTGTATGTATTATATGTATACTCATATGTATATATATGATTTAATACAAGGAAATGTCAAAAGGAATAATAATTTTAAGTTTTGTTTCAGGTTCTATTAATTGCTGTTATTAAGATCTTTTTGTTTTTGGTAGTTGAAAGTGTTACTATTTAGTTACATGTTAATTTAATACTTCAAAAACAATTGCTAACTTTAGATAGAAGGTGATGACTTTTGTACTTACTTATGATTAACTTTGCTAATTGGGTGTCCTTAAAACAACGATTTCCTTTCCTTCCCAGCCAACTGTACTTCAAGGCAAATTCGTTACTGAGAATTAGTTGTAGAATTCGCTTCACAAAATCGTAAGTATTGCTTCCTCCAATTTTGGACAAACGTTTGATCTGAAAACGCGACGGTTTATTGAAAACTATTTAATGATGAAGGTATATGTTTACTTACTCCATTCATAAATTCAGATTCACTCACAAGAAGAAGTTCTAAATTTTTGAAATCTTCATCTGAATTAATTGGAAATTCATTTTTCTCAAGAAAGCTCTCACATTCTGGTTTGCATTCTCTACTCTGTTTTGTTACTTTCTCTTTTAGATCTCGAACTTCACTAAGTGTGTCTAGAAGTAATCCTCTCAATACCTGTAGTTGTAGTAATACAGACTTAAAATTTCCTCCTAAAATATTTTTAAAAAATTATACTTGTGTTCAAGTTTTAGAAGCAGTATAAATTTTGTTCAAAATCATACTTGGTATATACTCACTATCACTGCAGCAGTTTGGAGCAGTCCTTGAAGGGGTTTGATTGTCTTGAATAGTAACAGATGAACTGTTTTCTCTTATGGTTACTTGATGGGTAACTGGAGTAGTAAAACCTAAACATAATGTTTGAAAATTAGTTAATAATAGTAAGACCTTTTAACTACACAATATTATTACCAGTGGTTGAAGGAGATTGGTGCACACTACCACGTTCTTCACAAGTATTGCTAACTAAAAAAATCACAAAATAGTAGAAATGGCAAAGTACGAATAAACAATAAATACCTTCTTTGCCTTAGGTAACTTAGGTGATTCACATAAAATAGATTGGTCCTCTGAGTCATCATCACTACTTGACATTATTTTTCTTCGTTTACGTCTAGTTAGATTTTCGATATCCGACGCTAAGTCACTCGTTTCCTCAGCCATTTTGGCTTTACTTCTGGCTTTTATATAGTTATCTAAAAAAGTGTAACCATTTCAAATGTGAGTTATGTTTAGTTAAGAAAACAATAATAATATACAGGGTGTCCGGAAAATACGTGTACAACGTTTGACGACAGACTCCTGACGTCAAAATATGTCGATCTAAGCCGACTTAGTTATATCCAAAATTGTCTCGTTTAGCCGGTAGAGGGCGTCAAAAATTTGTAAAAATATTGGTTTTTTACTAAATTACGTGAAAACCTGCTAATGGATTTTAATGAATTTTAGTATGTAGACTAATACTATAAAATGACGTTTTCTAGTAGTATAGTCACCGGCTGTAAATAAGTGGAAGTGTTATAAAAGTGATATAATACGTCAACATTTCTCCTCATTTTTATATGAACGGCGTTATGACAACCCAGATTTTTGTCGAGTGACCGGAAGTATTTTGAAGCTATTTTACCTCTTTAATATTTCCCGGTGGATGAGCTGTTTCGCCAGAAAAAAAAAATTACAATTACCTGCATACATCAAAGTAGGTATAATAAAGTTGAAATTATTTATTGTAAGAAACTAAGTAAACCAAAAACATTACTTAAGCAAATGTGTAAAATGACCGCCATCTTGCTGAATACACTTATCAATACTCTTTAAGAAATGAAATTGTACCCTATCTAATGTCTCGGGGTTATTAAAATGGTTGCCTGCATTTAAAATCCGCTGCAATAAATCATCACGTGTGTTTACAGGAGTATTGTAAACTTCTGTTTTAATAGCTCCCCACAAAAAGAAGTCACACATATTTAACTCAGGAGAACGTGGTGGCCATTTTACTGGTGCATCATTGCCCCTTCCAATCCATCGGTTGGGATATTGATGATGTAAGTATTGCCGAACGGCAACGGAAAAATGGGGCGGGGCACCATCATGCATATACCACATTTGCCTCCGAAGTAAAATTGGCAAATTTTCCAGAAGAATTGGTAATGTGTCTTGCAAAAAATTTAAATAAATATTTCCATCTAACCTGTCTGGAATAACAATGGGACCAATAAGGTAGCGATCAATAATACCTGCCCAAATATTTAATTTAAATTGATGCTGATGATGTGCAACTTTAATGGCATGTGGATTTTCATCGGAATAAATATGTTCGTTGTGCAGATTGGTTACTCCAGATCTTGTAAAGCACGCCTCGTCAGTAAACATAATTGTTCTACAAAAATTTGGATCACGGATTCTTTTGTTTCTAATAATTTGACAAAATGTAAGCCGCATGGGGGGATCAGTCGGTAAAAGTTCCTGGACTTTTTGCACGTGATAAGGATGTAATAACTGTTCTTTTAAAACCTCATAATCGTTTTAGGAACATGTAACTCACGTTCTAAGCGACGGGTACTGGTACTTGGTTCTTCTTCGACTCTTTCCAGAATGTTCTCTTCTGTTTCCACAGTTCGAGTTGTTCGCATACGACCCCTGCCTTCAAAGTTTTTCTCAAACCTGCCCGTTTCTCGAAGATGACGCTCGATATTGGCAAATGTTTGGTGGTTTGGTATTCGACGGTTAGGAAACCTCTCCATGTAAACCCTAACACTCTGACGCCCATTTCCTTGACAAAACCCGTATACCAGGAGCATGTCAACCTTCTCAGAGTTTGTATAATTGTCCATTTTTAATGGTAAAATGAACTTGTAATTCAAGAATGTTGATCGTATACTTGAGTAAATTTCATAGACTGGTGACAATTTGTCAATAATTGTCAAATTTATTAAATGCCATGGCAACTAGGTCACTTAAAAAATTATTGTTACAGGTATTTTTAATATTATTACTATTAATACTAAATATTGTAAATATTTTTTTTCTGGCGAAACAGCTCATCCAACGGAAAATATTAAAGAGGTAAAATAGCTTCAAAATACTTCCGGTCACTCGACAAAAATATCTGGGTTGTCATAACGCCGTAAAAAACCAATATTTTTACAAATTTTTGACGCCCTCTACCGGCTAAACGAGACAATTTTGGATATAACTAAGTCGGCTTAGATCGACATATTTTGACGTCAGGAGTCTGTCGTCAAACGTTGTACACGTATTTTCCGGACACCCTGTATATTTACCAAAAGTTGAATTTCGAAAAATTTTACGGTATGTTAGGCCAACAAGTGTTCACATCTTCAGCCTTTTTCAATGCGTTTTGTAGTTTTGTGATGGATAGGGTGGCCAATGGCATACATTGTCTATAATCCACGAAGATGGGACTGCATCAACTGAGCCATCTTCCATAAATTGCACCACAGTCCAAGTACACTCCATTTTATTTTATTTTTTTGATTGGATGAACTAGGCATTATTTTTAAAACACATATTAAAAATTTACATTTTTTGACATGTTAAAGAAAAGAATTACGACAGGATTTGGTAATAATACTAACAAAATTAACAGTTTGACAAAAGCAATAGGCCTATTTAGCACCATACATAATTTTAGCTGACTTAACATTATTCATAACTTCCGAAGCAAAATAATATGATTTAGCATACATGCCAACCTCTCAACTCATTACAAATACAGATTTTAAATTTGATTTAAGAAATACGTTAATGTAACAAAGGCAAGAGTATGATATCATTTTCAAAATGAAATTTTATGGATTTGCAGTAAACATCATCACCATTTAATTCTTCCAATGGACCCAAAAATCTTTCTTTACTTTTGAAGATATCTATTTCCGAAGAAGGGCAAGGACTGTCATAAAACAAATCTTTGGAAATGTATCTCTGACAAATAAAACCATATCCTTCAGATGATTTTATGATGTTTGATATAACTACAATATCTTTATTTTGTAAAATGCAACAATTATCTGGAGGAGATGTTTTTAAACGAAATGTAGAATAGGTTATTGACTTAAATTGTTCATAGAGTTTATCTGTATTTAGAATTGGCCCATTTAAATGAGGATTCTCAAATAAAGGAAAAGTTTTATGAATTTTATAAACCTGAATTCTTTCTGAATGTCGTTTTACAATTTGCTGTAAAGGCTTCTCATTTTTTCTTAGAGATTTCAAAATTTCTTGCAAAAAATTTTCAAAAGGAAAACTACTGAAATTATTTAAAGGTCCATGGTATCTTACATCATCTGTAATGTGTAGCAAGTTGTGAACATGAGAAGTGTTTTCAACTCCATACAAAATTTGAAAAGTTTTAACAAAGTAGCGTAACAGATCTTCACAATAATCTAATAAATGATTGTATCTAGTTTGAAAGTATTCTCACTGCAACATGTAAACATAAGAAATTTTTATACTGATCTTTACTTAAATGAGCTTTTAATACTATTGATCCAGTATAAAGAAGTATTTGTCGAAACTCAGTGGCTTTCCAACGTTTCAGTTCATTCAAACTTCTGGGCTTTCTATTGAACTCTTGGTACATCTTTTGATAATGAAATTAAAGCCTTTGAAATTAAGGATATCTTAAAAGATGACATTTTAGTAGCAGGTTTTCCAAAACAAAGAAGAAGCAGTATTTTTTTCATCACACCTAAGCAGATTAAATGCATATAGTTAAGTGGGAAACTATGTATCATGTCTAAATCAGGATTATTTTCTAAAATAGTCTTGCCAATATGATGATCTGTATTCTCCTGCCTTCGGAACTGAGTATCTGTTCTCTTATTTGTAATATTGTCACGTTTTGGGGGTGGCGTAGGAAGAGAAACAACAATCGTAGCTCAAGTATGTGGTCTTTATTTATTACTTCGATTACACTAAATAGATCTTACCCCCAGACTAGGAGGGCCGCTAGCACCGCCGCTGGCGGGACGCGCATGGAACACTTTCTGAGAGGGGGTGTGTCGATGCGTGGGTGTGGGGGAATGGGCGTAAGGCCTTCTGAAGTGCCGCCAAGCGGTACCCTCTCGATACGAGCTGGGTCCCCTATGTCCGGCACGCCCAAAGGATTTACTTAAGGCCCTGCAAGCCCTCTTGAAGTGTCGCCAAGCGAAACCCTCTCGATACGAGCTGGGAACCCCTTTGACCGACACGCCCAAAGGACTTACTTCAAGTACTGATAGGTTCAAGAGTTCGGACGGTCACCTCAGGGTTGCGTAAGAACTCTCGTCTTTTCAGCCTGGATTCCAAGAAGGTATCGAGCCGTCCGGGCACTAGAAAGTTCGGACTGATGCTCGATAGACCGACCCAGAGACCAGTGATCTTCCATGGCTTGAGACGCTGATTAAATACCCACATCGTGACCCCAATTTGCCGGTCTTGCTGATTCAGACAGTGCACTAGGGGAGACCGGGGCCCGACTAGGTAACGGAACATAGTGCACTTTATGTTATTCGTGACATCTCCCCCCTCTGAAGAGTGTTCGCCCCGGACACTTAACCCTAACTTAACTATATAACCTACGTGCCGCATGGCTTTATTGACAATGTGTGACCCTTCTTAATTCCAGTTTACTATGCCCCTCTTGTTGTCCCCTCCGCGGTTTTCCTGGAATCTGTCATTCCTTCGTGGAGGGCGGCCTTGTCCCGCGTTGGCTTGTCTTCCTGTGCGCCAGAGCACCCGTTACTCAGTTCGCGGGTTGTGGCGCCCTCTGTTGACTTTCCTTGTCATCTTCGAGGTGCGCTTGATGGTCGCTCGTTTCGTGGGTTCCTAGGTTGTGCTGTCCTTGCGGGAGAGGGCGTAACGGTTTGGTCAACCTGCTTAAATAAGTGTTTTGTAAGTTATGTTTTATTGTTTATACTTATTGTTTAGACTATGTAAGCTTATTTATGAAATATACTGAGTTTGCACCCTACTTACGCAAAATGTTACCCTTACAACTTATTTTATTGTTCAACTGGTCGCCGAAGTGTAAGAACAAGAATAATGGAGTCAGGTAAGTTTACTTTTTCCCGCTTTTCTTATTTTTCTTTTTTTTCCTTCTTCTCTTTTCTTTTAGCCCCGTGTTTTCAAGGCTTCCCCTGCGGTCGACGGCGGTTGCGGTCCCGGGTGCTGCGTCTCCTGCATTCCGTCCGTCCTGATTTGTCCCAAGTATGTTGTTCTAGGAGCCAGTTTGGGGCTGCCAATCGTTTCCTGCCATTTCATCATCGTTTTTTCTTTTTAAGGGAGTTGCACCGGAGGTGTACATCTTCAAAGTGCAGTTCGGTGATTGGCCCCCCAGCTACCCGGACACGCATGTCCTGCTCCGCGAGGGGTCTTTTTGTGGTCAGATCTGCCTGATCACCTTTACCCCTCGCCTTCGGCGACCTGTTTTACACATATATTATTAGTATTTACTGTTTTTTATCTCTAGTCCTAAATATATCTTTATCCTATCTAGTTGTTTCTTGTTCTATGTCAAATTTGTGTGACCTGGCTTATTGCTCGTCTACTGTGCGCGCGTTTTCTGTCAGCTGTCGCTCTAGTTGAAGAGCCACACCTTCGGTCAATGTCTTTCCTAATTCTGTCGACTCGTCTATTTTCAACATGAAGGTTCTTGGTACCTGATGGCGTCCTTCTGCCGCCATACCTGATATCTCTAAATTTTCCTGGCTTTTCTGCCTTAGGCCTTCAGTTTTGGTCTTCTGACGGGGTGATTTGTGTTTTTTACGGGAGGTAAGGTAGTGTTTCAGCAAACCGTATAATATAACGCCGATTATTAGTCCTCCGATTAGCCACGTTGTCACGCCCAGCCAGTACTCCCGCGTGCCCCCTTCGGATGCTTGGGGGGCTCCGTTTTCCGTGTGGGCGTCTGTGCTAATGCGAGTAATGTTGGTCTCCGTAATCGTAAGTAAATTACCGCTATTGTAGGACTATGTTCCACGTGAACAGAAGGAGTGGTTGCCCTGGTGTATTTCCACGTGGGCGAGGTGTTCCTGTCTTTTCCCATTCACATCCATGTTTAGCCTTACTTCTTTTTCTGAAGTTAGGTTGCAATGTGGCAGGTTTTGTGGTACAGTTACTGTTTAGTGCATTTGATAGGTTGTGGAAGGTAGGTAAAAATGCCCTGGTTATCTGATGGTTTTCAATACGAATGTTTTTTAGGGTTAGTCCAAGCAGTGGTAGTACGTGGCGTATGGACGCTGGGTTTTCTTCGTCTTTTGCAAGGAAATCGTTTTTGGATGACAACCGTCCTTGTCTAATATAGCTGGCACTTGCATGGTAAGTTGATTTTACTGCCCCTGGTAGTTCTAACACTTCCTCCCGAGTTTAGTGGTGCTTTTAGGGCAGCTGATTGTCATGTTTGTTTTTGGGTGCGTGATGAGGAATTCTTCGGACCCTGTTTCTGATATGATCATTAGGTTCGACTGGTGGCAATGCATGGGGCAATGTTCCGCTATGTCTTCCACTGTGGAACCATTGAAAACAGTTTTCGAGCGCACGAAGGGCCTTGTGTCTTGGTCGCCGGAGAATCTTGGTAAGTAGCACAGCCTATCTTGAAATGGTTTGCATTCGTGTAGTGCAATGCCTGTGATTTCTTTTTAGGACCGTGGTTCCCTGGTTATTAGCTTACGGCCATCATCAGTGGAGAGTGCTTTAATGTGCATGTCTGACCCTGCCAAGCGAATGGGTTTGTCTGGAGTTGGAATAGCTGCCACTGAATGGTTTCTTGTTACTGTTGGTACCTTGACGTGTAACACCAGCTGTTCCCGGAGAAGGTGCACTCGCTTATTGGTATACGGAAGTATGATGCCAAGCTGGATTAGGTATAGCCAAATCGACGTTGTCTTTCCACTATTTCGTCTTTTTATCTTTATTTAGGATCGATCCTTAACGTCTCAGGTTGAATTAGTGACAGTGGTATATGTTTATGTCTACATTCTTGTATGCGGATGGCTCCGCATTCTCCTAATTAGTAAGATCATTTTCCTAGCATCCCTAGATTTGCTGTATGTTTGCCTCTAGAGACCCTGTCGCTACTTCCCTTCCTGCTAGTTTCCCTTTTTCCGAACCTCGTTTAGGAATTCCTCTAATATGTGCACCTGTTTTCTGTAGTCTTGATTGCCATGTTGGTTTCTTCCTGGCAGCGTTTCTGTTCTTCAGAAGTGTGCTGATTAATTTCAGCGTATTACTCATAGTACCATGTAGGGCATTATATGTGCTTCCAGTTTACCCTCTTCCATGGACATTGAATCAAGTTTTTCCTGGGTTGCTACCCCGCAGCAGTAATTAAGCCCGTCCGCAATGAATCCTAGTGAGAACGTTCGTTTCTGACGTTTTGTCTTCCCAGACTCTGTCCACTCCTGGTACCAAGCTGCTTTGTACTTGTCCATCTCTATATCTATTGCCTTTTCTAACTCTTCCAAGTGTTTTTTGGCCCTGCAGTATAACTGTTGGTCATTGCTCCCGCAATTATCTACACGTCTGAACCCTGGTTCCGGGCTTAGTTCAGGTTCTAACCAGGGGATAACGTATGTCAATGGAATAGTGCCCTCATAAAGTATCGTTTCCGGTAGTGTTTTCCACGTTGCTCCAGCTGATACTTCCACATGTTGGGTATCCGCCGTGCCGGGCCTACAAAAATTGTTTTTATTACTGTCTCTGTTCCATGTAGGCCGACCGACTCGTGCTAGTCATTGTTCCTCTTCCCTGCATTCTACGTCTGAATCTACATCGGATATGTCCCCCAATGTCCATTCATCATAGAATGGTAAAATCCTCCCTATGTGTACTATATCCGTTTTCTTTCCTTTTTCCTGTTTTACTTCGTAATTAACCTCACTGAGTTTTTTTTGTTATTCTGTAGGGACCGAACCATCGTAGCAGCAATTTCTCACTTTTTCCCACCTTCCTGATTGGGATAAATATTTTCACCCTATCTCCTACCTCAAATTCACCATTTCTGTGGTATTTATCATAAATGTCCTTGTCCTTCTCTTGTTTTTTGTGGATATTATCCGCAGCAATTGCTCTTAACAGTAAAGCCTTCTCTCGTAATTCGTTCGTGTTTGATTCGTCCTCAGTTTCTAAAAGGGTGGCGTCCAGTGGGAGTGTGGGATGCCTCGCGAATATTAGTTGAAATGGGCTAAAACGTGTCGTCTCTTGTTTGGCCGTATTGTATGCAAATGTCACGAAAGGCAGATACGTGCACCAATCTGTCTGCTCTGTGTTGCAGTATTTAGCGTTCAGTTAGGCCGTTGCACGAGGGTGGTATGCCGTTGTAAAAGTGCTTTTCAGACCCATAATCTGTTGTAGTTCCTGCACTAGTTCGGATTGGAACTACCTTGCCTCTATCGCTGAGGAGCTTCTAGGAACGCGTGACTTAGTATTACCCGTTTTCTAATAGGAAACTTTGCCACAGGTCCTGCCTTCCGTTAGGCAGGGCCCGCTGTGATGGGTATCTTGAAGCGTGTCTGTTACACCACTATCGTTGCTCTTGCCTTGGTTACTCCTCCGGAATGGTCCCAGTAGGTCTATTCCTACCGTATCAAATACTTTGCCACTTTTATTGGCTGGAGTAACCCATAATGGCTTATCGTTTGTTGGCCCTTTTCCTTGCTTGGCAGTCCCTAATCCTTTAATGTAATTCCTGACGTCATTCGTCATAGAATCCCACTAATCTTTGGGAGTAAGTCTAACTTATGGTTTTGTTACCCCCATATGTCCGTGGTAGGAGCGTTGTGAGCTTCCCACAAAATTTCCTCCCTCAGTGACCGGGGTATCACGAGTGCGTGTTCCAGTCCTTCCTCGTTTGTGTTGCTCACTACAGAACGTCCTCCCTCAGCCTAAATCTTTATTTTCCGTCGTGTCAGTGCGTCGACGGTTTGTTGATTCGGGGTTGCTTATTGCTGATTTTTAATTCTAGTATGTCCTTATCTTTATTCTGCAATTCTCCCTATGTCTAACGTTGATATCGTAAAAGTGGGTATATCGTCTAATTCATCTAATTTCGACTTTGCTCCACCCCTGCTACCGGGTTTCGTGATAGACAGTCCGCATCTTGGTGCTTACTGCCCTTTTTGTAGACTACCGTGTAGTCAAATTCTGCCAACTTGAGAGCCCAACGTGCTAATCTTCTTGAGTGATCTTTCACATGTGAATCCAACATAATGCGTGATGATCTGTTACGATTTTTTACAGGGTGTCCATAGATTAGATGCCTTAGGTAGGTCATCCCCCAGACTGCTGCTAATAGCTCCAGCCTCGCTGATCGAATAGTTCTTCTCAGCTTTTGACACGGCCCGGCTTATATAGGGCTATCGGGTGGTCTTGACCGTCACTGCTTCTTGGAGCAGAATTGCCCCTACCCGTCTATACAGGCGTCCGTGTGCATTGTACATCCCACATTAGGCTATAATGTTTTATACTGGGGATGACGTAGTTTTCTTCAGCAGCTCAAATGCTTTCACCTGATCTTCACCCCAGCAGAATTTGTTCTTGTTTTTGTGGCCTCATGTAAGGGCCTTGCCAATACCGCGTAGTCCTTTATAAATTTCCTATAAAAATTGCATAATCCCAAAAAGCTTTGTAGGTCCTTTGTTTTCTTTGGTGTGGGAATTGCTTAATCCCTGCAAGTTTTTCTTCCTCTGGGCTTATTCCTTCTTTGCTTACTGTGTAGCCCAAAATCCTTATCTTTTCCTGTAAATATTCGCATTTACTCGGTTTTAAGGTCAGATTGGCTTCTCTCATTTTCTGGAACACTTTTTATAATTTTGCTAAGTGTTCCTCTAAGTTTTCTGAATAAATAATAATATCATCTAGATATATTAGTATGTCCTTCCACTTTAAGTCCCTAAATATCTTATCTGCAAGTTGTTGGAAGGTTGCTGGTGCATTGCATAGACCAAAGCTTAACACGTTGAATTCGTATGATCCATGTCCCTGTGCCGTGAAAGCTGTGTATTGTTTGGACGACTCTTCTATAGGAATCTGCCAGTAACCCAGAACATGTCCAAAGTTGTAAAATACTTGGCATTTCCCATGTATGTGAGAATGTTATCGATTTGTGGTATCGGGTAACACGACTTTTTGGTGACCGGGTTTATAGTTCTTTTGTAATCCACGCAGAACCTCGTGGTGCCATCTTTCTTTTTCACCAGTACAACGGGGCTTGCCCACGGCGAGTGGCATGGTCTTATTACTCCGCAATTGAGCATTTCTTTTATTTGTGTGTCAATGATTTCTCGCTCGGATTGTGAGACTCTATAAGGGCGGCATTTTACTGGTTTATCTTCTGTCACTTCTATTTTGTGCTCTATAAGTTGTGTTTTGCCCATATATTTTGGTGACTTGCAAAACACATCCTCATATTCAACCAGTAGACTCTCTAGTTCCCTTTTGAACTGCTTATCCCTAATGTGGTCTTCTAATGTCACCACTTCATCGTCTATTCTCTGTGTTGTAAAGAGTGCTGTGGTGCTCAAACCACTGGGCTCTTCTAGCCGTGCCACCGTTGTGTCTTTGTAAATAACCCTTCTAGTTGGCCCTATGTTCTCGAGGGTCAATGATATAGAGTTTTCGGCTCTTTCTAGGTTGCATAGTAGGTTGTTGCGTACTAGCCATCCCTCATTTTGTAATAACAACATTTCTGTAGATAAGGGTATTTCTGGTTCAGTTTTGATGGATTTTTTCTCTCCTGGCTTCAGAGTGTAATCTTCCTTTGCTTTCAACTTAATTATCAAGCGGTCATCGTTTTCTATGTAGTTCGGCAGGGTGTTCCAGGAGCTGGTTTCTTGGTCGGGGTTCTCTATTTTTTGAAACCAGCACCGTCACACTTGTTTCCTTGAAAGTCTCATACAGCAAGTCTTTAAGCTTCTCCCAATCTGACTCGCTGTTTGCGGATGTCAATCTAGGTATAGCCACCTTACTTATTTTATTTCGTATTGCCCAATCTTTCAATTTCATACAGCAATGTTGGAGCGTATGAGTAGGGATATATTCGCTACCCTCTTCTTTTACTATCATCTGTAGGGTATGTCTGTTTTTCTTAAACAAACTGACCACGCTCCCTATGGTAGCTTTTCTGTGTTGTAATCAGCCAAATGGTCCCTGATGGCTTTTCCCACTCCTCTATCTCTACTGGGAGCCGAAGAGACTGCAACGGCCCATGCAGTGCTGCTCGGAAGACTGAAGATGGACCCCGGCATTTCTTGGACCACCTCTGTCCAGCTTCTTGTTATGCCTGGTTTTTTGGGTGCAGATTTTCGCTTTCCCCCGAGCGTTAACACCAAGTCCTGATTTAGGGTGAGTGTATTAGATATTAAGCAAATTGCTGCCTGCATTTGTCTTAAGAATTCCACGCCCAAAATGAGGGGTTGTGGTGTATTCTCTAATATTGTTGCTTTAATTTCTAATTTTTTCATGTAGTTCCCTCTGAGCTCCAGTGATGCCATTGTTTCGCCTAGGCGAACAATGGCGAAAAGCAACGTGGGTGGGTCTCTGATTCTATGTTTTTTGTTGACTAGGAGATGGCTTATCACATTTAGCTCCGCGCCTGTGTCGATGATCGCCGGTACGTAATAGTCATTTACAACAGTATTAATATACAGTATTTTGTGGCACGTCGGGCCCCGAGTCGAGAGGGTGACGGGGCTTAGTTTTGCCACCCCCTGGAGTTTGGGTGTGGCTGCTAGGGTTTGCCGATCTCAAGTTGTACGCTTTTCTCATTCCTGTTGGGGCGTACGGCTGGGTGTGGCCACGGATATGGAGATCAGTAGCCCCGGGATTCAACAAGGCGCCTCCACCATGTCACGTTTTGGGGGTAGCGCAGGAAGAGAAACAACAATCGTAGCTCAAGTATGTCTTCTTTATTTTTATACTGAAGATAACACTTAACCAATTCTTACCCCCAGATTAAGAGGGCCGCCAGCACCGCTGCAGGCGGGATGCACATGGGACACTCTCTACGAGGGGGTGTGTGGGGTGTGTGTGTGTGTGTGTGCGTAAGGCCTTCTGATGTGCCGCCAAGCGGAACCCGCTCGATACGAGCAGGGTGCCTCTATGTCCGACACGCCCGAAGGATTTACTTAAGGCACTGCAAGCCCTCTTGAAGTGTCGCCAAGCGAAACCCGCTCGATACCGAGCAGGGAGCCCCTATGACCGACACGCCCAAAGGACTTACTCAGGTACTGATAGGGTCAGAGTTCGGACGGTCACCTCTTGGTTGCGTAAGAACTCTCGTCTTTTCAGCTGGGCTTCCAAGAAGGTATCGAGCCGTCCGGGCACTAGAAAGTTCGGAATGATGCTCGTATAGACCGACCCAGAGACCAGTAATCTTAGATGGTTTGAGACGCTGATTAATACCCACATCATGACCCCAATTTGCCGGTCTTGCTGATTCAGACGGTGCACTGGGGGAGACCGGGGCCAGACTAGGTAACGGAACATAGTGCAACTTATGTTATTCGTGACAATATTTATTTCACAATACCGAGGTACAGTAAAAAGGGCTATCGGCCGCGTGGCCTTTCTGCCCATGGTACATGCGAGAGAAAAAAAAAATTCTGGTCAACACACTTAATTAACATAACAATAATGTCTATATACACTAATATTTACATACATACAGATGTTTTTTACACTTAATTGAAATGCTCCAACAGAGTAGAGTGGGGAGACGTGAAACGGGATTGTCGAGTTGGTCTTTGAAGGGAAATAGGGTTTATTATGGTCCAGTTCTGGGGGTTGTTGTTCCATTTTGTCTGTAGTTGTGTTAGTCGTTCAGTAATTCTTGTCATTTTAGTTCGTTCGTACAAAAATTCATTGGATGGGTTGTGAAGCGGGTTTTGGGGGAAAAATAAAATATTTAACCAATAATTTTATATCTAGGAAAAATTTCCTGTATGACAATGACAACATAACATGCCAGTGGGCTTATCTGTGAGTCTTGTAATACAGTGTATATTCCATGAAATTGATATCACAATATTATTCAGCCTTGTTGGGATATTAACATTTAGAATGTGACAAAAATTTTTGATTTCATACAGAAAATGTTTTTTTTTAATTTTAAAAATTATGTCACATTTCAAGCAAGGTGTGTAATATTTTAGTAATATTATTATTAAACACACTTACAAAAATAATTCAATTTAAAAAACTTAATGAAACTTACATGGTCCATGCATGTTCCAAAAATGGTTAGTATCTGGGAAAATCTTGGTCCTCTCGGTACAGCTTTAAAGGTAAAGTCCACGAAGTTCTGTAGAAAGTCGGCGTTTCCAAATATAATAGCCTCAGCGTCTCCAGCATTCACAGATCCTGAAAAAAACAAACCACTAGCACAGTTGCTGTACTTGGCTTGGGGAATGTGTGGTGTGTTAATCCGCCGCCATCTCCTCATTGAACGTCTGATGGAGTTGAATGTCACCAATTCAGTTCCTTCGACATTGCTGCAAGAAAAATCAGATTATTACTATTTTTTTTCTTTATTTAAATATAAAAATATAATTTATGTACACCTACTTTAAGGCAATTCTATCGTAAATGTTCTTGAGGTTTCCTCTCTCCACAGTACAGTCATTCCTTAGCTGAGTCCTCAAAAGTTGGGCTGCTGCTGCTCCGTCGACTCTTGGATGGTTGTGGTGGGGATTGATGTCCTGGAATTCTCCTTCGGCTTGTACTTTTCCTGAAGCTGAACATCCAGTGTGAGGGTATTGGCTACAGGTGTACCTATTCAAAGAAAACAATGGTTAATTTAATAATAGTTTGTGGGGGTTCTATGATTCTGAACCAATATTTGAGTACTCACCGATTACCATTACGATTTGCTCGTAATTTGTAGAAGTAGCCGTTATGGCAAAACCTTGGTCGCTTCCTCCTTGCTGGTTCCATGGCTCTGGGGGGATTCCTGAATCTAACTGAAAAAAATCTAGACAACAAATTATTAACAAATAAAAATAAAATCGACTAAATAGACTCTGTAAAAAAATAATAATCGCAAATCGTGTGGAATCGCTTTCAGATCGAAATCGTTGGGCAAAAAATGTCTTTCAACAAAATATGGCTTGGATGCTAATGGATAAAAATCTATCACATCTATAAAGCTCGACAATTCGGAAAGAAATGATCTATCCGTTACTTCAAACTGCAGACTGCAGGTCGGTCTTTTTTCTCCTACTCCTGCTGGATGCTTGGCGCGAAAATCCTGAAGTTAGTTACTTCCGGAAATGTTACCTTAAAAGGGAATATGCATTCATAACCAAATCAACTAACAATAGAAAAATAAGATTTCAGGTATCAAGAAAAAAAAACAGTTTGCTTCCATTAGTGATTTTTGTATTAAAAATTGTCCCATCATTTTCTAATAATTGATTTGGTGTTATGAATTCAATAATTTTTGAAATTGATGACGTTTTCCATTGTTATGTTATAGCGAAACTCGTATTGTGCTGCATTGTTTTAATGAAATTGTATAGAGCAGGACGGAAATACTCTAAACGATCACCAATAGAAATGCTATTAGATTTTTAAGCTTATAACTTTATAGTGGCCGTTTCGTGAACGTAATGGAATTAATAATAGTCACTCTTCTGCCGTCTTATACTTTGGCAATTAGGGCATAAAGTAAATAGTCGCTACTGTACTATTAACTATTAATTCACAGTTTTGCTACGCTTGGCATTTAAAGTTTCATACTCCGTCACATAAAGCAAAAGATACCATCATTTTTCTTCCTAAACGATTCTGTACTTGGTCTCGATAAATTTTCTTCTAAAAGTTATCTTACACTTTTGTCGTTTTTGACATATTTACCATTAAAATTGAAATTTTTAGTATTTGGAAGGCCGGAGCAGGGTAAACGGTTGATATTAGCACAAAACGGCTTGCCTATGTTTCTATCTTACTTTTATATGAAAATTGACATTTGTCAAATTTTGCAGTATGACCTTTAGTAACACCAGAAATAGTTAAGATAGGAACATGCAAGCCATTTTGTTTCTAAACTGAGGAGCTCTGCTTAGGAGCTGCGATATTCCAAAATGTAAAAATGTCATTTTTTATACGTCAATATCTCGAAACCCGGTTGCAGGTAGATATACATATTATGAATAAAAATAAAATATTATATAGTTATTATTCATGAAAACATACTTGAAATCGTTAGCAGAATAAAGTGGTCAATATATTGTCAAATAAAATAAGATAACCCATATATACCAAGGTGTCCCAAGAGCACCCTGGACATAGGAGATTAACAATGGGAAAACGGTTTTGATTTTTTGCGCACTGTACGGTGATTTGATTGAAAAATCGTATTAATGAAAGTGTGTAGTACCTATCACGGACTAGTTTCTGTATTTTTTCGGATCTCTAACTTGAGCCCTATCGTCGTAAAACCGAATAAAAATGCTAAAATTTAACTTTTTAACCTGCACTGTATAAGCGGTTGCCGAGCAACCGTACCGCAACAATGATCTGTTTACCCGTTTGCCCGACAAACGCCTATACAGTCCAGGCCAAAAGTTTAAATTTCTCATTTTTGTTCGTGGTTTACGACGAAAGGGCTCAAGTTAGAGATCCGAAAAAAATACAGAAAACTAGTTCCGTGATAGGTACTACAACTTCATTATTACGATTTTTCAATCAAATCAACGTACAAGCGCAAAAAATCACAAACGTTTTCCCCATGTTAATTTTCCTATGTGGTGCTCTTGGACACCTGGTATATATGCATGCATTTCTATCTTAGTCCGCCTCCATACATACCCAGGCGCCCAAGCCTCCACTATAACCGCCATAGTTACAGGAATGTATTTTGCATGATTACGCTTCATAATTCAAGGTTTTTCATGGGCACAGCAGAGGGGTAAGGAAAAACTATAAGGAAAAAAGTTGTATATACGGTATGGGTTTAAATGTAACCGGCCTCCACGATGCTGCGGTTAACTGGCCTCCGCGCAATATACAGCGCCATGTAGAACCGACGCAGGCGTCACCGACACAGTTGCCAATTTTATCTGTCTGGTTCGCCGACTGATTAGGCCTTGACAGCTAAAATAGATTTCTTGGAACAGGAAGCGTATTTTACTATTCAGGCCAGCCGTATTTACGTTGTTTTTCGATCGCTACAGGAGCCACATTAGACAGTTTTTGGTGTTCTATATTATATACTGATCGTATAGTTTCTGCGTTATTTATTCTAATATTAGACACATGTCTGACAGTAACTGAATATAATGACATCAATATTGATTTTTGTTTCTTTTTTAACTTAACTCAAGCAAATTGATAAAATATGGTTGAACAAGTTTTGTCAAACATTGCAATATGATTATAATCGTTTATTAATTTATTATGTTCACTTTGACTTGCATTTCTAAACTATCTCATTTTAATTATAATACCAGTCCTTGAGGTATTTAAAATCAATATTGTATTATTTTATATACGTGATTTATTCCTTAGATTAACAATGTTTATTGAGTTGGGTCATTTTTGTGTCCTCAATTTTTCAATAGGGTCGTTAAAAGGAAATTTTCCTATTGTTTGTTTAAAACTTTAAATTCCTAGTTTTTGGGGAACAAATTATAGTTTTTAGAGTGGCAAATTAAAGAACGTTCTAACTTATAACGCTTATATATTAAAAAAGCCTGTCATTTTTGTTTGACGACCAAGTAACATTTTAGCGTAAAAAAGCCTTGCCTATAATTGTTCAAAAAATTTGTTCAGTTTATACACTAAAATTTTCGTATTTTCAGGAACTTTTAGTGTCTTTCAACTGATTTTGTTACAACAAAAAAAAATCAACAATGTAATTTTCATAGTAACAAAGTAAAAAAAAATGCATTATATTTGGCTTGTAGACAAAAACTATTTGCCGAGTCTAATACATATATTCATGTGCCAATATGAAGAAAAAGTTTAAAAACGTAACCTTACCAATAACTGTCTAATATCAGCAAAAACACCATCAATAATAAGTAGTGACGTCAAGGAATTGGACTTGCACTTTTCATTTATGTTAAACTATGTCAAAATGCCTTTTGTGATCCTTTCGGGTAAAAAAAAAATCGACAAAACTTGGAATAAAATGTCTGCTTTCAATTTAGATTTAATTCAGCATATAACTAATCCTTCTTATAAAGAATAAAACTATCACAAAATGAAATAAGGTAAAACTACAATAGATGACGACCTATTAAAAAGTCTAAAAAAGTTAAAAATGAACCCCCAGGCGAAAGGTCAAAATAGTTGATGGAATTTAAACCAGTATAGTTCGTCCAAAAACAAGTTATTCTCACATGAAACTGATGTACTACCTGCCATAAATATGGACCAAAGTTTATTCGAGTATGGCAGCCGGAAATCAGTGTGAAGAGAGAGAGGGAATTAGCTATATTTGGAAGAAACTGAGAAACCAATGCAACTTTGCGAGTGTCATCTATTGGCAAGATGGCCATGCCATCTTTAGTAGAGCATGTTGTCTATTGCTAAAACGCATGCCATCTTTTAGCAAATTGGGCATATTATTTGGATATGCACACTCAAAATAATATAAAAGTTATAAATTTGTTGTCGAACCATAGGTCGATAAAAAAGGCTATGGCAAATAACTAGTTCTTACAGTTTGTTTAAAACATAATAATTTAGAACTGTATTATTAAATGTTTACATTTATCTTCAGAGTGCCACATAAAGGAATGATTGCCTTAGTATACAGGGTGTTAAATTTTAAAGTAAATCTTTTCTACACCACAATTTTCTGGGACAGTCTGTTCCAACTGACACTTATTTTTTTCAATTGGGCAAGATGTAAATCCGTATGCATCCGAGGGTTTTCAGGTGCAGCACACTGTATATTAACTGTCTTAAAATGTTGTTATTTTGAAGCTTATTGTTATTTTTATTGCAGCAGTATGCAATGCGCATGGCGCTAAATTCAAATTCACATGCAAAAAAAATGTGAAATGCCTAATATATTTAACAAGAAGGGACATAATTTCTTTGATGATGGGGTGGATGTTTTTGGCTGACCTCGGTTTCCCTTTGGTAGGGAAACATGTTGCCGGTTGTCTCGTTCTTTGAAATGAAAATTGCATCAATTTCAGAATCAAATATAATATAAACTAATTTTTATAATCACTTGTTTACTTCTTTTGAGTCAAAGTGTTTTTAAGTTCGCCTATTAATCTTTGTAAGATATAAGTCCTTCGCTTTCCTCTTTTCAACGTCTGTTCGTGTTAAATAGCTATTCTTTTGATATAGCTACTAAATAGTATTCAACAATATTGTCTAAAAGTTTTATAGCAATCCATTCAAGAATGGATACTTTTACTACTATACTTTTATTTTACTGGCTCTTAACCTAGTACATAATTACTGTCAAATAAATGAACGTAAAAAAGTAAAAATTACTTCTGTCCATTTGACAATTTTTACATTTTTGGCTGACATTTTTGTACAACAAAATACTGAAATTTTGCACAACACTAAGACTTTAAAAACAGTAAAAGCTAATTAGTTAGATATGTTTAAGTTGGGTTATCTTCTAAGTTACTTTTCAAAAACTGCACTCCTACTAGTCAATTCTCCTAATGGTGGAAGTGTTCGAATTAAGGTGCAACACCATAAAATGTAATATTAAAATAGACATTACGCTTGCAAGTTTGTGAATTAAATTTAACCTTTTACTATTAGAATTCTAAACAGAAGACATCTTTCAAAAATACACCGTAATTTAAAAATTTCGAAACATGGGTAGCATTTTTAAATTTTAAAAATCTCCAAACGTGTGTTTTGAGATACCATTCAGACCTATTATTGTATATGACACAACTAAAGTTCTAAAAATGTTCCCAGCTATTAATTAATCTAGGTTGTATGCAAAACGTCTAGTACAATTTTTCGTATGCTGTATTCTGTAATTAATAAAGGAATTACTTTATTTGCAACCAGGTATTTAATACGTTATTTCTTATGTGTAAACCAGGTGGAAAGATGTAAATTACCTGCTCTTACTTTCCACCCCGGGTAAATGTCACTTTCCACCCGGGTGAATAAGATCAATATGCGTTTGTCATATCTGAGCTTACTTTTTATAGTTAAGAGACTGTGCCCGCCACCTCTGCAACAGCTCGCAGCTCAGGTGATGATGAGTAACATCTGCGTCTTCAGAAATCTCCATGTTAAAAGCACTTTAAGAGACGTTTCAGCTCCAAATATGAAAGGCAGAATAGCACATAATGGCGTTGTCAAGATAGTAAACAAATCACCAGTCGTTTATTATGGTTGAAGTCATAACTACTCGTACCTATACTACCTTATTGTTAGAGACTATTAGCAATCATATTTCAACCGAATGATTTATTAAAAGTTTGATGAGATTTGATAAATGGTTGAAAATAAAATAGTATACAAACCACGGTAGAAAGTTAATTTCTGTCTCTTGATAAAGTTCACAAATAACCATAAATTTTGCTGTTTCAAAAGAAGGTCGAAATATTTAAATTTTTGGTTCCTTTCCAAGTTAGCGCAATACTATCAAAGTCGAAAACTTATAATAGACAGAATTAAAAAAAATGAAGTCAACCAGTTGGTCTCTACTTCCGACATGAATAAAAGTTCCTCTCTCTAGAAAATATTCTAAATGAGTATGCCAAGTCAGCTTTAGTTTCATACATAACTTTTTAAAAGATCACACATTCAATTAATGAAGCCGATATTGGTGCGACACTCTGTATAAGACAGCAAACTAGTTAGGACGCCCAGTATATATTAATATAAGTTGAGTGGCCTTCAAATTCGTTATGTACTCTCGATCATTTGGCCTCCAACCCCCTCACTCTTATATGCAACTACGAAATTTGGTATATGCTCTCGAGCAACTGGCCTCCAGTGAGTTATGCCGCGGTGTTGCCGCTTTTTTGAGTCGGCTTAGCGGTATTTTATGCGGAGTTGATGCCGCACAGGCCATGTGTCGTTGTATAAACGTATGAGATCGCTCCGCCACGTGGTGGAATTTTCGTGAACTACATTGTATAACTGTATATGTGTATTGCTAAAATGGCCTCCGACATAAATTTTGCGTACGGCCTCCAGGAGGTCAGAGAGACATCCTGAGAAATTATTAAGGTCGATTCGTATTGGCCTCCGATTTTTCGAATTCGCCTCCGTTTTGGAGGCGTGTGCGAATGTTAAACTATGCGAGTCGGAGGTGTATATGTCGAAATGCATATATATATTGTCACGAATAACATAAGTTGCACCATGTTCCGTTACCTAGTCTGGCCCCGGTCTCCCCCAGTGCACTGCCGAATCAGCGAGACCGGCAAATTGGGGTCATGAGACGAGTATTTAATCAGCGTCTCAAGCCATCGAAGATTACTGGTCTCTGGGTCGGTCTATCGAGCAGCAGTCCGAACTTCCTAGTGCCCGGACGGCTCGATACCTTCCTGAAATCCAGGCTGAACAGACTAGAGTCCTTACGCAACCCAGTGGTGACCGTCGGGACTCTTGACCCTTTCAGTACCTAAAGTAAGTCCTTTAGGGCGTGTCGGTCATAGGGGTTCCCTGCTCGTATCGAGCGGGTTTCGCTTGGCGACACTCCAAGGGGGGCTTGCTGTGCATAAAGTAAATCCTTCGGGCTTGTCGGACATAGGGGTTCCCTGCTCGTATCGAGCGGGTTCCGACTTGGCGGCACATCAGGGAGGCCTTACGCACACTCACACACACACACACCCCCACGCACCCCCTCGTAGAGAGAGTCCCATGGGCGTCCCGCCTGTAGCGGTACTAGCGGCCCTCTTAATCTGGGAGTAAGATTTAGTTAGGCATCATCGTCAGTATACAAATAAAGGAGACATACTTGAGCTACGTTTGTTGTTTCTCTTCCTGCGCTACCCCCAAAACGTGACATGGTGGAGGCGCCTTGTTGAATCCCGGGGCTACTGATCTCCATATCTGTGGCCAAACCAAGCCGTACGCCCTAACAGGAATGAGAAAAGCGTACAACTTGAGATCAGCAAATCCTAGCAGCCCCATTCAACCAAGGCACAGGAGCTCAAGCGTAGGAGACCCTTGGATGCAAGAAACAGATTACCTAACCCTTACGCTTGTAAATACAAGAAGGGATGACACTGAGCAGCCACAAGAAACCAGAAAACGATCTGGAAAATACAGTGATAGAGACAGGAGCACAAGTACACCCTGAGAAAGGAGATAAAGCATTAGAAGGCAAGAAGGGGTCAAGAGAAATGGCGGACATTACCATTTCGGCGGTTGAGGCAGGGGAAAAAACACCCGCACTACCTCAATTCATCAGCCCACCAACGTTCAACCCGGGCAGTGATTCAGCCCCTCAGTTTATCGGCACATACGAGCGAACGGCAGTGGCCAATAGCTGGAACGATGCGTTAAAAATACTATACTTTCACTCGTACCTGCAGGGCGCCGCAAACATTTGGTATAGAGAATATAAAGCAGCAAACCCTGACAGCAACTGGCAACACATTTGTCAAGCATTCAAGACTGAGTTTAGCGACGGTATCAACAGTCGCCATTTGCTTGCAAAGTTAAGGCAAAGGAAGCAAAGGGACCTGGAACAGACAAAGAATTATTTCTATGATCTAAGGGTCCTATACGAAGAATACAAAGAAAACGTAGATCTCGACGAATTCGTAGATATTTTCCAGAGTGGGCTAAAAGATATACCAAGAGCTAAATACTACTGGCTCACAAATTTTCCTAATAACCCACCTAGGAACTTGGACGAAGTCAAAAAACTTTGCATCACAATAGATAACGCTCCTGAAAAGTTCTCGACACCGCTCACTTTTAGACCGCAGCATCAAATAGAAGAACAGGCCGCTGGACCAGTAGAACAAAGACAGTCACCTTTTGGCAATCCCCGCCCTTACAGAACCCCGCCACCGCTCAGGAGAGACTATGGCACAAACCATGCCAGTAATCCAGAAAGACAGTACCAATCCACGAGGACATATGACAACAGGCTCAGGTGCTACAACTGCGGTAAAATAGGCCACTTTGCTGCTGTGTGTAGAAGTAGACAGCAGCACCCAAACTCCAGGGGGTGGCAAACTAAGTCCCGTCACCCTCTCCACTCGGGGCACAACGTGCTATAAGATACTATACATAAAATGCTGTTGTGAACGATTATTACGTACCGGCGATTATTGACACAGGTGCGGAACTAAATGTGATAAGCCATCTCCTGGTCAACAAAAACATAGGATCAGAGACCCACCCACGTTGCTTGTGACAGCTGGCGGTCAGAAAGTAAGAAGTCTAGGCGACACATTGGCATCACTGGAGCTCAGAGGCAATTACAAGAAAAAATTAGAAATTAAAGCAACGATATTGGAGAATACACCACAACCCCTTATTTTGGGCATGGAGTTCTTAAGGGAAATGCAGGCAGCAATTTGCTTAATATCCAACATACTCACCCTAAATCAAGATTTGGTGATACCGCTCGGTGCAAAAGCAAGATTCTGCATCCAAAAAAACCATGCAAAACACGAAGCTGGAGAGAAGTGATCCAAGAAATACCTGGGTCCATCTTCAGTCTTCCGAGCAGCACTGCATGGGGCCGTTGCAGTCTCTTCGGCTCCCAGTAGAGATAGAGGAGTGGGAAAAGCCAGCAGGGACCATTTGGCAGATTACAACACAGAAAAGCTACCCATAGGGAGCGTGGTCAGTTTGTTTAAGAAAAACAGACATACCCTACAGATGATAGTAAAAGAAGAGGGTAGCGAATATATCCCTACTCATACGCTCCAACATTGCTGTAGGAAATTGAAAGATTGGGCAATACGAAATAAAATAAGTAAGGTGGCTATACCTAGATTGACATCCGCAAACGCAAACAGCGAGTCAGATTGGGAGAAGCTTAAAGACTTGCTGTATGAGACTTTCAAGGAAACGAGTGTGACGGTACTGGTTTCAAAAAATAGAGAACCCCGACCAAGAAAGACCAAGACACAAACCAGCTCCTGGAACACCCTGCCGAACTACATAGAAAACGATGACCGCTTGATAGTTAAGTTGAAGGCAAAGGAAGATTACACTCTGAAGCCAGGAGAGAAAAAATCCATCACAACTGAACCAAAAATACCCCTATCTACAGAGATGTTATTAGTACAAAACGAGGGATGGCTAGTACGCAACAACCTACTATGCAACCTAGAAAGAGCCGAAAACTCTATATCATTGACCCTCAAGAACATAGGGCCAACTAGAAGGGTTATTTACAAAGACACAACGGTGGCACGGCTAGAAGAGCCCAGTGGTTGAGCACCACAGCACTCTTTACAACACAGAGAATAGACGAAGAAGTAGTGACATTAGAAGACCACAAACTGGACCACATTACGGATAAGCAGTTCAAAAAAGAACTAGAGAGTCTACTGGTTGAATATGGGGACGTATTTTGCAAGTCACCAAAATATATGGGCAAAACACAACTGATAGAGCACAAAATAGAAGTAACAGAAGATAAACCAGTGAAATGCCGCCCTTATAGAGTCTCACAATCCGAGCGAGAAATCATTGACACACAAATAAAAGAAATGCTCAATTGCGGAGTAATAAGACCATGCCACTCGCCGTGGGCAAGCCCCGTTGTACTGGTGAAAAAGAAAGATGGCACGACGAGGTTCTGCGTGGATTACAAAAGAACTATAAACCCAGTCACCAAAAAATCATGTTACCCGATACCACAAATCGATGACATTCTCACATACATGGGAAATGCCAAGTACTTTACAACTTTGGACATGTTCTCGGGTTACTGGCAGATTCCTATAGAAGAGTCGTCCAAACAATACACGGCTTTCACGGCACAGGGACATGGATCATACGAATTCAACGTGTTAAGCTTTGGTCTATGCAATGCACCAGCAACCTTCCAACAACTTGCAGATAAGATATTTAGAGACTTAAAGTGGAAGGACATACTAATATATCTAGATGATATTATTATTTATTCAGAAAACTTAGAGGAACACTTAGCAAAATTACAAAAGTATTCCAGAAAATGAGAGAAGCCAATCTGACCTTAAAACCGAGTAATGCGAATATTTGCAGGAAAAGATAAGGATTTTGGGCTACACAGTAAGCAAAGAAGGAATAAGCCCAGAGGAAGAAAAACTTGCAGGGATTAAGCAATTCCCCACACCAAAGAAAACAAAGGACCTACAAAGCTTTTTAGGATTATGCAATTTTATAGGAAATTTATAAAGGACTACGCGGTATTGGCACGGCCCCTACATGAGGCCACAAAAAAGAACAAGTTCTGCTGGGGTGAAGATCAGGCGAAAGCATTGAACTGCTGAAAGAAAAACTGACGTCATCCCCAGTATTAAAACATTACAATCCGAATATAGGATGTACAATGCACACGGACGCCTGTATAGATGGAATAGGGGCAATTCTGCTCCAAGAAGGCAGTGACGGTCAAGACCACCCGATAGCTTATATAAGCCGGGCCTTGTCAAAAGCAGAGAAGAACTATTCGATCAGCGAGCTGGAGCTATTAGCAGCAGTCTGGGGAATGACCTACCTAAGGCATCTAATTTATGGACACCCTGTAAAAATCGTAACAGATCACCACGCATTATGCTGGATACACAATGTAAAAGATCACTCAAGAAGATTAGCACGTTGGGCTCTCAAGTTGGCAGAATTTGACTACACGGTAGTCTATAAAAAGGCAGTAAGCACCAAGATGCGGACTGCCTATCACGGAACCCGGTGGCAGGATGGAGCGAAGTCGAATTAGATGAATTAGACGATATACCCACTTTCACGATATCAACGTTAGACATAGGAGAATTGCAGAATAAGGATAAGGCCATACTAGAATTAAAAACAGCAATAAGCAACCCCGAATCAACAAACGTTGACGCACTGACACGGCGAAAAATAAAGAATTTTAGGCTGAGGGAGGGCGTTCTGTATAGAGCAACACAAACTAAGGAAGGACTGGAACACGCACTCGTGATCCCCCGGTCACTTAGGGAGGAAATTTTGTGGGAAGCTCACAACGCACCTACCAGCGGACACATGGGGGTAACAAAAACTCTGAGCAGACTTACTCCCAAATACTATTGGGATTCGATGACTAAGGACGTCAGAAATTACGTTAAAGGTTGTAGGGACTGCCAGGCGAGAAAAGGGCCAACAAATGATAAGCCATTGGGCTTACTCCAGCCAATAAAAGTGGGCAAAGTATTTGATAAAGTAGGGATAGACCTACTGGGACCATTCCGGAAAAGTAACCAAGGCAAGACAACGATAGTAGTAGTGACAGACTACGCGTCAAGATACGCCATCACAGCGGCCCTGCCTAACGGGAAGGCAGGACCTGTGGCAAAATTCTTATTGGAACGAGTAATACTAATTCACGGCGTTCCTAGAAGCATCCTCAGCGATAGAGGCAAGGTATTCCAATCCGAACTAGTGCAGGAACTACAACAGATTATGGGTCTGAAAAGCACTTTTACAACGGCATACCACCCTTCGTGCAACGGCCTAACTGAACGCTTAAACAAAACGTTGGCGGACATGCTGTCACTATACTGCAACACAGAGCAGACAGATTGGTGCACGTATCTGCCTTTCGTGACATTCGCATACAATACGGCCAAACAGGAGACGACACGTTTTAGCCCATTTCAACTAATATTCGCAAGGAACCCCACACTCCCACTGGACGCCACCCTTTTAGAAACTGAGGACGAGTCGAACACGAACGAATTACGAGAGAAAGCTTTACTGTTAAGGGCAATTGCTGTAGATAATATCCACAAAAAACAAGAAAAGGACAAGGACATTTACGACAAATATCACAGAGATGGTGAATTTGAGGTAGGAGATAGGGTGAAAATATTCATCCCAATTAGGAAAGTGGGAAAAAGTGAGAAACTGCTGCTACGATGGTTCGGACCCTACAGAATAATAAGGAAACTCAGTGAAGTTAACTATGAAGTAAAACAGGAAAAAGGAAAAAAAAACGGATATAGTGCACATAGGGAGGATTTTACCATTTTACGATGAATGGACTTTGGGGATATATCCGATGTGGATTCAGACGTAGAAAGCAAGGAAGTGGAACAATAAAATAAGTTGTAAGGGTAACATTTTGCATAAGTAGGGTGCAAACTCAGTATATTTCATAAAGCTAACATAGTCTAAACAATTATTTAAGTAGGTTGACCAATCATTACGCCTCTTCCGCCAGGATATCACAACCTAGGAACTCACGGAACAAGCGACCATCCCGCGCACTTCGAAGTGGACGAGGAAAGGCAGTAGAGGGCGCCACCACCCGCGAACTGAGTAACGGGTGCTCTGGCGCACAGTTAGGCAAGACGAAGCCGCGTAAGGCCGCCCTCCAGGAAGGAGCAACAGATTCCAGGAGAACCACAAGGGAGATAACAAGGGGAGCGTAATAGGACATAAGTTACGATTGGTCACACGGTGTAAATAAAGCCATGGGGCATGTAGGTTATTTAGTTAAGTTAGGGTTAAGTGTCCGGGGCGAACACTCTTCAGAGGGGGGAGATGTCACGAATAACATAAGTTGCACCATGTTCCGTTACCTAGTCTGGCCCCGGTCTCCCCCAGTGCACTGCCGAATCAGCGAGACCGGCAAATTGGGGTCATGAGACGAGTATTTAATCAGCGTCTCAAGCCATCGAAGATTACTGGTCTCTGGGTCGGTCTATCGAGCATCAGTCCGAACTTCCTAGTGCCCGGACGGCTCGATACCTTCCTGGAAATCCAGGCTGAACAGACTAGAGTCCTTACGCAACCCAGTGGTGACCGTCGGGACTCTTGACCCTTTCAGTACCTAAAGTAAGTCCTTTAGGGCGTGTCGGTCATAGGGGTTCCCTGCTCGTATCGAGCGGGTTCCGCTTGGCGGCACATCAGGAGGCCTTACGCACACTCACACACACACACACCCCCACGCACCCCCTCGTAGAGAGAGTCCCATGGGCGTCCCGCCTGTAGCGGTACTAGCGGCCCTCTTAATCTGGGAGTAAGATTTAGTTAGGCATCATCGTCAGTATACAAATAAAGGAGACATACTTGAGCTACGTTTGTTGTTTCTCTTCCTGCGCTACCCCCAAAACGTGACAATATATATATATATATATATATATATATATTATTATATATATATTTGTCCAAAAAAATAAACATTTTTTATTACATCTTTATGGATATGACAAAAACCAAAAAACTCAAATTTATTTAGATTTTTTTTACTACTTTATTATCGATTATTTTGTAAAATCAATGGCTCCTTTTTAATAATATTATTTAAAAAAATAATTTTAGGGTTCAGCTCCGACGTTTAGTTTTTAAATGAGTATGTCTTTTCTGAAATTAAAAATACAATTTGCTTGACTGTATCTAAATTGCATCCTTCTGGTGACCATATTATTGAAATCATATAGTTACTATGTAACAAGTTGGCGGCACATCTAATCAAATCTGACAATTAAACAAAAATGTTATATTATAGAATTAACAGTATGTTTTAACACAAAATACGTTTCGTGCCCTCTTTTTCGGATCGGGCACTTTTGTCAAGTAATCATAAAATTTACTCAAACTGTTTCTAGGGCAACAACCTTCATGCATGATTTACGGAAATTTTACATGCACTTAACATATTACTATTGAAAACGGTTAGAGATACGGAAGAAATAATTAATACAAAAAAGTTTCTTAATCAAATAAGGATTTGGAATTTTTAAGAAAAAAAATCAATGGCGCACCAGAAAAAAAGTTGAATAAAAATGAAATTTTCAACACTCTGTATTTCTGTAACAAAGCTTTTTTGGAATTTAGTTTATTTTGTATAGCAAATTATAACTATTTTTAGGCGTATTAAAACCTGAAACACCCTGTATATGTTGAAGAAATGTCGACTTTTTAAAACGAAATACTCATGTGTGTATTATTCTTTTTCTGATAGCTTTTACGAAACACTTGAACGTTTATGAAGTATCAGTCATATACCTCATTTTAATAGTCTTCGATTTATTTATGTTTTTTTACTATTACCTCCGTTTTTTGTTAACTAAACTAAAACCTGAAAATTGTCTTTGACAATTCAATTGAACAAGAATACACATTTTAAATCTTGTTCTAATTTTGTAGGTTACTTACAGCAAAACTTAAACATTAAAAAGTAGTAGTCCATATGCCCACAGTGGAGTAGTGAGTGTAAGTGAAAACAAAACTTTTTAATTTGACATAATACATTTTGAAAATCCAACTTTTGACAACACCTGCATATTTGGTTTGTCGTAAGCTGGGAAAGCTTAGGAAAAGAGCAAAAAATCGAAAGTAAAAATTAAAAAACACCTCGCAGACTACAAAAAAAGGGTATGTGACATACTTAATAAAAGCTGAAGTGTATCGTAAAACCTATCAGAAAAACGAATTATGTACAGGGTGTATAGATAAAAGTCGAATTTTTTTAAACTGAAATAATCAAAATAAATTTTAAAAGATGAACTCCCTGTAGGGCATCTATTTCATATTTATTTGCACAATTAATTTTTGTCGTTCCTGTAAAGCGTTCGTACCAAACATGAGTATTCTACTTTTAGAAACAATGGCAATGCAGTCAATAATTAGATGATCTATTAGGTTTAGATATGACATTATTAACAAAAAACTTTTAGAATTTTATGAAGAATCAAAAAATGTTTTAAAAACGGGGTTTTATTTTAAAAAAATCTAAAGTTTTATCTGTCACCGTCACGCCTTTATGAACCTGTATACCCGAAAGTAATTTGAAACTATAAAATATATAAATATTCTCTAAAAGTTGTATTTAACATTTTTTTGTATTTCTCAAAATAAATGAGATAATAAACTCTACTCTCTCATTGTACAAAGTGATCAGTTTTATTTTGCACCCAACCTTAAATTGTTTCTACTTGATTTTACAACAACAAATAGTAAATACAAACGTTGTAGGGATTTATCTAAGGAAACCACACTTTAACCAAAGTGGGTAGTTAGAGGGTATCTCATAACATTGTGACAGACCAAACTTTGCTTTTTTATTAATTGGAAAACCCTGTATATTATTGAATTTTTGGATAATCCTATTGGCTATAAGAATGATTTTGTTAGACGAATAACACCGTTTTCGTGCACCATTTTTGAGCTTTGTTTTTTATAAGCTATGTGATATCATTTTCTTAATTTAAACTCGACACTCGGCATTTTTTTGGTTTTGTTTTAAAATGATAAATTTTATTAGAAATGTTTTGTCCATACGAGAATACTTAAGCTGGGTTTATACAGCGCACAATGTATAACTTAATGCATAACATTGCACAAGAAATCACAAGGGTTTCTTTTTGGTGTTTATACAGTCGCACAACATATAATTTTTAACCAATGAAAAAGCTTATGACAACACGTGATAAATGTCATTGCAATGTGAAATGTTATTTTTCTGTCACTTGCCATTTGTCGATCATGTCAAGCACAGATAAGGAGGATAAGGCAAAAAAGATGTGTTTGCTGTTGTAAAGTTGGAAAAGGGAAAAAAAAACATTTTTAATAACAACAATATATTAGAATTCTCCATATTTAGAAAGCCACCACAAACTGACCATGATGATTCCAACCACCACTCCCAACACAATATGGCAGGGTTCAGGTGTTATTATTCCATGCTATTTCCTGCATAGAACAACCTTCTGATAAATAACTGAAAAACAGAACTGGCAATACTACACATTTTTATTTGGAATTGAGAATATACTTACTGCAGAGTGAGGGCAAGACGTTGTTTTGGGCTAATTGGATTTTTTGTCTTGTCTTTCTGCAGGAATGGCCCCACAAGAGCTAATAACTTATGGAACAGTTCTGGAGTCATACGCGTATATTTGAAAAACTGCTCTGAATCATGTTTTTCTGCAAACTGAACTATTTTTTCAAAAACACTATGTTCATTGCGTTTTCTATTCATAGGTCGCGATTTAAACCTCCGTATTCTCATTTTCTTGACATCTAAGCTTAATGCTGTAGCTGCAGCACCCATCAAGAGTAGAAGCCCCAATTGTTGCCAAGGTTCCATCTGCAATTGTTTAATAAATTCTTGATGTAAAGAGAAACTAATTTTGCGCATGCGTACAGTTGTTTTCGCATAAGAATTGCATAGAAAGTTAAAAATTATGAACTTTCTATGCGGTATTGTGCAAGTTTTGTGCGCTGTATAAACGACAGTAGGCATTACTGTAAAGCCAACTTTCTATGTTATGCATTAAGTTATGCATTGTGCTCTTTATAAACCCAGCTTTACACATAACATAATCCTCAAAACTACTTTAGACTAACTTTTTTTTTTAAATATGTTATTTTGTAAATACTTACCTAGTTAAGTTATACTTTATTTTGTAATCATATTACAGTATGTATCTCTTATCACATAGGCAGAAAGACCAAACTGGTCGATAGCCTGTTTCGTTGTAAACGAAATAAAGATTGTATATATATATGTTTTGTCCAAAGAAAATTGCAAGTGGCATCTTTAAATGGTTAACAGAAAAAGTACGATCAGAATGTGCACTCGATCTTTCCTTAAGTGCAATGCTGTGGGTTTCCTTAATTTTTGCAAGTAGACACGATTTCACTTGAAAGTTGAATCGTTCCACTAACATTTTTGTTATAATCAGTAAGACTTTCCCAAAATGCAATAAATTTCTTGTGCTGTTTTTAACTGATGGGGTTTCCCAAGCGCTGCCAAATACGTGTTTTGCCTAAAATCTAATTTTTTAAGAGTCGGTAATTAACTTTTACGAATATTTTGGTACAGATGTGTAGGATAAATAAATTCTTCGCAACTATGCGTATAATTTTCATACGTTTCTAAAGTTGGGTGCTAGATTACCATTCTTGATTCAATATAAAATGAATTTTTATACTGATTTTATGCTACAATATAAGATCAAGCTTCAGCTAACATCGGCTGAAACGCATTGACATTTCTTATATTCTCGTCGTAATATTATTTTCTTTGTTTCAGATATTCTTCCGGTGAAACAAGAAGCAAAACAAAAAAGGTGAATCTCGGAATTTGTATTTATTTTAATAATAAACTAAAGATTGGGGTGCGGATTGTGTGTAGTTTTATTTGCTATTTCAATTTGCTGTTATGTCATATGCAGCATTGTTCTATCCACAATATCTGGCCGAATAATTTTCATTATTAAATAATGTCCGACTAAATGGTGAAGTATTAGAAAAATTATCATTCCTTTAAATGTCAATCTACGCATGGCGAACTGAGTAACTGTGCAGAAGTTGACATTGGGAGTGAATAAAGACCAGCAATCAGTCATTCATATCTATCAAACATACAATTTATTTTCAAACTGAGTAACATTATACAGCAAATTGAACTATTTGTGTCTGCTCAGCTCCTATTTATATCGAAGAATCAATGCCAATAACGTGTGTTTTCTAAGAACTATCCAGAATGTTTGTTATTAGAACTTCAGTAAATAAAAACAATCAAGATTTTTTTCACATGACTTGAGGCATGATCCGATATTGGTTGGGACTGAAACTCAAATGTGATGTATGTCAATTTAGGTCTGTCAGTCAGTCATGTCTGTCCAGTGTGAAATATTGACCCAGTAATAATTACATTTGTTACCTTTAACATTTCATCTGTAAATTATGTGTGTTTTAATAATTAGAAGCTTTTTTCAAAAGAGGTTAAGGATTGGTTAAGCAAGTAGTTACAATTGGCTGAACGGATATAAAGTCTTTGATATATTATAGTTAATTTTGATCGTGAAATATTATTCAGTCATTCATGCAACAACATAGCAAACATAGAAATGATCCAAATACATCGATTTGCTCTATTATGAAAAATTGGTATAATTTCAATTAGTCATAGAAAAAATAGACTACAGAATTCGCATGAATTATATAAACTGATCGTCAAAAAGATTGGGACGGCAACATTTTTGAACGGTTGTTTCTTCAAATTGATTCACTCGATTTTAATAATTATTTGTCTGAGTATTAAGAGGTATTTTCTTGCCCTTTCTGATGACCTAAGACCTAAATAATCTTTTTGAAAGTTGTCACGGATCCGAGTATACAGGGTGTGACTGAGGTGTAATCAAAAAATGAAAAATTCGGTCTAACGCCAATTCTCACAAACATAAATTTATGTTTCAAGTAACCTTAACAGAGTTTCGTGGACTAGTTCCTGTCTATTTTCTAGCTAGGGCTAACAAACCGTGAAGTAAATACCTGCTGTATTTACTGTTCATTAGGATTCTTGCGCAATGGGCAGTGATTGAATTGAATAACACAACACAACTTTATAATAATACTTTAATGAAAAGAGAACGTTATTGAAACTTATAAAAAAAACTTTTTACTAAAACATCACATCATACTTTTATTTTCCGACTACTGACATCTTCACTGTCATCTGTCCACTGGCAAAACGACATGGCAACGGCATTAATGGGGCTGTTCCTAGATTTGGGAACGCCATCTGTACTGTCTAACTCATAGAGTTGAGTACAGATATTGCACAACACTCAATTCTCTATCTTAGTCCAAAATTACTCCATTTTCGAGCGTGGTAGAGTTAAAAAATAAAAATCAATTTTTTTAAATTTGTTGTACATTTTGTAGCATATAACTTTCAAATCTGGTAGCCAGAGGTTTTTTGAGATGCGAAACCCGAATTTAGACACTTACAATTGGAACAAACTTCAGGTGGCAGTATTTCGGTACATTATCGAACAATAAAAACCGAAATATCTCGACAACAATTACATTAGCGGTTCTTAGCAGGAGTACCTTTTTTGCTTTAAAATGTTTAAAACATCGTTTCCTTAAAAAATAAATAAGAAAATTACACCGAGAAAAAAGTTACGGTCACTTAAAACCATCAGAAATACACTGTAAAGTAGTTTAAAGCGCCCTCTACCGGCCGCAGTAAAAATGTGTCCAAATTCGGGTTTCGCATCTCAAAAAACCCCTGGGTATCAGATTTGAAAGTAATACGTTGCAAAATGTACATTATATTTAAAAAAATCGATTTTTATTTTTTAACTTTACCACCCTGTATCTCGATGACAGAGCAATTTCGGACTAAGGTAAGCTGCTTCAAATCGGCTTATTTTGATGTCAGGAATATGTCATAGTATTTTGTACAGACCTTTTAGAGAAACTTTTGTATTTAACATTTTTTTGTATTTCTCAAAATAAATGAGATAATTAACTCTACTCTATTATTGACTCACCTGTATAAAGTGTTGGTTTTGGTTTTATTTTGCACCCAACCTTAACCCCCCGCTCCAAATTCTCATATACGAATACCCGCGTGGGATCTGACAGGCCCCAAAGGGTAAATTGCTGCGCAATCGGATTTTTTAAATTTATTACTTTTGGGTAATGAAAGAAAAAACATGTTTATTGCACATTCATAAACATTATTTATCATATTATACGTATATTTATTATTTACATTTAAACTTTGTAACGCCTCCTTTACGTACCGGTCCTGGTACGGTTTTTGCCACACCTAGGGGTAGGTTAGGTGCTTTGAAACTCGGGCGCCACCTTAGTTTTATTTGGAGAAGCGTAACTAAGGAACTCGCTTCGTATACCTGGGGAGCTTTTACACAGTCGAAGACAGAGTTCACGTTTATCTGTAAATGGATGAAGGGAGTGGGACAAAAATAAGGAAACACAGGGTTGTTAGCAAAACTAAACAAGTCGTGTTAACCATGAAAAATAACAAACATTCATATCCTTACTTAAAACTCTAGCACAAATGAACAAACAGAGAACAACACAGCCTCGTGTTCATATTAATAAACGGTACAGTCGGACCTGGAGATCCCAACTAAATTAATACGGTAACTTTGAAACGGAAAACAAGCGGACAACACAACCTAGTGTTCAGAACGGGGAACGGTGCGGAGAACTAAGACGGTTTCGAAACGGTAAACAGACGGTTACGGTAAGCATGACAGATTCGGACGGTATGAAAACTGCTCTGGGGGTACAGACGGGGTCAAAGAATCGGTATCGTAGCCTTCGAAGTTAACCGGCAGTGTTATAACATCCAGTACCGGCGGTCCGAAGGAAACGGTTCGGAAATACCTAGGCGATAGTGAGATTGTAGCCTCCGGAGTTGACCAGCAGTGTTATAACATCCGGTACTGGCAGTCCAGAGGAAACAACTCAAATCGCCGAGAGGTTTTCGGAGTCGTGGCCCTCGAAGTTAACCAGCAGTGTTATAACATCCTGTACTGGCGGTCCGAAGGAAACGATTCCGAAATACCTTCACCTTGAAAGCTTGCCCCCAGGAACGATAAAATTTACCGTTCAGCTGGCTGAAGCGTCGGTCGGTTCAGTGGTCCGGAAAGAACCGAACTCCCAGATGAACTGAACAATGTAGCGCGCGGCGCATCACATGTTTACCAGCTCGCGAGTCGCGACGGCGCGATGTTGCTTCGTTTACGCTACCGCGGCTGCGCGCTGAACCTTGATCGATCGCGGCGGTGCGTTCACCATTCTGTCGCGAAGACGCATTGTAACTTAAGCGTGTGAGGCTGCGCATTGTTTTCTTTAATCTAATTCTACATATTAACAAAAAATTAGTAACTTCGTTACATTTCCCCCTTTCTTACCAAAAAAAAAATAAAACTTTGTTTTATTTTTTTTAAAACCTTAAACCTTAAACCTTAAACCTACACTACTTATCCTAACACAAACACTAAACTACGATTCGTCTCTAATATCTTCTTAGTCTGCATATCCTCCATATCCCATTGTCAGGAAACTACATCGGCAGGTTTCAGATCTTTAATGTGGATTCGTCGAAGTACTTTTCCAGAAACGTCTTTCAAATTATATACAACGGGAGAAACCACTTTCGTAACGGTGTACGGTCCGGAATATTTTGGTGCCAACTTGGCAGCGAAACCTTTTTCAGCAGACGATAAGACTACTTCACGACGGAAAACTTTATCTCCCACGTGACATTTCCATGGGCGGCGACGCAGGTTATAGTATTTACTTTGCACGGAAAAAGCTTTACCTAAGTGAAAACGGACAAGCTCGTGAATATCATACAGAGCTTTTGTGCGCTCATTATGAGCGGAAAAATCAGTCGGTTGTGGATCACTATGTGTCGGGGAAGAAGATGTTGCAACGATTGACGGTTTTAAAACGGTACAGAGCTTTTGGAGGCTCTAACTCCCTACCAAAATTTAAGAAAGCCGGGGAAAAACCTGTGGAATCATGTTTGGCGGTATTAATCGCAAAAAGCAAATCGGGTAAACGGACATCCCATTTTCGGTGGTCGGTTTCACAAAATTGAGCAATCATGGTTTTTAAAGTTTTATTTGTTCTTTCGACAGGATTAGCCTGGGGTGTATACGGAGGTGTAAAACGATGTGTTACCCCTAGATCTGAGAGCAAATCTTTGAAAACATGACTAGTGAACTGAGTACCATTATCAGAAATGACTATGTTTGGACAGCCAAAACGAGTGACGATTTCCTCGTAGAAAGATTGACTTACTGCTCGCGCGGTTGCTTTCCTAATGGCCCTACATTGCACCCACTTGGTAAAACGATCCTGAAAGACTACCAGGTAATTATTACCTTTGGCGGACCGCGGTAACGGGCCAACTAAATCAGTACTGACAGTTTCCCAAGGGCGGTTGTTTCGGGACGGTTGCATAAATCCAGGAGCGGCTTGTTGCGAACTCTTGAAACGTTGACATGACGAACAGTTTCGTATATACTTGGCAATTTCCCTAAACATGCCGGGCCAATAATATCGCTTGGCTACTCTAACGGTTGTTTTCGCTATTCCTAAATGTCCAGCAGTCGGTGCATCATGATTCTCTTCTAAAACGGTACGGCGTGCGGCTTTCGGAACACATAACTTCCAAGAATCAGTCGAGTCGGTATCGGACATATTATTCAGGTCCCAGAAATGTCGGTATAAACGTCCCTCTTTCACGCATAATCGGGAAAGCAGAAGGATTTGCTTCAACGGCAGCTTTCTTAGCTTTGTACCAAGAGCATTCTTCAAATCTAACCGTGCTATTGTTGTGCCTTTGAAAATTACTCTATTTGTGGGTCCTATGTTTGTCAGATTTGCCGTGATTTTTTCTCCGGACTGATCTAAGCTGCACAAAAGGTTATTGCGGACCAACCACCCTTCGTTTGGCACCATGAGTTTTTTGTCGTTTCCTGGGGGCTGAGGTTCAACTTATCTGTTTTCTTTTTCCCTGGATTAAGGACGCAATCTTCAGACATTCTTATTTTTTCAGCCATGTTTTCTTCGTCTTTTACAAAGTACGGCAGGGCGTCCCATGAGCTGACTTTGCTCAGTTTATGGGGTTTTGGCCGCGGGTTCTTGTCTTTCAAGACCCATAACGTTAAGTTTGTGTCTTTGAATTCTTTGTAGAGAGCATTTTTAATTTCTGTCCAGTCGGTTCTGTTATTTGCGGCAGTCAATCTCGGGATGGCTATGTTAGAGATACCGTTCCGTACTGTCCATTCTTTTAATTTAGTGCAGCAGTTTTTGAGTGTCTGGGCGGGCGTGCATTTCGCCCTTATTTCCTATTATTGCCATCTGTAAGACCTGCCTGTTTCCTACCTGAAAGCTGGTAGTACTGCCTAAGCTTATTTGCCTGTTTCTTTTTCACGCCTAGGTAATTTCTAATGGCTTTTCCGACTCCTCTGTCTTTGCTTGGCGTTGTGGAGGACGCAAGGCCCATGCAATGTTGCTCGGCAAGCTGGAAAAATTGATACCGGGCATTTCTCGGAACAACTTCTCTCTAGCTTCGTGTGCTGCTCTCCTGTCTGTTGGCTCTAATTTAAGATTGTATGTGTTTTTTATATTGGCAATTGGGTGCAGCTTGTGGGTGCTTTTCATATTCTGTTCTAGTGGTATAATCATGTTTTGTGCCAAGCTGAGCGTGTCATTATTAAAATATGGAGGCCTTCATTTCCCTTAAAAATTCAATCCCTAATATCAAAAGGTGGGGTGGGCCTGTCAATACTGTCGCTTTCACTTTCAATTTTCTTACTTTGTTGCCCATAAGTTCAAGAGATGCACCATGTCTCCCTTGACTAGCTATTCTTTGTCATCCTGCTGTGAGTAGTATAGGGTTAGGGGTTGGCCACGGCTTGTAACACCCCTCTGTGAGGTGGTGGGCTTATTATGTTCTAACTCTGCACCCGTGTCGATAATTACTGGTACATAGTAACCGTTCACCACGCGTTGATGTGTAGAATTTGCTAGCACGTTGGGCCCTGAGTGGAGAGGGTGACCACGGTTAGTTTTTGCCCCCCTGTCGTTTGGGTTACTGCTGCTTGCTTCTGCAGACTGCAGCAAAGTGCCACTAGTTTCCCGCAGTTATAGCACGCGGGTCCTATTGTTTCTAGTTTCTTGTGGAGACCGTAGCGCCTTTCTGGCGGTTGGCGTGCGCCTTATATCGTACGTCCTTCTGGGTGGTGGCGGGGTTCTTTCTCGATAGGGGCGATTTATTTCGTAGCTTGCTGTGTTCTGGGGGCTGAATTGTACTCTAAGTGGCGCTGGGGTCTAAATGCGGTGGTGGGGGTGGTTTCCTCCAGGAGCGTTGTCATGTAATGCAGAGCATTTTCATTTCATCCAAGTTTCGAGGGGCCCGGTTGGGGAAATGCTTGAGCCAGTCGTATCTTGCTCTGGATTCGTCTCTAGGCACGTTGTGAAAAAATTTTCTTGGAATCCCGTCAAGGTCTACCACTTGCTTGTACTCTTCGTATAGAACCTTAGGTCGTAAAAGTAGTTTTTTGTTGGTTTCCAGGGACCCCTGTTTCCTTTCCCGCACTTTTGAGAGTAGCGTGAATTGATGTCGCCGTCACTAAAAACTCGATTTTGAAAGGCCTGGCAGATATGTGCCAGTTACTGTCAGGGGTAAACTTTCTTATATTCTCGTACCATATGTTTGCAGCCCCCGTAAGAAGGAGTGACAAGTACAGTATTTTAGGGCATCATTCCAGTTGTTAGCCACCGCTGTTCGCTCGTCAGGTAGCTATAAATACTGGTGCAGAGTTGTACAGGGGTTGAAAGTTGGGGGCTGATGAACGGGGTAGTTGCGGGTGTTTTTTTCTCCTGTATATACGTGGAGATTGTAACTTCTGCCATGGCGTGGTGCCTATTATCACTTTCTTCTGCTTTCTAATCTCTGATTGTTCTTGTGCTATCGGGGGTGAGTTTTTTCTCTCTTATTGTTCCGTCGAGTTCGCTTTCTGTATCCTCGTTGTCCCCTGTCCGCCTTTTTTCTTTTCAACTATTGCTTCTTTTTCTGTCTCAACACGAGGTCATCTGGCCTTGTCCTGTCTTCGTGTATCCCCCACATCGAGCTTCAATGTTGCTTGGTTCAAACGGGCTGTCTGGCTTTATTGACCTCAGGTTATACCCTTTATTAATTCCTTTTTCCCTCTTGAGTCCTTCAGTGGCTTGGATTACGAGGGTGTGTCTATCAATATGAGGATAATAGACGGGGAATTGAACGGAGCGCTCCCACCATGTCAGTTTAGGGGTGCGTAGTGAGGGATGTAGAGAAACAATACTTAGGTCACTGGCAAAGCCTCGTTTATTATAAAATCTACCAACCCTTAAGAGGGGTTATTCTTACCCCCAGAATAGACGGGCCAACCCGGCCGTACTCGTCGTTGAGCGCATGGAAGTTCGGGGCGGGTGAGTTTGGTTTTAGCCCTTCAGCTACACCGTAAAGGGGCACGCAAGGGTTCTTGTACGACGTGGACCAAAGGACCAAGTAACAACTGAAGGGTTAAGGGTTCTGACGGTCACTTCAAGTGCGATGAGAGAGAACCCTTCTCTTTTCAGCCTGGGATCTATCGAGGGTAGCGCGCCGACCCACCACTTCAAGTTAGGGAATGTTGCTCGCCCCGACCCACCCCGGCGACCCCAGTGATTTAGATGGCCAGCCTTGCTGAATAAATACTCGTCGATTGACCCAGATTCCTACCAGACTTGCTGACATAAACGATTATTCAGTGTACGATAGGTATGGTGAATGTACATGTTGAAATCTGCGACAATATAACTAATCCTTCTTATAAAGAAATAAAACTATTCACAAAATGTAATAAGGTAAAACTACCAATAGATGACGACCTATAAAAAGTCTAAAAACTTAAAAATGACCCCCAGACGAAGGGTCAAAATATTGAGAAATCATAATCAGTATAGTTTGTCCAAAAACAAGTTATTCCGAAATGAAACTGATGTACTACCTGCCATAAATATAGACCAAAATTTATTTAGAGTTGGCAGCCGAAATCAGTGTGAAGATGAGAGAGAATTAGCTATGTTTGGAAGAAACTGAGAACCAATGCAACTTTGCGAGTGTCATCTTTTGGCAAGATGGCCATGCCATCTTTTAGTAGAGCATGTTGTCTATTGCTTAAAAACGCATGCCATCTTTTAAGCAAATTGGGCATATTTATGTAAGGGATAAACACACTTCAAAATAAATAAAAGTTATAAATTTGTTGTCGAACCTTTTATAAAAAAAGTACAACATAGGTCGATAAAAAAGGCTATGGCAAATAACTAGTGCATACAATTGTTTAAAAACATAATAATTTAAAACTGTATTAAATGTTTGCCTTTTATCTTCAGAGTGCCACATATAAAAATAATTACCTTAGTATATAGGGTGTTCAATTTTAAAGCAAATCTTTTCTATACCACAATTTTCTGGGACAGCCTGTTCCAACCGACACTATTTTTTTCAATTCGGCAAGACATAAATCCGTATGCATCCGAGGGATTTCAGGTGCAGCAGACTGTATATTAACTTGTCTTAAAATGTTTTTATTTGTAGCTTATTGTAATTTGTTGTAATTAGCACATTTCGACTCAAAGTCCGTGATCGGGCACTGAACAATTTCGTGGCTTTCTGCCCATCGACTGCACCTTGGTTTTCGGGTACAGTTTTGTCTTGAATGTCCCCAGGTTTGACATCTTTGACATTGCACAATTTGTTTTTGATTTCTTCGATTTTCCCACGTGACTCTAACAGCCATAACCGTTTTAATTTCTTGGTTTAGTTTAGTTACCGTGTATTTAGAGTCGGTAACTATTAGGTAGAGTGGTCGAAATGTGTTTTTCATTTTGTAGATGTTGTGGATTTTCATGTATTCCTCATGAAGATCGTGTTTGATTTCTTCTTCACTTATCTCACCGTCAAGTCCACGAAGCACAAATGCATAGGTTTTTCTTCGGCCGTTGTGTACGTATGGAATTCGGTGTCTTCCTGTTTCAGTTGTCTCAAGAGCGTCTTGTAGTCATCGGCGTCGTCTGGATACAATATAACCGAGTTTTTTGCATACTTCAAAGTTATATTCTTTTTGTAATTTTCTTTATTTCGGCTAGAAAAGTTTTGTGACAGTGTAGTTTGCCTTTTATAACTGTGGGGGGTGGTTTGTTGCTTCCTTTCGATTTGTTTTCAGTGTGTTTGTCTTTGTGTGTATCATTTGTTCGGTGCTTTCTTCGTCCTCCATTTCAGTGTCTAAATGTTGTTCATTGTCCAGTACGTTGTATCGATTTTCAGTAGTTGGGCTGGTCGGTTGCGTGAATAAGTGTTTGATTTTAATACACTTCTTTGGTGTTTTAAAACCAATATTTTGTATCCATCGGTTTTATCAGCGGTTCGGGTTCCTTATCGCTAGCTATAGTGGGTTTTTGCTGCTTACCCGTCGTGCTCGTGCTGGCTTTTTTCCGCTGCATGTTGTGTGTCCGTTTCAAATGTCCGATAGCCGTCTCCAGTGTTTCGGCTATGTTCGGGTTTCGGATGAAACCTCAAATGACACTGAGTTTAACCAAAATACCTGCAAAATTGACAATAAATTGCAAATTCAAATTTTTTGATAACGCCTCTCGAACGAACAAACTTAATATCACCACAAAGGTGCCTCAAAAATTTTCATTTTATTTCAACAGCTCAAATGCAAGTGAATTAGCTTACATTGTTTTTCCTGAGTATAATATTAGAGTGCTCATTGATTCCGGCTCAAAGTCATTTATTGGCATTGAACTTGCATTTAAGTTTTTTCCAAATTCTATAGTAAACGATCCATTTATTGTATCAACAGTTTTCAATCAATCTCAAAATAATTACAGTGCAATAATATCTGCTCCTAAAATGTTCAATCTACCAGAAATTTTTAAATTGAAATTTTATCTATCTAAATTTCATGAATTATTTAATGGACTTATTGGTTTAGACACCCTCAAACAGTTAAAAGCTAATGTCGATTTTGAAAGCAGTTTCTTAACAACCTTATACTAAAATAGTCACGACTAGCGTCAATATTGTCACGACTAGCGTGACGTGTTGAATTTAATTCAACTTATTTGCCTGGGATCTCGTTTCAGCGTGAAAATAAAACACAGTTAACTCTACCATCAAGTTCTATTAAATAAGTACGTTAACCTAACAACTCCTAACTTACTAACTAATAAAATAATCGGTTTCCTAACCCAACAAAAACGTTGCTAACTTCCAATAAGATCATAATCAAACAGGCGTAAATCAATACACAACATAAAAGTACAATAAACATACTTACATCTCTAATGAAGACAGAATATTGGAGAGAGGCTTGTCACTTGGAGCGCGTTCACGGATAACTTTACTTGAGAATTACGGACATGTCTAATAGACGTTTGCGGTTCGGTTTCTAACGTGGTGCACAGCAAAACTGGACTGACTGGAATGAACCCTCTCTAGGGTACAAATTCCTTTTTATAGCATTCCAAACACTGGTTCCACCAATCAAAAACTCCCAGACCTGATCTCCTCTAGCTGACAACTCGTGACGACCTTTCGACCCTCGGTACTTGGAAGTATTCCGCATATTTCGCAACCCAGCGTCCGGTCACACTCCGGTGCATAGTTTTGCTATTGAATCATAAGTGCAGTTGCACTCTGACCGCATTCCACAATTTTAATGTTCCCGCTCAAGTATATAAATTCCACATTTTTTAATGATTCCGTTCACGAGTTCCCGTGCTTTTCCTCTTCCGTCGGCTTCAGAAGTGTGGGTGGACGACGCTATAGATGCGTTATCATCGTCTCTTGGGAGGCCTTCGAGGTGAACGCTTCCCGACTTCTTTGGAGGAGAAAATATTGACAGGATGGACTGTCGGTTTTAGCACAAGATGAATTTGTGGTTCAAATTTAAAATGCTACTCGTATTAAGGCTTTATTGGCAGATGGTGCAACTATGCTTTGCTACACTTTGATCTTGTGTATTCGAATTTGTTTCAAATGCCATTTCGGCAGTACGTTTTCGGATTTCCTTAGGTAAACTGTTTATTTGGGACCTATTTCGAATATGTTCACGAGTAAATTCCAATGCCAAATATTTTATGAAATGTCTTCGATGTTTAATTTCTTCGTTTTGATAATCCGTGTTGTAACGCCTTTTCGTACCGGTCCTTATACGGTTTTTGCCACACCTAGGGGTAGGTGTTTCGAAACTCGGGCGCCACCTTAGTTTTATTTGGAGAAGCGTAACTAAGGAACTCGCTTCGTATACCTGGGGAGCTTTTACACAGTCGAAGACAGAGTTCACGTTTATCTGTAAATGGATGAAGGGAGTGGGACAAATAAGGAAACACAGGGTTGTCAGCAAAACTAAACAAGTCGTGTTAACCAGGAAAAATAACAGTTAACAATCATTCATATCCTAACTTACTTAAAAACTCTATCACAACAAAACAAACGGAGAACAACACAGTCTCGTGTTCAAATCAATAAACGGTACAGTCGGACCTGGAGATCCGAACTAAATTAATACGGTAACTTTGAAACGGAAAACAAACGGACAACACAACCTAGTGTTCAGAACGGGGAACGGTTCGGAGAACTAAGACGGTTTCGAAACGGTTTTTTTTCCCAGCCAGGGTAAACAGACGGTTACGGTATGAATGACAGATTCGGACGGTACGAAAACTGTGCTCTGGGGTACAGACGGGGTCAAAGTATCGGTATCAGCTTTCAAAAGGTCGGCCCTCGGAGTTGACCAGTTGGGGGTTAAAACGGCCGGAGCTGACAGTCCGAAGAAATCAGTTTGGAAAGACATGGGTGAATTCAGGTTTGGTTACAGGATTTCGGACCCGTTGCCTTCGAAGTCAACCGGCAGTGTTATAACAACCGGTACCGGCGGTCCGAAGGAAACGGTTCGGAATACCTAGGCAATAGTGAGATTGTAGCCTCCGAAGTTGACCAGCAGTGTTATAACATCCGGTACTGGCAGTCCAGAGGAAACAACTTAAATCACCGAGTGGTTTTTGGAGTCGTGGCCCTCGAAGTTAACCAGCAGTGTTATAACATCCTGTACTGGCGGTCCGAAGGAAACGACTCTAAAATACCTTAAAGCTTGCCCCCAGGAACAATAAAATTTACCGTTCTGCTGGCTGAAGCGTCGGTCGGTAGTCGGTTTCAAGTTCTTTTCGGCTTCGCAAATGTGGTGCGATGGTCCGGGAAGAACTGACAATGTAGCGCGCGGCGCATTTTCTGTTTACCAGCTCGCGAGTCGCGACGGCGCGTTGTTGTTTCGTTTACTTTACCGTGGCTGCGCGTTGAATTTTTATCGATCGCGGCGGTGCGTTCACCATCATCGCGAAGACGCATTATAACTTAAGCGTGTGAGGCTGCGCATTGTTTTCTTTACTCTAATACTATATATCAACAAAAGAATTAGTAACTTCGTTACAGTGTATACTACGCAAGCGTTAATTACTGCTATATTGAGTAATGTATAAAAATCTGCCATTGGTTTCTTGAAACCGAATATGTAGCGCAAAGCTTATCGACGACATCAACGCCATTTTTTCACATTTGGTGTCAGGTGTGGCGTTATGCTTAGTATCTTTCAATGCTTTTTGCTAAGTTTTCTTTTGCAAGTTCATGGGAAATTTGCATTTTCTTTAACATTTCACTGGCATAATTTTCGTCCAAGTCGTATCGTAGTTCGTGATCATTAATCGTTAAATGAATTGGTAGTTCTATATCTCGACCAAACATAAGAAAGAATGGACTATCTTTGGTAGCTTCATGAGGTTGATAGCTTATAGGAATCCGTACCAATAGCCAAATTTCGCAACATTTCGGCATGGCTTTCATTATCCGGGTCAAAAACGTTTCGTTTTCCATCAAAAAATACTTTTTTTTTCAGTTTCTACACTAAATTTGTGTAAAGTTCACGCTGAAATAACTTACCTTGCTGATAAAAATTAACAGCAACAATCTTACGAGAGTACCCGCGTGGTGTCTCAGACGCGCTTCAAATAAATCTCGTGTTCTTTATACAACAAACGCTTGTAGAACATTGCGGTATTTTCTGGATGCTCAGTGCAGAGTTGCCAACCTTCTAATATCGCCAGATAAAGAAAATAAAATAGCCAAAATGTAGCCAACCCTAAGAACAAAAAATGTAATAACACACTCATTATCTTTAAATAATGAATAAAGTGATTGGTTCAAAATAAATACACATCTACAGTTCCAATTAAAACATACTCTAAATTAAAATTTAAACTAAATTCAACAGCTAACAGGACAGGCCAAAAATTCTGCGGAATGGATGATTTCCAACACCTCATCATCATTTGTTTGATCAGTATTATGATTTCTTCTTTTTTATTTTGAAAGCTATCCATTTTTAAGTCCTTCATATTGATGAGATCCTGGGGGATATTTTATTTTCATTTAAGACTAGATTAAATTCAATACCCAGTTCAATGTTGTTTGTATCAAGAAGAGCTAAATCATTGGTTATATTGTTGACAACATCATTAAAATTAAGAAATACCGGCTTAAAAATTTTTGCAGCCAGAAACATTATTATTGTTTGGACATCTTCAAATGCTTTATCAATTTCCAAGAAATCTTTTTGAAATATCAAATTTATTTTATTCATTTCATATAAAATGGGCTTTAAGAAGAGCAAATATAGGTAATTTTGAGAATCGAGAGTTAGAAAATCCTTTAACATGCTATTTAAAGTCCTAGCCGTGTAAGATTTTCTTTGTCTACAACTAATGCAAAGTAGGCTTTTAACTCTGTATACTGTATATACTGTATATTTTAACTGAAATTTCTTGGAAAGAAATCGAACGGTTTCTTTCAATTTGCCAGCAATTTAGTTACTTAACACCAGATATCATTGATGCTAGACGAGTATATAATTACTTACATTTTTCCAGCAACAAATGTTTTTATGTGAGAATAAAAGCAGATAAAGTTAACTGTTTTTATTCAAACTAAACTATAATTCCAATATATTAACATTCACTGAAAAGTGAAAATCCTTGCAGTTTACAGTTTCTTTATGTTTAACACACTATCATTAGGTGCTTCAGTAAACTGCATTGCTGAACCTCAAGCTAATATGTCATGAGTATATGTAGCCTTATCTAAAATCATGTTAAGTAATAGTAGTAATATTTTTGGATAAAGTGTAGTTTGTGGTGAGTTTAAATATTAGTTCTAGAAACCACTTATATGAGACATCTACCTATCAAGTACTATGATTGTAAAGAAAACATCTTTGTGCTGCTGCAAAGTTTTTTTTTAAACAATAAATCCAATATTAATAAATAAATGTTTGAGATATTTTCTTCCTATAGATATTATCTCAGAAGAATGTATTGTCTCCATTCTGTTAAGATGGACTACTTTAATGAAGAGAGGGAATCAAATAGTAATACCAAACCACGGAACCTGTTCCCTTGGGTATTAAGTGCATATTGTGCACCCGAGCATCCACTGTGACGTCACCCGGCGTATCGCATTGAGAAAAGAAGTTTCGCTGATAGGCCATCTTGGATCTGCTGTCAAAGTCAAATGCCAACTTGTCACTTGGCTTTTGTTTTTGTTTTGTTGTGTCAAAAAAATTAACATGCAGCTAAAATAATTGTATTTTTATTACAATAGTCTAATAATTGGTGAAGATTATACACTAAATTCAAGTAAATGTATTTTTCAATGGTCATAATGCACACCCCAGCCAGCAAAATAACGTCTTTTTACGTAAATGTACGTCATTTTCTAACCTAAATGACGTCTTTAATGACGTAACTTGACGTCCCGTGGACAGCAGAATGTCACAGCGAATCGACGTCTTTTATAAACGTCCCTTAACGTGACATTCACACGACACAATGTCGTTAATTTACGTCTATAATGTCGTTACTTGACGTTAAGTAACCGATATAGGGCCGATTGCACCGACATATATTTAAGGGCACCGTAGGCTAGGTTATAATTCGACTGTGAGATCATGTGCAAAATGCCACAGTCAAATTAAAACCTAGCTTAGGTGGACCCTACGGTGCCCTTAATTACGTCGGTGTTATCCGCCATTTATACTTAATTAAGAATGGGAAAATTATATTGAAATAAAACTTCAAATCATGTAACTGTTTAATTAACTTGGATTAAGTATTACATATAGCTATAACAAATACGACTCGGTAGTAAATAACGGGTGTTCAATATTTGTTATGGTCGTATAGTTGGCGGTGGTTCTCTCTTTCTAGCATGAACATAGGGCGGAGATAAGTTCGTATATGGTTTGAAATCAACTGTCACTGTCATATAATAATTGTTTACAACCTTATCTAAGAGTTACGTTTATTTTGACAATTGCCATCCATAGGTGACCTGACCATAACAATTATTGAACACCCTTTATAACATTCTTTGAACGGAATAAATGCCTCACATTTTACAAATAAGTATTTGTAAGAAAATCTTCTGATTAAACAAAGTGAACAATAATTACTCAACTGATATTAATTATTTATACAGTGACTTAAACTATTGTTTATTCACGAAAAGAGCAAAGAAAATTAGGTCCGAGTTGCCCAAGTTCTTCGAGTGAATAAATAGGTTTAAATCACGTGTTTTATACAATATTTTATTAAATTTTGACGTTTGTCTACTTCTACTATTTCGACTATTAAATGTTCGTTTGTTTACATATGTAAATAAGCGAGAGTGGTTTAAAAAAAATTTAGTTCACAAGTGAATATAAAGGTACGAGTCCACTGTGTACATTTGTATCGCAACAATGTTGTACAACATACTGGAAACTCATGTTTCCTGTCTTCACGGGGAATAAAACATAAATAAATCATGTTATGCCGCAACACGATTTTTGTTGCAAAACATATTTGATTCACTATGTAGACAGGATCGAAACATGAGTTTCCAGCATTTTGTACAACATTGTTGCGATTTAAATGTATCCAGTGGACTCGTACCTTTACATTGTTTAAATCGTTGCTAAGCGTTAAATAATTGTTGATATTAAGAAAATATTTTATAAAAATCATTATATACGTGGATCGTGAAGTAATGGAAAGACTACATATGAACAATGACTATAAGGCAATATCATACATTTAACAAAAATATCACTAATCTCATACAAAACATTTTCCGACATACGAGTACTACAGATTCTTTGGATATTTAGATTTTGGGAAGAAAAAGGATAATCATACAAAGGCAAGTAAGGTTGTAAATATTTCTGGCATATTAAAAATATTTTGTTATCTGGAGTTTTAATAATATTTTTTAGTTTTGCAATATATCCGCATTTGGTAAGAAATGTTGAATTAGCAATGGAATGGGAATTTACTTCAAAATCAGTACCTTTGTAAATCATTCTTTTGAACTGTTGACATCTATTAACATTGTCCAACAAGGGTCCGTTTCGGTGTTTTAAGAAAAACTGAGTTTCTAATTTATTTGAATAATTTTGTAACTAAAATTTGTAGTTTCTATCAGTCGTCTATGGATTTGTTGTATTGAGTTTGTTGGTGATCGTATCATACCCTTTAGCTGCCCTAAATAATTTTCAAAGACAAAAGCAGAAGTGACATCTAACGCGCCAAATCTTCTTACATCTTCTGTTAAATGTTATAAATCATGAATTGTGGACCATATATATGTAGGCTTTGTACTTTTAACGTTGTTTATTGTCTAGGGTTATTTATAATATGTACATTTGGTTTGGATGTGGTTACACTGAACGGATCTTCTCGTTAACACTAACAGCAAAGAATTAATTATCAACTGGATGACAATATTGATAACTACGTCTATTTTAAAGTAATTAAAAGCCGTCTGCTTTCTTTAACTTTCGTCTTTTCTTTCGTCTTTTAACTCTTTCAAGTCTCAACCAATACTGACTCTCGCCAATCACGTTCCGCGCACCGGTTAGCAATTCATAGTGCTGTCGCGAATCTATCGATAGTTAAATGTTTGCTTTGGTCGATAAGCGTCACCACGTCATAGTTAGGAAATTTTATAAAACAACACAAACACTCTAACACTAATTAACTAATCCTACAATTCGGCCATACTGACTAGTGATCCGACTCGGATTCACTGAAGTTATCAATCCATGGCTTCATATACTCTGAACAAGATGAAGTTTTTCTTGGTCCGTCATGATTTCCAACTTTAACTACTTCATAGCGCTCATTTGGCATCACGTTGGTAATTTCATAAGGTCCTAAAAACTTTTTACACAATTTCAATCCAGATCCAAACTGAGTGCGTTTGACTGCCACTAGGTCTCCCAATTTATATCTTGTTGCCTTCTTCCTTCTCAAGTTATATTGTTTCCTATTTTCTTCTTGTACCTTTAAAATTTGTTGCTTACTTTCCTCTCTTATTTTTGTCGCTGCTCATTAAATATTTCTATCATTTCTTCTTCTATTAACTCTTTAATCAATAGATCTTCTTTATTTTTCATTTTTACTCCAATCAAAACTTCAAATGGTGTCGTTTTGATGCTACGTTGAAAAGTAGAATTCAATATTCTTTGTAGTTTGTCTATATGTGTATACCACTTCTGAGGATTGTCTAAACTTAACTTAGTCAAAACAGGTATTATGATTCGGTTTATTCTCTCTACTTGACCATTTCCTCGTGGTACTCCAGTAGTAATGGTTGTATGGTGTATGGACTCACTTTTACAATAATCTTGAAACTCTTTGGATGTGAAGGCTGATCCCTTGTCGGATATTATTCTCGCAGGATTCCCAAAAGTTTTTGTTGAAGTGATAATCGATCCAGTACTTCTCTCGTTGAAGTTGTTTTTGTTGCGTATATCCAAACAAACTTAGTAAAATCATCAATAACAACTAGGATGTGCTGATAATTCTTATTAGTAGAAGGTAACGGTCCTAAATGATCTATGTGATAAGTAGAAAGTGGACAATCACTTTTAGGAATAGGATGGAGCATCCCCTCTTTTTTACCTTCTTTTCTTTGTCCTAATATGCAATGTATGCAATTCCTTACGCAAGCCTTTATCTTCTCTGTCAATTTAGGTATATAAAATTCTCTTTGGACTACTTCAGCAGTTTTCATAACTGAAAAATGTCCAACTTCATGCGCCTTCCTTATAATTTCTGTCTGCATCTGCTTTGGTACAACTATCAACTCTAGTCCATTGTCGTATTTGAACAAAACACCATTTTTGACAAAATAATCCAAATAGCTTTCTGTTCCCGCTAGGTGAGTTATAGCTTTAATATAGTCATCTTGTTCTTGGGCTATCTTCAGTTGATTTAAAACTCCATTTTCAGCGGAAATCAAATGATCAATTACTAAAACTGAGTAACATCTGCTTAAGGCATCGACATGCGCCATTTGAGTCCCTTTTCGGTGTTCAATCTCGTAAGAGTATTCTTCTAACATTAGTGCCCATCGAGCAACTCGTGTAGTCAAATCTTTTTTATCCATGGTTTTTTGAAAAGCGGCACAATCCGTTACTACTTACTTCCTGCTCATATAATAAATCGGATGAAAATTATTATCTTCTGGACTCCTCTGCATCAAGCAAGCACCATATCCGTGTTTACTATCATCAGTATGTACCTGGGTTTCTCTGTCTTGATGATAAAGATGAATCACCGGTTCATTACATAACATATCTTTCAACACATTGAAGGCTGACTTCTGCTCTATGCCAAACATAAAAATCTGCTCCTTTCTCAACAAATTACTCAAAGGTTTTGCCACTATAGAATAACCTGGAATAAATTTCCTAAAATAACCAGTCAAACCCAAAAATGACTGTATTTTTTTCAAGGTCGTCGGTTCAGGAAAATTTCGAATTGCAGCTGCCTTTTCTTCTGATGGCTTGACCTTACCGTCTTCAATTATGTATCCCAAAAATGTAATTCTTTTTTTCAAAAATTGACATTTCTCCTTTTTAATGTCTAACCCGTAATTCCTGGCAACATCTAAGACTATCTCCAAATTTTTAACACCTTCCCTCTCAGTAGAGCTCAAAATTACAATGTCGTCCATATAATACATCGCAATGTTCTTGTTCGATAAGTCTCGAACGATATGACTTATATACCGCTGAAACACAGCAGGGCTATTGCAAAGTCCAAATGGACACTTTAAAAATTCATATTGTCCATTATGCGTGACAAAAGAAGTATATTTACTACTTTCTTCACTTACGCTAACGTGGAAAAATCCGTTTCTCAAATCAATGGTAGTAAAATATTTCGCTCCTTGTAGTCTATCCAATACGTCCTCGATCAGTGGTAGTGGGAAACGGTCCTTCACTATCTTCTTGTTGATTTTTCTGAAATCGCAACAAATTCTAGTTTCACCATTTTTCTTTTTTACTAGAACTATAGGACTCGAAAAATCTGAACAGCTTTCTCTTATTATTTCTTCATTTAACCATTCCTGCATTTGTTTCTCCACTATCTGTTTTCCTTCAATAGACAATCTTCTTGGGCTACTGTAAATCGGTTCTTCATCTTTCAGAACTATCTTCATTTTAATATCTACTGATTTTGTTTTTTCTGGGAAGTAACACTCAATCATCTTTTGACCTTTTCTGACAATCTTAATTTTCAATATTAGTAACGTCTACTGCATCATCTTTAGAAGAAACCAAATCAATTTGCATCAGTAGCCTATCTTCTTCTTTTTATAAATCACAACTTCATTATCACTTAAACTCACTGACACTTGACTTAGTAAATCTTCACCCACTAAAGCCTCATATTTCATAGCACTTGACGGAATAATATGAAAATCTAAATCTACGTCCACATCATTAACTGTCACTTTACCTGAAAACATACCCAAACTTTCAACTGAACTACAACCAATTCCACTAATATTAATAATTTTCTTCGTCAAAGTTATGTTATTAAAGTTATCATAAAAACATCACTACGAATAGCACTAATGTCGCTACCTGAATCAAACAAAGCAGTTAATTCAACATTATCAATTAATACTTTAACTGATCGTTTAGGCTTTACACTAACAGTATTTACACTCTTGCTCACTTCTGGCTTATTTTTCACACACTTCGTAGATATGTGACCAAAATTACCACATTTAAAGCATTTAGCTCCCTCCCTTTGCTTTATCTGGACATAAATTCGACTTATGACCTTTTTGTCCACAATTGAAACATACCTCTTTATTTTTGTCAGACTTCACTTTCATTCTCGATGAGTCATTGGAAACAAATGTCGATTTGTTTTAATTTGATTGTACAATTTTACTTTTTCTTTAAAATCTCCAAAGTTTTTTGCTCCGTACAAAACAATTTTATTCACTTGATCATCTGGAATTCCATCGATTATGTATTGAATTATAGTTTCTGCATCAATATTTGCTCTGCTGCCCAACTCTCGCATTTCTAGAACATATTCTTGTACTGGTTCAGTAGGTCGTTTTCTTCAAGACATTAACATCTTATGCACTTGAGCACTACTGACTTTCAACTGAAATTCATCTGTCAATCGTTTTTTCAACTCACTCCACATCTTGATGCCCTTTTCGGCTTGAACAAACAATTTAGCCAAACCGGTAAGTACTTTTTTCGCAAATATTAGCTTTTGAAGTTCATTCCAACCTGTAATTTCAGCCACCTCTTCAAAATCATTAATCCACTTGTCAATTGGGTAATCATCTCCTCCGTCAAAATGACGTATACTGTCTTCCACGTCTCGAAAAGTTAAGGAAAAAGACTGTTGCTCCTTTTTAACATTTGTAGGTTTTGTTCTCCTACTAGATTTTGAACTTTTTGAGCTAACCTCTTCGATATCGTCCTCAGAACTGGAGTTTGGAACTTCAATATCATCATCAAAGTTATTATTTTCCTTGTCCTTCTCTCCTTCTCATTCTGATCTTCGGAAGACAAATTATTCAGAAAATCACACACTCTATTAACGACTTCTTTTTGGCACCAGAATAATCTAAATCTAGTAAGTTACACACCGCGACCAAATCACATAATTCAAACTCTTCAACATCACTCAATTTATTTTCAAACTCGTCAGATTCTTTATCTAAATTAAAACCCCTAAATTTACATACTCTTTTCCTTGCCTGACGTGGAAGTGCTTCCGTTCCATAAGCAACCAAATGCAAAGCTTTGACAGCTTCTAATTGTCCCGTCTTAATCTTTGAGAAACTTTGTCAAGGTCTTGCAAAGAAACCATTTTGTAAAAATGTTTTGATACCTACGTATATGTCACTCAAAAGTCAAAAACGTAAGAGAAAAACCCAAAAATTATTATCAATTAGGTAACTCAAAATAGTCAAATTATTTATACTTACTCACAGACGACCTTTTAACAGAATCCAACAAATAAAAACATATCAGTCATATACATACAACAGTATACCAATTTGCATAAAATAAAACACAACAAAGTATTTATTCTAATACTACGTCACTAATCAAATATGAAATTTCAATCAAAACAATGGCGCTTAATTCACCAAAATCAAACTGAATGAAATTAATCAAATCAACAGTACTCAAAATACACATAAAAATGTATTTGCTAGAACATCATCAATGGGCTTCAACCAGTAAAAATAATCAAAAATGTTACCTTAAATTCCGCTATACTAATGCTTTTCTACCATACCCAACTCAGGTAATTGGAATAGACCTTCTCTACCAGTCCTAGTGGCTAAAACAGTCCGACGTTCCGTCACCAAAGCGCTGACGCCGTCCTCCAGGTTAACTACTCGTCGAAAACGCCGCACCGGTCATACGATTCCCATTTCCAAATCGCCGTATTTGAAAACGCAGTCAATTCAGACCTGCAGCAGTTGTGCGCTCCGTCTTCCAGCGTCCTTCGTCACAATTCCAGCCTTGTAGCAGGGTCTCACCTCTAGCCGCGCTGCGAGGTATTTTTGGAATTGCCAAGGTTGCGTTGTTCCGACCGTTCGTCAAATTAATGGCGGCGACCACGTACCTTCCTCTTTGTATTTAATCTTGAATCGTCTTCGTCTTAGTATTTATTTCTTCAAACCAATTTCACTGCACCACAATCTTATCAGTCTGATCAGGCTTATCCCGGACGAGCCCCCAAAATGTAGGCTTTGTACTTTTAACGTTGTTTATTGTCTAGGGTTATTTACAATATGTACATTTGGTTTGGATGTGGTTACACTGAACGGATCTTCTCGTTAACACTAACAGCAAAGAATTAATTACCAACTGGATGACATATTGATAACTACGTCTATTTTAAAGTAATTAAAAGCCGTCTGCTTTCTTTAACTTTCGTCTTTTCTCTCGTTTTAACTCTTTCAAGTCTCAACCAATACTGACTCTCGCCAATCACGTTCCGCGCACCGGTTAGCAATTCATAGTGCTGTCGCGAATCTATCGATAGTTAAATGTTTGCTTTGGTCGATAAGCGTCACCACGTCATAGTTAGGAAATTTTATAAAACAACACCAACACAACTAACATAATTACTAATCCTACATGTATGTGGATTGTTTTAATTTAGAAATACGGCTAATTAATTATAATGCAAGGGAGAAAAAAATGATGTTAAGACAAACGCGAAACCATACAGATTCGAATGGCTAAAAACTAAAGGCGCTTACCCGCTCACTTAAAAAATACGGTTTTTCGAATTTCGAAGGTTTAATTCAACAGCGATACAAAATGCAAAACGCCCGACACGCGTCCGAGATTGGAAGAGACAGATGCGTCCTATAGCGTGATCTTTTGCTGACTCCCGACCTGCGCCCCTTGACAAGGGCCAAAAAACTGAGTCTGTATGGTTCTTACCAACATTACGGTATACTAAAAGTTGTTTAAACAACCATTTTAATCACAGACTTATATATGCCACATATTGCACACCAAAACTATTTCTAAGTAAAAAACATGTGTATCACAGAAAACATATAACATAACAAAAATATTCTTTGGTCAAAATAATCAAAAATTTAAATTAAAAAAAACTTAGAATCCTGCATACAAACATTACAAACACATAGTTCTAAAACAAAATACCTAAATTTGTTATAAAAAATAGAACAGTAGTAGCATTAATACTCAGAATCACTATTTGTATCTTTCATTTTTAACGCATAATACTCTGATACCAACTTGGAAGACCTCTCTTGAGTCAACCTGTTTCTTATGTTTGCAAGAATATATGCCCAGTTTGAGAATATCCTCTCCAGCTGGGCAGATGAAGCTGGTATATTTAAAAGTCTCTGTGCTAGCTTTGATAAACTGCTATGCCTATTTTCTACCAAACCCCAGAATGTTGAACTCGAAATCACATTTTTTTCTTTTAAAGCAGAAAAAAAATTACAGTTTTTAATAAAGTCATTTAAGCTATCTAATCCTCCATTATCAAGTTGTGTTATGAGAAAGTCTTCAACTAGAATTAGTTGACTTTTACTTAACCTTTTTCCTCTATATACAGGATGCAAAAAATTTGCTAAAAAGTACATGAATGTTTTTTAATAGAGATACACAAGAGTCTCTTTGAGTGCACCAGCGGCTTTCAGCAGGTAAGACTAATTTTATGCCTCCTCTCTGTAAAATTTGAATTTCTAGTGAACTATGCCTAAATTCTTTAATAATCATATTAACTTTTGATAATGTATCGCCATCAACTCAATCTTTAACTAGTAGATTTCCTATGTTACAAGGACTGTGCCACAAGTTGGTCAGGCGTCCCATTTTTAGCATTATCTGACACTACTGCATAAATATCACAATCATATGCTTGTTTGGCGGCTTCAATAGAATTTAAGCACACTTCAACAAGAGCTTCACCTGTTTCTTTGACAGCAGAAAAGTCATATGATTCTAGAAATATACTTTCACCATGTACACTCTGTAACATTGTAACTACATTGTTTGTATTATTTGATGAATTTTTCCATCCATCAATATAATGATGCATAGGGAGAGGAGATGCATTATTTTTATTATTTACTAATATTTCTTCATGCACTTTATCTAATAGCACAGTGGACATTGTTTTCCTACATGACAAACTGTATGAAAGGCGAATTGTCTGAATACAATTTTTAAAATGGACACTCTCAATTACAGAAAATGGAATATTACATCGGTCGTGGGACAGGTGAACTTAATGCCAAGGATGAGGAACAACTGAAAGAAGTTGCCTCAGAAGTTACTGAGGACAGTGAAAGCATACTGTTAACAGATGCAGATAAAGATGCTTTAAAAGCTCTGAAATTTGAGCTTCGTCCTTCTAGACTTTCCTAAAAAAAAACATAATTTAAAATACCTAAGATTAAATTTATCTCTGTTTACTCTGATTGGAATATTTGGATCATTAAAGATTATAATTTCAGTTGTTCCAACTTCCATATAATCCATATAAACATCATTGTTTGTTGGCAAAATTTTCTTGGATTTCCTGATTCAAATTAGAGTATATACAGCTTGGGGTCTAGAACATCTGTTTCCTGAAAGGCAAGCACAAAATATGGACTCAAAACTTTGCAGTTACAGATGGGCAGAACCAAGTAAAACATTGCAAGTGATATAGTACTAATAGTACCTACATTACTTACCCTATGAATTTTCAGTCTTCTTAAAGCTGTATTTCTAATAATAAAATTGCAAAATTTGCATATGGCAGCTTGCCTTTTATTGTCAAGGTGGACATATTTATAATGTAATTTTTCATAAACTGAATGTGGTTTCCTTCCGCGTGGTTCCATTACACTTTTTACCTCCTAACGTCACAGTATAAGAAAAAAGTGTACTTTAAGGAAGGACGGAATGGCTTAAGGCTTTAGGGCGGGACGGCGGTATATGGGGGTGCGATAACTGCGAATGCAAAGTCATTTGTCATGATGACCCTAATTAGCATTCGGCATTTAGCTGTCATTAGCGTCAGTTTAATACTCACTACTGTCTGTAGTGTCAATGCTAGTGCTGTCATAATTGTCAAAATATTTCGCGACATTTTTTACGACGTTGGTATGTAAAAATGTCGCAAATGTAGTAAATTAGCTTTATGATAAAGTTTACCCAACCCTGGCTTCTATTGCAGTTGACAGCATTGTTGGCAGTTTACCGCTGTTTGGCGCTATTGACATATGGCGTTTCTGCGTTTCTATGTTTTGTTCACAAAACACTCCTTTACTAGAATGGAAACGTGTGAACATTTAAATAGACATTAACATCAGCGCCTCTCTACGTAGGAAGGAAAAGCTTTAGGTTCTTGACAATGGCGGATAAACATGAACTATTCATTTCCTACCAATAATTTTTCATTTGCATCATAACCAGTTAAGGGGAATGCCCTGTGTTAGTTAAACCCAACTTTTAACTATAACAATTGCTAAAAATACGTTACAGCTAACACTTGGTTTAAACTATCACAGAGATTACCCACTAATACTGGTTAAAACGCAAACCATACCCATTAAACTGAAAAATTAATAATAAGCAAAGTAGCATGTACGTGGAAAGATTATATTAAAAAAGTAAAGAATTACAAACTAAACAACGCATTTTAATGAAATACATAATATAACATGAAAATACATAATCGTCGCCTTACTATCAAAAACTCCAGTGATTTTGACAATACTTACAGGAAACGCAAAACATGTTTTAGTGTGCGCTGATACATTATATGTTGCATTCATAATTATAAAATGCACCGAAAGGTATACTGAAGTGTTTTTGGAAAAAAAATCTTGATTTAGATGTAGAAAGATTTCTAAAAGTCATAACTTCTAATTTCCAAAAAATCAGATTTTGGAGCTTTTGATAATAAGCTGACGTAATATATTGAAATCCAATATCTATTTAACACATTGTATAAAAGCTTCGAACAAAAGGGATATACTCACATGGGATATACACACTCACATTATACACATATTACGATACGAGTATATATCTAAACGTTTACATCGCATTTTTCTTAGCGAAGTAAAATCGTTATTTTCCCAACAAGATGCGAAAAGTGATACTTTCCCACACTCTGGCTGAAGTTGGTACGACAACGACACATCGGTACATAATTTTTTCTACGAGCGTTTTCAATAATTGGAATATACAATAATTGAAACTAAATTATAAATTGAAATTGAAATATTGAAAAAAAAAACTTTTTATAAAACTGAATTTAACAATATTGTTCTTTTGGTGTCTTACAGCTAAAACTTCAGAAGGATAAAAAAAAATAATAATAATAAATTGTACCACGAATTTATTAACACAACTCTACCTATAGTCTTTTCAGACCTTTTAATTTGGCCTCATATTTTTGAAATTACTTTTAAAGCAATAAGGTCAAGTACACTTTTGTTTTTGAACAATTTTACATTTTTTTCTAAATCTGGCATCTTTTCCTTTAGATATTTTATTTTATTTTTTTTTCACCAGAAAAATAAGCAGCATTTAACTATGGTTTTTATTACTGTATTGTGAAAATTTTGAGAAATTGCACAATTTATTAACGAAAATTGCAATTGTTTCTCTAAAACCTTCTGTAAATAAGTATGGATATTGACCAAGTGACATACTCGGGGAATTACATAAAATAATAGCTCTATCGATTGGCTTATAAGGAAATTAAAATAAGTGCCCGGAGTTGTTAATTGGTTTCCATAGGTTCTTGCACTAATAAAATCTAGATTTATGTTCGACTATGAATCTGTGAATATATCTTCTTTACAATTGTTGCAATTAACTTGCTTTTTTTATTTTTTTTGCAATAAATCCGGAAATATACCAGTTGTCCAAGAGCACCCTGGACATAGGAGATTAACATGGGGAAAACGGTTTTGATTTTTTTGCTCCTGTACGGTTGATTTTATTGAAAAATCGTAATAATGAAAGTTGTAGTACCTATCATGGACTAGTTTTCTGTATCTTTTTCGGATCTCTAACTTGAGCCCTTTCGTCGTAAAACCGAACAAAAATGAGAAAATTTAAACTTTTGGCCTGCACTGTATAGGCGGTTGTCGGGCAACGGGTAAACAGGTCATGTTGCTGGCAATAACAATAAATTATTGCAAAATATATACATCAACAGCAAATAAAAAACAACCAAAAATAATAAAAATGTGTTTATATCACTAATAGAGTGATATAAACTTATTCTATTGGGCCGGGTTCAACTTTTAATAATAGTAAGTTGTAATCATCATAGTTTTAAGACGTTTACTATATGTTGTTATCGACAAAAATTAAGTTGATGATTGTGACTATGACTAAAAAGTTGGGTAATCCCGGCCTTAGTTTTGACCACCCATGTTCTATGTTCTACATGTATTCAAAAATATGCAATTAGTATCTATATGTAACACTATTGAGGAATAACTGCGGAACAGCATCCTTTGTGCATCCTCTTCTACACCCTTCACCTTTTAAATGTTCTGGACGGAAATGACGCCCACACACTCTATATTTGGCATACATTTCCTCAGGGCTCAAGTGGTTTAGTAACGGCGCCGGATTTCTAATTTTGAAATCCATATTTTAAATAAATTTTCTTCCTCTAATAAATTGGGAAAACGAAAACGACTACTGAACCTATCATCACAACCAGGAACACAGCACTTCAGTTTAGAAGGATTTTTAACACCTTGCAACAAACTCATTTTAAAAAAGCTTAGGATAAACACCTCAACACCGGGACATAACCTTCTAAAGTTCAAATTAATTTCGAATTCTTATGTAGACAAAACGGCCAAGATACAAGATATAAAAATGACAAATGAATGACTTCAAGCGGCTAGATGATAGTCCATTATTATAGGTAACTGTAATAATTGACACAGAGCCCAGCGCCTTCACAATATGCGATTGGAAGGCGAACTATTCCTTCCGAAAACATGCTCCGTAAATCTTTCTTCTCTAGTAAGGTAATTCTTTGTGGTTTTGTTTGGGTTTGATTTTTGATCAATCTAAAACCATTCTGAAACTAAAAAAAACCTTAATTTTTACAACTTTATTTCATTTTCATTAATTTAAAGTTATTAGTATAAATTATGTAAATCGCATTTTTAGTTCTTTTACAATGCCAGAACATGGATCTTGTTAATATTGTAAAATATTAACGGCAGCAAAAATTTGAGGCAAGGTGATGTAAAAAAAAAATATTCTTTAATGACTATTTAAACCAGACTACAGTCTTAAAATTACTACTATAATTTACTGGAATCCTAGCTTGCTGCGTTCAGACATTAGTCATAAGGGATACTATGGCTGATGCTGCCCCAGGTACGATTACAAAATTGCATAGATAGCCCTACTGATGCATCTGCATCATTACTACAAGTTTTTGTAGTCTGAAATTTTTTAAGGGTGGTCAAGTGCCTATTTTACAGCACTGCATCTGGTATATGCTGCATAAATCACTAATTTTTCATGTGGATGAAAAATAAGGATATAAACATGAGAAAGTGTTCTAATTGAGGACCAAACTACCCACTATGAAGACTGGAACATTATGTCACGAATGGAAAATCCATTAACTTAAAAGATGGACTTATTATTTAAAAGCATAACTTCATTAAATTGAAGCAGATCTTCGGAGATGGCAAAATAATAAAATGCGCGAGCCAAAGTTACAGTCAGAATGCACATAGTCCATCATCGCTACTTTTAGCCATGACAAATCCCCGCTACTGTTGCGATGCGGGCGACGAGGAATAACAAACTACGTCAGCCAGTCAATCGGGTATAAATTAAGCTCGACATGCGTGGAGACGAGAGACGATCAGAGATAGTCGAAGACTCTGCCTCAGACGATAGAGCCCAGCCAGAGGATTCGGCTCGCACCACAAAATGTAGCCGTCCCGAATTCTGCAACCCGCGCCTTGTTCGTAATTAATTAAATAGTAAACCATTTTCTAAATTATAATAAATCGCGAGTGTCAAACCCTTCAGAAAGCTGCCCTCATCATTGTGTAACAAATGTATGATTTAATTATTGTAATATTTTGTGCATGTAAAAGGTACTGTTTGAAGTGTTTACTTTCGGGAATTACGATCGAAAGTTTTATTCCGATTCACTAAGTTGATAAACCAACCATTTTGTCAATTAGATTTAACTGTTATTTAGTTATTAAATTATATTTTTCTACCAAGTGGTTTGATTCTACCTCTGAAACAAGATCTCGGTAAAGGCGTTTATTAAAGTAATAAAAGCACATCTAGTTTAACTTGTTGGGTCAAAAGGGCTTTACAAGAGTGAAACCTTGTGCAATGTTTTCAACAAGCAACAGTGGACAAAAGAGCATATTTTAAGGTAAGTTAACTGATTTTGCTGAAATTAACATTATTATGATAATTTCAATTCTAACATTGAATGAGAAGTCAAAAGTATTGCAGTTTTCATTATTGTTTTATGTTTAACATAATAATCACCAACAGATAGTGTAGTAAACTCGATTGCTGAACCTCAAGCTAATAATATGTATTATACCTAGTCTTATCTAAAAGCAGCGTTAAAGTAATAGCAGCAATAAGGTAGTTCGCTGTGACTTTAATTAATAGGTCTAGAAACTACTCATATGAGACAATATTTACCTATCTAGTAGTATGATTGTAAAGCAAACATCTTTGTGAAGCTGCAATGGTTTTGTTCAAAGAAATAAGCCAATACTTAATAAAGCTGAATTTTTAGATATTTTGATTATTCAAGCTTACCACTTTATATAAATACTTTATCAGAAGGAAAGTAATACCTCCACTCAGTGGAGTATAAATGTAACTAAGACTAAATTCAGCGTATTTGGGAGAAAACAGAGAGTTAGTAATATAAATGTGGACAACATATACATTAAAATAAACGGAAGTAGAATAACGTATAAAAAAAACATAAAGTATTTTGGAGTAATTTCGATCCAAATCTAAATTTCCGAGTACATGCGGATTATGTTATGCAAAAATATTCAAAGAAAAATTTTTTTTTTTTTTCAAGACACCATTTGTCTGTTTATACTAGGTTGATGTTGTATAATAGTATTGCGTTACCGCATCTGCAGTTCTGCTCGACACTTCTCTATAGCCTACACGACTACAAAGTACTGTAGCAAGTTCTTTTCGGAGTATTTGCGATATGGACTCGAAATCCAACCCAGAAAACCAACAGCGAAAAAAAACGCAGACGACTAGGTATAACGGCCGTTTATTTGGTGTTAAGCGTTCGGCGGAACAAAACTAAATGGAAAAACGAACTTAGGACAACTTCATTACAATAAAAAATAAGATAAGCCCTCACCTAGTACCAGGCAAATGTATCCACGTATCCCTAGTATAATTGCACACACAACAACCCAAAGGCTACCAGTTTCGCCTCCAAACCGAATATAACCGTGTCGTTACTTTTAACCAACCTCAGTACTATCTGGAAGTCCTGACGCGCAAAAACCCGAATTCCTATCGGACGCAAATGACTATACTTCTAAACGGCACAGTACTTGAGTTTCAAGTGGTTCAAAACAGAGCAATGAGAACAATTTTGAAATGCAATAGGTACACTTCTATACACGCAATGCAGGAAACCCTCAACATACTCCATGTAGAACAAAAAATATGGTTTGATACCAATGTATTTGTGTACAAACTAAAGAATGAATTATTGCCTGATTACATTTATACAAAGGTAGAAATTTTTTCTGACGTACATAATTATAATACAAGACATTGTAAAGATTTCATAATTAGTAGAAAATGTGAATTAAATTTAGGTTTCAATTCATTACTGTATAGGGGACTTCTTCATTTTTTATAAATTTTGCACAATAAACTAGAATTTTTTTTCCACATTTTTAAAGCGAACCAATTTATCTATCATTTTCGTAAAATACAATTTTCTGTTATTTCAAAAACAAAGATGGCGTGGGGTGTTCAATTGTTTTTGCAATAACCTGCTTTAACTTCTTAACGGTTTGACCAATTTCAACAAATTTGGTATTGTCGAAAAAAGCATTTTTTGGGCAATAAGAATCAACCAAAATATAGTTAATTTAGTTGAATATTTCTCCGCCAGGGGGCTAGCTTTGACACCATAACTCAAATTCCAAAAAAGATAAAAAACAAATGGTATGATATGACTTTTTCTTTATGAAAATTTTAAGGCCAAGGATCGCGCGGTAAATTTCATAAAACTATCAAAAATTTAGCTACATAATGAATAAAATGTTATAGAAGCAATTGTAAGTCTAAATTGAATTGATTTAGGCATTATTTAAAAATACCATATATCAGAACATTCATGTGGTTCCAAAGGGACTAAACCTTATAGCTTATGTTAAACCTTCTTTTTAAGTTATACCTTATACTTTTTAATTTTCAAACGTATTATATATTGTTTGGCAGAAATTGACTCCAAAAATCACACAAAAACAGGAGGACATTACAATGCAATAGACAAATTCCGAGTGTAACATTAAAGTGACTTAATAAGTTCAGGATGCATTTAGTCGCTTTGGAGCAAGATGAATGTTCTGACGATATGTGGTATTTTTTAAATAATGCCTAAATGAATTTTATTTAGACTCACAATTTTATTCACTTTTATTCATTATGTAGTTAAATTTTTAATAGTTTTATGAAATTTACCACACAGATCTATTAATCTCATTTTCTCAATATTTCAGGTTAGGAACGATAATTTAAAAAACGGTTTTCACTGGCCTATTTGGATGTTATTTGGCTACTTTTTCATAAAGAAAAAGTCATATCATTCCATTTGTTTTTTTTTATCTTTTTTGGAATTTAAGTCATGGTGTCAAAACTAGCCCCCTGGCGGAGAAATATTCAACTAAATTAACTATATTTTGGTTGATTCAATACCGAATTTGTTAAAATTGGTCAAACCGTTAAGAAGTTAGAGCTAGTTATTGCAAAAACAATTGAACACCTCACGCCATCTTTGTTTTTGAAATAACAGAAATTTGTTTTTTACGATAATGATAGATAAATTGGTTTGCTTTAAAAATGTGGAAAAAATAATTCTAGTTTATTGTCCAAAATTTATAGAAAATGCAATTTAAAAATTTAAGATGGCAGTTACGGCCTCTGGTGGTCATTTTTAGAACTCGAAAATATTTTCCAACGATTCTTCATGGCCGATTTACTTAAAGAAATGTTTACCCCAAAATCATACGACGAACGGTTCCCGAGATATGGTCGAGGAACAGTCTTATTGGGTCACCCGGTACAAATATTTAAAATACAACTGGGAAAACACATTCGAGAAAAAATGTATATGCAACTTTCTAGTGATTTGCTTGTTGGTTAATTTTTGGGACATGTGTGAATTGTATTGTTTTGTTTTTCATGTAGCATTATCGCTAAATAAATACTATTATTATATTAATACTGTGCACCCGAGCACCCACTGTGACGTCACGCGAGGTAGCGTTTCGAGAAAACAGGTTATGCTGATAGGGCCGCCCTCTTGGATCTGTTGTGTTGTCAAGTAAAATTCCCAGATTCCCACTTCACTTGTCACTTTCACAATTTGCTTTTGTTTATTTGTTTTAGCATGCTGCTAAAATTAATTATATTTTTATGACAAAATCTAACATTTAATTGGTGAAGATTATGCACTAAAATCAAGTAAATGTATATTTTTTGATTGACATAATGGATACAACAGCTGCTGGCCCAGGTAAGATTACAATGACAATTTCATACCTAACCTATGTAATAAACCATGCTAATGCTGATGCATCATTACTACACATTTTTTAAGGGTGGTTCTAGTAACTAATTCGGCTAGTCTTACAGATCTGCAACTGGTATATGCTGCATACATCACTACTTTTCCATGTGGATGAAAAAGAAAATACTTTTATGAAGAAAGTGACTACATTTCCCAGGGACTGCAATCAAGTCAACTTGAAAAAGAAAAATTGTGTGCAATATATCAAACTATCTACATTAGGTAGAACCGTGGATTAAAAAGCAAGTTTTAAGGTGAGTTAACTGATTTTAAAGCTAGATTTGTAGTTCTAATTCTGCAAGAAGTAAGCAGCAAGCAGTAGTAGCCATGTTAATTCATGGTTCCACTTTAGTAAGAAGGAAATAACATAACCCCAAAGTCTTATAAACTATCAAAATTTTATTTATTATGTTGTGGGTTGTCATTTTTTGGCAAAAGCAAAAGAAAGTATTTGTCAAATGATATTCCAAAAATCTATGAATGGGGGTTATGAATTAAAATAAAGACCAGTAGTGTTTGAGTTTGCTTTATTTTTGGATAAATGAGTTATCCTGCGTTTTTTGGGATATTGTTAAAACACTCCCCACTTAGTTTTTGTATTTTTTAATAAGAACTTTGTTTAAATTAATTAGAATAATCCGGCTCGAAGGACCATATGTTTGAGTTTGCTTTATTTTTGGATAAATGAGTTATCCTGCGTTTTTTGGGATATTGTTAAAACACTCCCCACTTAGTTTTTGTATTTTTTTAATAAGAACTTTGTTTAAATTAATTAGAATAATTCGGCTACACAAAACGTGCCATGTGGTTATTATTATATATATCAGAGTCATTATTTGAGGTTACGCGTTCGCACTTTCAAATGTCAATTGTCACAAATGTCTTGTCAAAGGTTCAGACAGAAGACACGCATCATATACACATATAACTGGATGTGTACCATCAAACTCCTACATACCGCCGGCCTTGACAGACTCAACTGAAATGTCAACATCAGGTACCTGCTCCTCCTGGTAAATGGGTAGGATACAAATGCTTCTCACCGACCGCTTCAGAACGCCACTAGTAGTTGTTACGGACACCACGCGCACAATCCCATCAGCACCAGGATGCACCTCGGTAATACGTCCCATCTTCCATAATAGCGGAGGAAGATTGTCTTCCTTCAAAATTACGAGAGTATTTACTGGTATATTACAGGCCTCTTGAAACAACCATTTGTTTCGGGCTTGTAAGCAATTGATATAGTCCACGGACCACCTCCTCCAAAAATGCTGTCTCATTTGTGTTAGCAATCGGTAACTTGTCAGTCTATTTAGAGCTAAATTGGACAGGTCTACTTCAGGTGGGCTTGTGAGGATGTCTCCAATTAGAAAATGGCTTGGGGATAACGCTTGAAAGTCATTAGGATCGTTGGATATGGGAGTAATGGGCCTTGAGTTTGTAACAGCTTCAATTTGGGTTAAAAGTGTATACATTTGCTCAAAATGCAATAATGATTTGCCAATAATACGCTTAAAAATATGTTTAAACTGTTTTACTGCAGCTTCCCAAAGTCCGTTGACGTTGATTGACGGTGATTTAGCAGGAATTCTATGCCATGTAATGGCATTCTCACTCAAGTAATCGCGAATGCAATTATCATCCGAACTAAAGTCAAATACAGTAGTAAATTGTTTTTTAAGAATTTTATCAGCACCAACAAAATTTAAGCCGTTGTCTGAATAAATATTTTTACAAATTCCCCTTCTCGCAATAAATCTTTTTAGGACATTAAGAAATGTTTCACTGGTTAGATCTCCCGCCAGTTCTAAGTGGACAGCCTTGCTTGCAAAACAAATAAATACGCAAACGTACACCTTGACTGATTTTCTGGACCTTAAAGTGCCATCCTTTATCATAAAGGGACCCGCAAAGTCCGTTCCACAATTTAAAAATGGACGAATTGGTTTCAATCTTACCTCAGGTAAATTACCCATTGACTGAAGTACACTTTTAGGATTTACCTTGAAGCACGTTACGCATTGTCTCACAACCTTTTTAACTAAGTTCTTACCGTGAATAATCCAGTACTTATTACGCAATGTAAAAAGAACTGTTTGAACACCAGCATGCAGTACTTTTGAATGTTGATATTTAACTAACAATTCAGAAAAGATGTGCTTAGCAGGCAACAATATTGGATGCCTTTGTTCGAAGTCGAAAGAAGAATTATTAATGCGTCCACCAACACGCAAAATTTTCTCATTATCCAGAAAGGGACTTAAAGGTAACAACTTGCTTTTTCGAGAAATTGAAACCTTATTTTCCAAACAATGAATTTCCTTTTCGAACTCCTCGAGCTGTACAATTTTTATTAGAATCTTCAAAGAAGTTTCCAATTCTGTTACATTCAAATTACCATGCATTCTTGCTTCTTTACGACATCTTACATTGTTTATAAAACGCATACAATATGCAAACACACGATTAAGTTTAGTTATTGAACAATAGTTTTTGAATATATCAAATTTCATAACAGATACAAATGTAAATTGTTTTAGGGGTCTTTTCTCAAGTATGTTTATATTAGTCACTTCACTTTCATTAAATTTACGAGGCCAAAGATCAAGGTTGCTACTCAACCAATCAGGCCCGTGCCACCATAAGTTACACTCTTCTAACAAATCAGGACTTATGCCTCTACTAATCACATCTGCAGGATTCGAATTAGAATCTACATGCCTCCATGTGCAATTTGGAGTAAGTTCTTGAATTTCAGTGATTCGATTAGCGACAAAAGTTTTGTACAAATTAGGCTCCGAGGCTATCCAGGCTAAAGCTATTGTGGAATCAGACCACAAGGTTATGCTTGAAAAGGTAATATTTAGCGTATCGTTAATTCTTTTAGCTAATCTAGCCAAAAGAACAGCACTGGATAACTCCAACCTAGGTAATGATATAGTCTTTAATGGAGCAACGCGCGACTTAGCACATAATATTTTGATAAAGCAACTGCCATTTGAATCAACAGCACGAATGTAAACTACAGCGCCATACGCCTTAGTAGACGCGTCGCAAAATCCATGTAGTTGGATGTCAATATAAGTAGATATAGTTACCTGTCTAGAAACTCTAATATGGCTTAAACAATGTAATTTTGCTTCGAAGTCGTTCCAAGCATTAAAAACATCTTGCGACACAGACTCATCCCATCCACTACCTGATTCCCATAATTTTTGCATTATTATTTTAGCTCGGATTGTGGAAGGTCCAATCAAACCCAGTGGGTCAAAGATTTTTGAAATACTTGACAAAATGTATCTTTTAGATATTTTTCTTGAATTCCTTGACTCACTTGGTTGATATTTGTATTGAAGAGTATCTAAATTTGAGTTCCATAATAGTCCTAATACTTTGCTATCTTCATTTTCAGCTATGTAATGATCAGGCATTTCAACTAAGTTAGAATCCAACAAAATACGTTTGTCATTTGAATTCCATTTTCGTAATTCAAACTGAGCTGAAGCCATGATACTAGTTAATTCGCCTTTTATTCGTTTTGCATCCTGTAATGTTTGAGCACCTCCCATTAAATCGTCAACATAAAAGCTAGATTTGATCATTTCACAAGCCTCAGGATATTTAGATTGATTTAAGTTTGCAATTTCAACCAGAGTTCTTGTTGCCAAAAAACTAGCCGAAGCAGTACCATAGGTCAATGTATTTAATTCAAAATGTTTAAGAGATTCTGAGGAGTCATCACGCCACACAATAGTTTGTAAGTTTCTCTGGTCTTTGTGCACTTCAATTTGCCTGTACATTTTGCACAAATCAGCAACAAAAACGTAATTGAATGTATGAAATCTTAAAATGATATCAAACAATTCATCTTGGACCACAGGACCTGTCATCAAGCAGTCATTTAGGGATATACCATTGTCACTTTTGCAACTTGCGTCAAAAACACAACGTAGCTTGGTGGTTTCACTACTTTCTCTTATTACTGCGTGATGTGGAAGATAAATCCTAAGTGCTTGCTCATCGTCAATATCCGTATCCTTAATTTCTGTCATGTGACCCATATCTAAATATTCTTGCATGAATTTAACATAATGTGACTTCAGTACAGAATTATGACTTAACTTTCGCTCTAAGTTTTGAAAGCGCTTTATGGCTATGTCTTTGGTTTTTCCTATTTGATTAATATTATTGCGTACAGGTAAACCCACAGAAAATCTACCATCTAAATTTCTTGTATAATTATTTATAAAGTGCTGCTCACATGATTGTTGTTCACTGGACAGTTTTCTAGGAAATGCAAGTTCTTCTGTTTTCCAGAACAACTCAATTTGATCCCTAAGCATTTGATTAGAATCTTGCTTTATTATTGATAATTTGCAAACTGAATTGGACATCAAAGAATGAGATGGCATTTGGCCTGCTGCAATCCAGCCAAATTTAGTTTTTTGAAATATGGGACCATTAGGGTGAGCTTTTACTTGACCTATACAAAGAAGTTCATAAAATACTTCAACACCTAGTAAGACATCAGTTCTTCCTGGTTTATAAAATTCAGGATCAGCAAGTTTGACATTTGGAATGTTAATACAACTTAGGTTAAATGAAGTTTGAGGAATTTCACCAGCAATCTTATCAATAACAAGGAATGACATAAATTTTGAATAAGCATTAAATTGTGACTGTATGGTAGCCTTACATTGATTTTTAATAAGTTTACAAGTTTGATTAATGCCTGTTATTGGCAATGATATTTGTAATTTTTTAGCTTTAGTTTTGAAACTAGTTCCTCAGTAATAAAGGATGATTGTGAACCAGAGTCCAAAAGGGCTCTACATTCATGAATTTTGCCAAAATTATCCAGTATATTTATTATTGCAGTAGGTAATACAGTTTGTATGATCTTTGAGTTATTTGTGTTAATATTAGCATGATTTTTAAATACTTTTGTTTCAAGATTCTGTTTACCATTTGATAATTCATGTAAATGTAAATTTGTGTTAGAATTGGCATTGTTTTCTGTTATTAAATATGTATGTGGTGGTGTTTGTGTGTTTATATTTGAATTCTCTACATTATTATTAATATGCTCTGTGTGTTCTGTAGATTTGTTTTCATTTAAGTGCAAAAATGAACTATGTCGCTTCTTGCAAGTTTTACATGAGTAAGTCGATTTGCATTGTTTGTTTGTATGACCTGGCCTAATGCAATTAGTGCATAACCCAAGCCTCTTAACTTCTTTAAAGCGCCTATCTACAGGCCAACTTAAAAAAGTTTCACATTGATTGTTAAAGTGATTGTTACGGCAAAAACTGCAAATAACAGAACCTTGCAGCTCTAAATAATTTTTAGTAGTATATTTATCATCTTTAACCTTGTGTTGCTTAGTAAAATCAGAAACAATTTTCTCCAATAATTGGTTAGATAAAAACTTTTAGATAAAGACCCTAAAAACCTGTCAAATGTGGGAAATTGATTTCTATCAGGATTCATAATTTCCCATTCTTTTCTGGAATGCAAATCCAGCTTTTGCACACAAATAAAAATTAATAAAGTGTACCAAGTCTCCACTAATTGACCCAAAGAATTTAAGCTTCTTACACTTTTTTGAAGAGTGTCAAAAAATATGCGCATTAATGATGCTGATTCGTGTTTTATAGGAGTTAAATTAATTATGGATTGTATATGTTTATCAACAATTAGCCTCTTGTTCTCAAATCGTTCCCTAAGTATGTCCCAAGCTAAATCATAATTTATTTCAGTGACATCAATTGCTTTAATAGCTTGAGCAGCTTCACCTTTCAAAGAACACTGTAAATAATAGAATTTTTGTACTTTTGCTAAGTCTTGGTTACTGTCTACTAAGGCACTAAAAGTGTCCACAAAACCAAACCATTGCTCATAGGCACCACTAAATGTAGGGAGATCTAACGAGGGTAAATGCACTTGTGACTTTGTAGAGTTATTTGCCACTGTGTTCTGACTATCACTAGACTGGGAACTTGATTTTGCTTGAATATTTACATTTGATACATTTCTTCTAGGATCTTGAGAGCACAGTGCTTTTGCTCTACTTATTACAGAATAATATTGATCTTCAAATGTGTCCCTTTCACTTACCTGAGTTTCATCAATAAGCTCAATCTGTGACTGAACCTCATCGCACAATTCCCAAGTTTGCTCAGCTTTATTTAATCTCTCATCCAACTCAAAATAATCAGCATTTCCAGACAGCTCAAATTTGTTTAAGTAGGTGATAAATTGAGTAATTTTATTTTACGTCTAATCTGTCCACGCTTAGTTGTTAAAGCTTTCAGTTGTTCTGGGGAAGTCATTTTCAACTATTCCCTGTAATTGATTTGTGAGTAAATGAGTGAAAATGCCCCAAATGACATATAAAGAGTAAAACACTCGGCTTGATTTATTATTCGGTACTGTTTGTCCTAATGAAGCTATTATGATTTGAGACCCAAGGTACGAAAGGATACAGAAAGAAGGATTTGTTTTCTTCAGTTGCCCAATGCCCTTACTGCACACATAAACAGCTTGATATCCTGGGTATTTCCAATTGCTTTCTTGATGCTGGATGGCTGGTAATTCTTATATCCGCTTGTCGAAGGACCATATGTTTGAGTTTGCTTTATTTTTGGATAAATGAGTTATCCTGCGTTTTTTGGGATATTGTTAAAACACTCCACACTTAGTTTTTGTATTTTTTAATAAGAACTTTGTTTAAATTAATTAGAATAGTCCGGCTACACAAAACGTGCCATGTGGTTATTAATATATATATATTACCGGAGTCATTATTTGAGGTTACGCGTTCGCACTTTCAAATGTCAATTGTCACAAATGTCTTGTTAAAGGTTCAGACAGAAGATACGCATCATATACACTTATAACTGGATGTGTACCATCAAACGCCTACAAATTACAATAAGCTACAAATAACAATATTGTCACGTTTAGTTTATGAGCCCTTTCTGATTCATTAATTAAACTGACTCACGACGTTAAACGTCTTGCCGGGATCTCAGTTTTAAGGATGGAATCAAACACTGAGTTTTCTATTAAACACTTAAATCCATTAAATACGGTATACTCAAATGGGTCTGCACAATACGGTCATAAACACACTAAAAGTTGACAATTTAACAATTGTACTTACATAGATTCATAAGCTGAGGACTTAGCATTTTCTGGCGGCTGGCTTAGTCACTTTCGTGTTGGAACAATTCTGGAGAATGGACTATTTAACTTGATCTTCTTTTCCGAGGAGAGTCGACATCTCGACTTCCTGGTTCAGCTGGTCGCACTACTGTCGATTGGTTCACACTCTCCCTATACTGCTGAAATCGGCGTGTTTTATACCCGATTGATCGGCTGACGTAGTTTGTTATTGTTCGTCGCCTATTTTTCATATTCCTGCAAAGCAGGTGGTGGTGACTCATCACCGATATGGTGCACTCGGTGCATCTTGGTGCGACCTTGCCTCGTGCGCTTAATATTTCGCAATCCACGAATATTCTTATGTTTTTAAGTCAATAAGTCCATCTTTTGAATTAATGGATTTTCCATTCGTGACATATGCCTCCGCCACAGAAAAGCTGGTCCCCAGTTTTAAAACAAAAGATACTATATACTCTCCTTAAAAACAACCATCTTGAAAAAATATCTAACTTGCAACAGTATTATACAATTAAACCAAAATTTCAGATTGACGTACATAAAAACCATTAGAACAATCGATAAGTTACGGTACTATTAAGTACATTATGATTAAAGCATAGTATTGCTTATGATTAACACAAATAACTTACTAATAAACCCAGAAAAGGATAATGGAGTAGAATTATAAAGAAAGAAGTATCTAGTCTTCGAAAATATCAATTATTGAATGTGCGTAAAATACTTTACTCCATTTGCCTTACATCGCTTCCATTTAAATAATTTTTTAAATCTAACATAGTTTAATAGCGCAACACAGAGAACATTATTGTTAAGCCGAGAATAGTTCACTCTTACCACGAAGATGTTCACTGCGCATAACTAAATGCCAATATAATGTTACGTATTCCTTATTACTTGCATCAAATTGATGGATGTGACGTGGGTAAAAGTCCAATGACGTGTTGGTATTGCGTGTGGACTATGTTGTATACCAACGTCAACAGTCGTGGAAGAAATTAAATGTCTTCAACGGAGCAGGATCAACGTGTGGTATTATTTCGATCTGGCTTGTTGACTCTCATGTGTGCGTTTACATGAAATAAAAATAGGAACAAAGGTTAATATGTGTTCATTAAGGCTTAATATACTTATATCCAAAGTATAATCTGCATGCAGTGTTACGTATTACTTTATGAAGTTAACTGACATGTTAAAATAAACAGGAATCCGGTCCTGAAACTAAAAAGTTTGAACTCCGTAAGTATAAGACGCTCTAGTTTTCATTTTATGGAAAGTAGAACGTATTTGCCTGTTTAAAAAAAACAGAAACATTAACCGTTTCTAATTAACTTCAAATCCTTTTGGAGAAGTTTGTTATATCAAAAATTGGATGTAATATCTTCAATCAAATGTTTTTCCTTCATTGATTTCTGTAAAAATAAAAATATGCCATCAGTATGTAAATGCAAGTAGGTATTAAATGATTAACTTAAATCCTTTCTGGCGTATTAAAAAAAACTCTAATTATTGCATTACCACAAATTTGCATTGTTTGTCTTGATTTCACTTTGCCTTACAAAGCTGAATCAAGGCTAAAGTTTGTCATCATTCGGATTATCAGCCGGACGAAGTAGAAATAAGCGATGTACGCTTTTATTTTAGTCCCTGAGCTGATGTATTTTCGTAACTCTTTACTTCGTGTGGTATAATTCATAATATACCATGTATCTGTCTTACTATTTTCCAAATAGTATAAAAATCAGAATAGGTAATAAGTAGTATCTTGTTATTGTATTATCCCTATATTTCCAAAAGGCTCTAACTGAGCAACAAACGGCTGTGCTACCGCTTGCTCTAGATCATCTCTAGTTTGAGGATTAATGGGCCCCCCTGCTCGCACTTGCGCCTGGTTATCCGGATTTGGGCACAGAGCCGGATTGCGGACAACCTGACTTGCGTGGGATTCAGGTGGTCCCATAAGTTTGTGGTCCAAACGCACCTCCAGAAGATGCGCCAGCAGAATTCACTTCTGATGTTTCAACCCTTTGTTGTGTTTGGGGTACTACTGGTACCCGAAACTGGTGAAACGTAGCATTTGGTATATAAGTATGCGTGTATTGGGAATGATTCGGTTGATTCAAAAATTACGTAATGAAAATCAATATGCACATAATGTAAACCGTCTTCCTAACTCGGACTATTTAAATTAGTCATTTATTTATGCGCGCAGCGACACATTCATTTCTCATCGCTCGCGAATTAGTTGCGTTCATCGCAAAAATGCATAAACAACTATATGTTCAAGGTGATTATTACACCGACAATATTAATTTTTTCATATATTTATCTTTATTCGTTGGTAGGTACCTACATGGTCTCATTGAGATATTATTCCGAATTGGTTAACCAGCGAATTCCATGGTTTTAAGCATGGTGCACTCATTAACCTTTCTGATAACCTAATATGACAAGTGTTCAAGTTTCAAAATTTGCTACTAGTATCTTGACATCTTGACCGTGCAATACAGTCTTTACTTGTCAATGTTCAATAAGTCTTCAATTAATCCATTTACTCATACAATGAAAAATCACGATACAAAACTCAAGTGTACACTTTTTAACTTTTATAATAACAATGGTCATTTTTCTTAATTATTCTCATATGCTAAAAATTTGCATGTCAAAACGAAATTACAATGATATTTATCCATACGCAGTTTTTGTAAACGATCGTACCACGATGACTTAAATAACAAAGTGATTACCATCTGTCTGCGGCATAAGAAAAGAATTACATAATCAATTGGTTAGGTTACGTACCTATATATTGTCACGTTAAGGGTTGGTTGAGGGGGAAGAATACTCAGGTTTCCACAGGTAACCCACTCTTTATTATGTAATAGTGCCTTAATGTCTAGACGATAATCTTACCCCCAGATGACTAAGATGGCGGGGATCATGACGTGATCTGGCTTCTAGGTAAAGGTACACGGGGGGCAACGCTTTAGCGGTGGTAAATGAACCCTAGACTTAGGTCCGAGGGCATTCACCGAGCCGGCAAAGACGTGGAGAACCTAACAAAGGGAGGTAAGCTGGAACGGCAACTTAGGCTGCGCGCCCACACTATTTCCTTTGCTAGGGCTGATCAGGGGTGTGGCACTTGGTCACCTACTGCTCCACGATTATGTACAGTGATCTGTACGTGCTTTTGGTACAGTATTTATACTCACATCATGACCCCAATTCTCCAATCTTGCTGACACAAACATGGTACTGGGGGAGACCGGGGCAACTTAAGGTAACGGCACCTAGTGTAATGTCTATGTTACATGCCCCTCCCCTACAAAGTGTTCGCCCCGGACACTAAGATACCCTAACTGTACAATTCTAACATCGCTTATATACTAATAGGTGGGTTTATGTGGTGGAACGAATCCTTTATTTATCAAAAGTCTTATAATCTAAGCCACTAATCACATTGTGCGCCCGAGGATTTGCCTGAACGTTCCAGCATCCTTGGCCGCTACTCAGTTCACGGATACCAAGGCTACTAGCTCACGGGTCGTACTGGTGCTGTCATCTATTGGCGCCTGCTGTGAAACTGTTTACTGGCCGGTGGTTCGTCTCGGTCCGGTGTATGGGTTGTGTGCTAGGTGGCGTTGTTGCAGTGTGGCCTGGTATCATGGAAAAATATGTTTATATTTTTTTTTCTTAAAAATATGTGTTCATTAACGATAATTATGTTCTACTACCTTACTAATTTCCCTTACTCTGAATTGTCTACCCTTTTTTTTTTTTTGTACTGCTACTACTGCTACGAGGATTTGGGCGCCCTGTGTTCCTCATCATCCCCCTCTTCTTCTTCTTCTGATATGTCCCCCAATGTCCATTCGTCATAGAATGGTAGTATTCGGCCTATGTGTACCACATCAGTTTTTATGCCTCCCTCTTGCTTTACCTCGTAATTTACCTCGCTTATTTTTTTTGTAACTCTATATGGCCCAAACCACCTTAACAACAATTTCTCGCTCTTGCCCACTTTTCTTATTGGTATGAATATTTTTACTCTGTCCCCAACTTCATACTCCCCTTCTCTATGTTTAGCGTCGTAGAGCTCCTTATCTTTCCCTTGTTTTTTCTGTATGTTGTCTACGGCCAATGCCCTTATTATCAACGCTTTTTCCCTTAGCTCTTTGGCATTCGTGCTCGTTTCTTTATCCAAGAGTGCTGCATCCAACGGCAGAGTCGGGCTTCGTGCAAATATTAATTCAAAGGGCGTGAATTGTGTTGTCTCCTGTTTCGCCGTCTTGTACGCGAAGGTGACGAAGGGCAGGTACGAACACCAGTCCGTTTGTTCCGTGTTACAATACAGAGACAGCATGTCGGCTAGTGTTTTGTTTAGCCTTTCCGTCAATCCATTGCACGAAGGGTGGTATGCTGTGGTGAAGGTGCTTTGGACGCAGATTATTTGTTGAAGCTCTTGCACTATCTCTGACTGGAAAACCTTTCCTCTGTCGCTCAGAATAGTGCGGGGCACACCATGTATTAAGAGCACTTTTTCTAGCAAGAATTTTGCTACCGGCCCTGCCTTGCCGTTGGGTAGAGCTGCAGTTATCGCGTACCTAGTAGCGTAGTCGGTTACCACCACAATGGTTGTTTTTCCCTGACTGCTTTTTCGAAAAGGACCCAACAGATCTATTCCCAGCTGATCAAACACTTGTCCCACTTGAATAGGCTGTAGTAGCCCTAGGGGTTTTCTGTTTGAGGGTCCTTTCCTTGCTTGGCAATCCCTGCATCCCCGGATGTATTTGTGCACATCCTTCACCATGTTGTCCCAGTAGTATTTTGGACTTAGTCTACTCAGAGTTTTGGTCATACCCATGTGACCACTTGTGGGTGCGTTGTGGGCTTCCCATAGCACTTCCTCCCTTAGTGCCCGTGGTATTACGAGCGCATATTCTAATCTGTGGTGGCTTTGTATAATATGTTGTCCTTTACCCTGAAATTCTTTGCCTTTCGTCGCGTTATTGCGTCGCTGTTGCTATTTTCAGGGTCTATGATTACTTCTTTTAATTCCCTTAGATCCTTGTCTCTGTTTTGTAGTTCGTCCATCTTCACTGTCGAGATGGTGAAGGTGGGCACGTCATCTAATTCCTCGATTTCCATATTATCTATATGTAGGGCGGGGTTGCGCGATAGACAGTCTGCGTCTTGATGCTTGCTGCCTTTCTTGTATACCACCGAGTAGTCGAACTCGGCTAGTTTTAGTGCCCACCGAGCTAACCGCCTAGAGTGGTCTTTTATGTTATGTATCCAACAGAGAGCATGGTGGTCGGTGACTATTACCACTGGTCTTCCGTAAATGAGATGTCTCAAGTATGTCATTCCCCATACAGCGGCCAGCAGTTCCAGTTCACTTATAGAGTAGTTTTTCTCAGCTTTTGACAGTGACCTGCTTATGTATGCTATGGGGTGGTTTTGCTTGTCATCTCCTTCCTGCAATAGTATCGCCCCAATGCCCTCTGTACATGCGTCTGTGTGGAGTGTGCACCCGATGTTAGGGTTGTAGTGTTTCAACACCGGGGCTGTTGTCAGCCGTTCTTTCAGTTCCTGAAATGCCTTTTCTTGTTCTGTGCCCCAATGAAATTTGTTTTTCTTTGTGGCCTCATGCAGGGGCCGTGCCAATACTGAATAATTTTTTATGAATTTCCTGTAAAAATTGCACAAGCCCAGGAAACTTTGAAGTTCTTTCGTTTTCTTCGGCGCCGGGAATTCTTTAATCCCTGCTAACTTCCCTTCTTTCTTTGACCCCGTCTGTGCCCCCAGAGCACAGTTTTCGTACCGTCCGAATCTGTCATGCATACCGTAACCGTCTGTTTACCCTGGCTGGGAAAACCGTTTCGAAACCGTCTTAGTTCTCCGTACCGTTTCCCGTTCTGAACACAAGTTCACAGATAGACGTGAACTCTGTCTTCGACTGTGTAAAAGCTCCCCAGGTATACGAAGCGAGTTCCTTGGTTACGCTTCTCCAAATAAAACTAAGGTGGCGCCCGAGTTTCGAAGCACCTACCCCTAGGTGTAGCAAAAACCGTACCAGGACCGGTACGTAAAGGCGGTTACAAATTGGCGCCCGAGCAGGGACCGTTTTTCTGATTTTAGTGACAGACCGTTTTTCTGATTTGAGTAACAGACCGTTTTTCTGAATTTTCCGTTTTTCCGTTTTTACCGAAAGCCGATCTCTGTCTACGATGAATACCGAACAGGAATTGCCGACAACCCCTTCTCTTACGCTTCCTTCTAGCACAACCGTGACATTTACAACCTCTTGTGGTATACCGTCAATTTGGTCCTATTTACCGAACCTATCCGTTAACCCTTCCGCTACCGCTGCTTTCCAAACTACATTGCAACCCTCCGCTATTCAAACCGCATTCTATCCTGAAGTAAATAACACCGAAGTACCGAGGTATTCACCGCTACCGTTTCCAAATTGCAAGTCAGCCGTAGAACCGAGTCAACACTCGTATAAGCCGGTGTATTTAAAAGTCGAGGACTGGCAAATTTTCTTTAGTGAACAAGATGACCCGGTTGCCTTCCTGGAACGACTTTTAGAGATATGTGATTCTCGAGGAATTAATCCTGATCTACTGTTGCCGCAACTGCCGATTTTATTACGAGGTAAACCTGCACTTTGGTTTCGTAACAACCGTCACCGTTGGAGTACATGGAAACAATTTGCATCCGATTTTCGCTCATTTTATTTTCCGTTAAATTATATCGACGACTTGGAAGCCCAGATTAGTCGCCGTTTGCATCGTTCTGATGAAACCGTTAATAATTACATCACAGAACTTCAGACTTTGATCCGACGCCATGGAGACATAAGTCCAGAGCAAGAAGTGAGATGGTTATACCGAAATCTGTTACCGCAGTTCCGACAAATGATCCGACGTACGGATTTTTATGATGTTTTCACGTTGTCTCAACAAGCTCGAGAGACTGAAAGTTTATTGAACGAATTACAACATACTCAAGCTTGTAGTGGTCCGCCCCGTTCATAATTTTTGCAAAGAGAAGCCGAAACAGAGCGACCGATCAGACCGTTACCGCGACAACATCACCGAGAGTCCCGAGAACAAAGACTCTCAATGACCGAAAGAAATAACCGTCAAGAAACAACCGAAGCAACCAGAAATTTTCCCGTTGAGAACCGTGTCACTACCTGTTGGCGATGTGGAGAAATAGGTCATTACCGCACGGAAGTACACGACCACCTAGGTTATTCTGCTCCAGATGTGGGCGACAAGGTGTACAGACACGACAATGTACTTGTCACCAACAGGGAAACTAGATAGGCGTCGTTTTACCCCGAGGAGTAGACGACGAACCGACCAGCAATCCTCGAAGCTGACTACCGAAAGTTTACCGACTTGTTTCTGTACCGTCTGTTACCGTACCATCCGTTTCCGTCCCTATTGTCACTGAAAATTCACCGTCCGTTTCTGTCCCGTCCTTTACCGAAAGTTTACCGACCATTACCGAAATCCCAGAGATTGCACTTACGAATGCAGACAACCGTCCACGCTTACCGGTTTATGTTTGTGGCTTCCAGTTTTCCGCTTTAGTGGACACAGGCGCATCAAGCTCTTACATTGGAGACATAGTAAAGAGATGGTGTGATGCAAACGAGGTGGAAACAATAAAACCGACTTTGACTAGTGCAAGGGTAGCTGATGGTAAACTAATCGAAATCCAACTGGCTTATAAACTAAGAATGGAGTTTGAAAACTTAGTGATCACCGAGGAGATGCGTTATTTACCGCAATTAACTGTTGATATTGTTTCGGGAATGGATATTTTAAGTCGTTACTCGTTTACTATAGACCTGCAAAATGGAATGGTTACTTTAAAGGCAGAAGCTGTTCCTGCCATGGCTGCGTGTAGCAGTTCCAACAAATCAACACATCACTGCCTTTGCAGTTGACTACAGAAGAAAATAACCGACTACAGAATTTCGTAGACACCGAATTACCTAAATTTAAGCAGATAAAATAGGTAACACCTTTGATAAAGCACACCATTCACTTACTGCAGACAGAACCCATAAAACAACGATATCAGCCACGCAATCCTCACATGCAAGAAATAATTAGTACCGAAGTTGAACAAATGCTGCAGGATGGAATATAATTGAACCGTCAGATAGCCCTTGGAGCTCACCTGTGGTCAATGTTCGGAAAAAGGATGGCAAGCACCGTTTCTGCATTGATTTTCAGAAAGTCAATGAGGTGACCCGCAAAGACGCTTACCCATTACCGTTTATAAATGCCATTCTGGATAAACTGCGAAGAGCCCGCTATATTTCAAGTATAGATTTAAAGCAAGGATATTGGCAGGTAGCACTTGATGACCAGAGGAAACCGATAACCGCTTATACCGTTCCTGGGATGGGTTTATTTCAATTTAAAGTTATGCCTTTTGGTTTGCATTCAGCCCCCGCCACGTTTCAACGACTTATGGACAAAGTTATTACTCCTGATTTAGATCCTTTCTGTTTTGCATATCTGGATGATATCATTGTACTGGGTGAAACGTTTGAACATCATCTTAGTATGCTTTCGCAAGTTTTCAACCGTCTTAAAGCCACAAATTTACGTGTAAACCCAGAAAAATGTCAGTTTGGGAGAATCTCTTCGTTATTTGGGTCATTTGATCACCGATCAAGGAATAAGTACCGATCCAGAGAAAGTAGCCGCAATAAAGAAACTACCGCCGCCGACCAATGTAAAAGGGATACGTCGATTTCTTGGCGTAGCTTCATGGTATCGCCGTTTTGTCAAGGATTTTTCGAAAATCGCCGCTCCCTTGAACCGACTGTTAAAGAAAGGTGTCAAATGGACATAGACTGTTGAACAGCAACAAGCTTTTGATACGCTGAAGACTTGTCTAACCGAAGCCCCAGTTCTGGCTTGTCCAGATTTTTCTCGTTCGTTTGTGTTGCAAACAGATGCCTCAGATAATGGGTTAGGTGCTGCTTTGATTCAGCATAGTTCAGATGGTGACCACGTCATAGCTTATGCAAGCCGAAGTTTTGCAAAAGAAGTTTTCCGTTACCGAAAAAGAGTGTTTAGCAATTGTATGGGGCATTGAGAAAATGAGACCTTATTTGGAAGGATATCATTTTACCGTTGTTACTGACCATCAATCCCTATGTTGGCTACACTCTCTTAAAAGTCCTGCCGGCCGTTTAGCACGTTGGAGTATATACCTTCAGCAATATGATTTTGACATTAAGTACCGAAAAGGAGTGTTAAATAAAGTAGCTGATACGCTGTCCCGAGAACCGTTACCGACAAATTTAGAGCAACAATCTTGCGCAGAAGTAACCCTTCTGGAAGATTTTGAAGAATACTCTTGGTACAAAGCTAAGAAAGCTGCCGTTGAAGCAAATCCTTCTGCTTTTCCCGATTATTGCGTGAAAGAGGGACGTTTATACCGACATTTCTGGGACCTGAATAATATGGCCGATACCGACTCGACTGATTCTTGGAAGTTATGTGTTCCGAAAGCCGCACGCCGTACCGTTTTAGAAGAGAATCATGATGCACCGACTGCTGGACATTTAGGAATAGCGAAAACAACCGTTAGAGTAGCCAAGCGATATTATTGGCCCGGCATGTTTAGGGAGATTGCCAAGTATATACGAAACTGTTCGTCATGTTGTAACATAGTTAGTTGAAGTTGTAACAGTTCATTGACATGCATAGCTAAGTATTATTATTAATCGTATTGCATCAATCGGTTCGCTATTATAAGTATTTTATGTATACACAGCAACCTATATTATATTGTATGAGTAGGCATAATAGAGTACGATAAATATAATCGATCTATTCAGCAAATATATATACAATACAGGGAACTTGCCGGGGCATCATTTACTACCTTTACATGGCGATCCTGCTAATTTTTCGTGGACTTCTAATTAAATAGTAAAAAGTAAAAGTTAAAAGAAAAGTGTAGTGCCATATAAGAGCGATATTTTACAGTGATGGTGCGTGGTACATTGATGATCTATAGTTTGATCCATTTTGCCGCAGTCTCGTTAATTTCGTAATGTATCCGATGCCGACAAATCTGCTTAGGAACTGAGCGTGGTATAAATGTGAACTAAGATGGGGCAAACCAAGTCAAAAAATACCAAGCAAGAAGTAACGGAAAATGGCGTAGTTAACTCCAATTTTATAGTACAAGAAGCTGAGTACAACATCACTAAAGACATCAAAGTGGTTCTGTATCTTATTTTCGCTATGTTGACAATGCTCTGATTGTGGAGAATTATTCGGGCTGTCAAGAAAAATATGAAGAAGCAGATCCGCCGCGACATGGCAGCAGTCTCTTTAGCATCTATAAGAGAAACGTAATGTTGAGTAAGTAAACGTAAGAGTTGTTCCGGTAAGCGTGTGCGCGACGTGCGCGTATGTACAGTGATAGTGATGTGCTGTTTATTGTGCACAAACTCAAGTGTCTTCAGTGTTAAGTTCTTATGTGTAACTGTGCAAAAGAAAAGTAAGCAATAATTAGTCGTAGTAAATAGTTTATTAAACTGGGTTTTATAATGAAACTTTTAAATTGATTTTAATTCAGGCGTTTAAAAATTTTATTATAGGTATTATTGTCTATATGACTATTCTGTAGTTACTATCTTAAAACTGCAGTATTTGGATCAATTTTATTATTTTTGATAAATGACTAGTAAAGGATTAACAGAAGTTAAGAAAATTTACGAAACTGCAAAAAGCTTTTCAAGTAATATCAATAAAGAATCTACCGAGAGACGCGGAAATTTAGACAGAGTAAATAAATTACTTGTACAGATAGGTTTAATCGAAAAAGAGTTAAGCAACTTTAAAACTCAAGTTTTAAAAGGGAGTCAGAGCCCAGAGGAATTATTGGCAGCAGCAGCGCCCTATATAAAAGAAACTGAAAAACTAAATTTTAATTCCAGACAAACACTGCTAGAACGTTTAAAAAGTATCGTTGAAATATCAAAAATGTCGACAAGCACCGTAGAATTTTTTAGTTTGGCTAGTAAATTAGTTCCAAGTCAATTCGATGGTAACTCCGAAAATTTACAGTCATTTTTAGATGCATTAACTTTACTTAAAAACAATTGCGAAAATCAACTTGCTAACGCTGTAGCTTTTGTGAAAACTCGTTTGACCGGAAAAGCGCGAAGTCTTATTACGAATGAAAATACAATTGACGACATAATTATTAAACTTCAAAATTCGATTAAAGGCGAAACTTCACAATTATTGACTGCAAAAATTTTACATCTGAAACAAAACGATAAAGAAGCCGCAAAATATGCTTCTGAAGTGGACGCATTAGCGCAAAAATTACAATCAGCCTTTATTGCAGAGGGCGTACCAGCGGAAGTTGCTCAACGGTACACGGTTGAAAATACTGTGCGAGCATTTAGCCAAAATGTCAGTAGTGAAAGAGTTCGATTAATAATGGAGGCTGGCACGTTTTCTTCGGTACAGGAAACTATTACTAAGTTTGTGAATGTTAGTTCGTTGGCACCGTCTTCGGCAAATATTTTTCAGTTTAGGCAAAACAATTTTCATAATGCGCGACGTCACTTTAGGGGCACAGGTCCACGTAATAATAGTTATAACCAGCATTTCGATAGGAGTTTCAATAGATATTCTAACAGTTACAATAGAAATTCTAATAATTTTGGAAACAATATTAATAATTATAGAGAACAATTTAGAGGCAGTAATAGAAGCAGAGGCGCATTTAATAGAGGTTTTAATCGTGGTAACACATCTGCTAGGTACTATAGAGGCTCTAGTCCTAATTTTGTTGGCTTTTCGGAGTCGGGAAACGGATTGGAGCACCAATCGAGCCAAGAAGCGACTCGGTTGGGCGATATGTAACCATATATAGTTTTAGTCTGACATTTTCAAATTTTGTGAAAGTTGAGTTAGAAATGACTGGTTCAGTTAGTACGCTACTAGTAGACACCGGAGCTGACATATCAATTTTTAAACGTTTATCAGTAAATCCTGATCAATTGGTTGATTTTTCTCGAGCCACTAGCATCAAAGGTATCACAGAAGACCTAACTAATTCATTAGGTGTTGCAAACACAAATATTTTTATCCAAGGGTGTACGTTACCTCACAAATTTCATATAGTTGATTCTAATGTTCCAATACCATGTGACGGAATATTGGGTAGAGATTTTTTAGTTGCTTACCAATCAATAATAGATTATTCTAACTGGAATATGACGGTACACTTAAAACACAAAAAGTTAACAATTCCAATTTTAAGCAGTCCTGAAAAGAATGTGTTCCATATTCCTTCTAGATGTGAAGTTATTAGAGAGATTGACGTTTTGAAACATTTGACACACGACGTTGTGGTGTTAAATAAAGAATTAAAGCCTGGTGTATACTTAGCTCGTAGTATAGTATCTCAAAAACATCCGCTTGTAAAAATCTTAAACACAACATTTGAAAATGTAACTGTAGACATGTCTAATCTTGAAACTATCAGTCTCGATAAATTTAACATTTACAACATAGAAACAGAAAATCAAGATAGACATGTTCAACTCTTAAAAGAACTTAATCAAGATGTCCCAGACTTTGTTAAAAAAGATCTGCTACAACTTTGCGAAGATTATTCAGACGTTTTTGGATTAGAAACAGATAAATTAACATTTAACAACTTTTACACACAAAAATTAAAAGTTATTGACAAAAAACCTATTTATATTAAAAATTATAGAGCTCCCAGAGCACTTAAAGATGAAACAAATCGACAAGTTGAAAAATTGTTACATAATAACATAATCGAACCATCTTGCTCAGCATACAATAGTCCGGTTCTATTGGTTCCTAAAAAATCGCAAACTGATCAGAAAGCGTGGAGATTATGTATTGACTTTAGAGCTGTAAATAAGGTACTTATAGGAGACAAGTTTCTAGGTCATAAAATAACAGACAAAGGTATTTTGCCCGATGAAACTAAGTACGATATTATAAACAAATATCCGACGCCGCGAGCTGCTGATGAGGTAAAAAGGTTCGTTGCCTTTTGCAACTATTATCGAAGGTTTATACCAAATTTTGCAACTATCACATTACCTTTAAATTCGCTAACTAAGAAAAATGCTGAGTTTGTATGGTCAAGCGAATGCGAAAGTTCATTTAACCGTTTAAAGCAAGCACTAATTAGTCCTCGCATTTTGCAATATCCGGATTTCTCAAAACAGTTTATTTTAGTTACTGACGCATCCCAACTTGCTTGTGGTGCAGTTCTTTCACAAAATTTTAATGGTCAGGAACTACCTATAGCTTATGCATCTCGTATGTTTACAAAAGGCGAGTCTCACAAACCAACTATTCTTAAAGAACTCACAGCTATTCACTGGGCAATAAAGTACTTTCGTTGTTATTTATATGGACAAAAATTTTTAGTCAAAACAGACCATAGACCTCTTGTTTACTTATTCTCTATGAAAGACCCGTCGTCCAAATTAACCAGAATACGATTGGATTTAGAAGACTTTGACTTTGATATAGAATATATAAAAGGAACAGATAATGTAGGCGCAGACGCCTTATCTCGAATAAATATTTCGGATTTGCAGGAAATCAGAAACACGGCTCAAATATTAGCAATTACCAGATCAATGACTAAGACAAACCAAAATTTTAATAAACACACTACTACTGGGGATAAACAATTATCACGTACTGAAGAACCTCAGATTTATGAAGCCCTTAATAATTATAATGTATTGAAATTTCATTCCTTAAAATTTGAAATTGATAAAGAATGCATTCACATTATTATTAATTATCGCAAAAAGAGCGCTCGTTGTTGGCTTTCAATTACTAATGGCAATTTTTCATTACCGAAACTATTGTCTAAGCTGAATAACATGGCTGGTGATAGTAAGTTTACACATTTGCGATTGAATTTAAATGACAAGATTTTCACACGGTGCACCGTAAATGAATTAAAGGAAGTAGGGCATAAAATACTTTCAAAAGTTAAAATTGTTTTATGTAAAGAAAGAAAATTAATCAAAGACAATGACGAGAAACTTAACTTAATCAAACAATTTCATGATGATCCTATGTTAGGTGGACATTGTGGCCAGAAAAGATTATTGAAAAAATTAAGGTCATTTTATCTTTGGAAAAATATGTCACGTGACATCGCTAAATATGTTAGGCAGTGTCATAAGTGTCAGGTAAATAAAGCCGCCGTAAAACACATAGAACCTTTAACTTTGACTCCAACTCCTCAAAAAGCTTTTGACATTGTCTGTATAGATACAATAGGACCACTTCAAAAATCAAATCACAATAACTGTTATGCAGTGACGCTTCAATGTGAACTAACTAAATACATCGTAATACTTCCAATACCCAATAAAGAAGCTTCCACAGTAGCACGAGCTATCTTTGAAAAATTTATCTTAGTATATCCCTTCAGCGCCCATATGAATTTGTAATAAAGAATCGAACTGATTCTTCGCATAATTTACTTAAAATAATGCAATAATAAAAAGAAAACACCGTAATTTATATTATTTTTTATATTTTTTGCAAAAAAAGGATGTCACCTAGGGGTGACACTGAGCATAAAAACTTGAATACAAACAACATCAGTCTAAGAACTAAAAAGGCGATAAAGTTTCATTGGCTGTGGAACTGATACCAGCAATGAATGTGCAAACCCACTTTGCACTGTTTGCACATAATCCGTGTTCTTTGGTGACATAGACCACATCTTCTCTGAGTACAATTTTCCTGACTATGCTCTTTAGGGGTTCCACTAAATCTGACCTCAGGAAGAACTCTTTCTGCTACTGAAGATCCACAGGACTGGTTTTTCTGAGGAGGAGTTCCATATTTTTGTAAGTATGTATTTACAATAATTCGACGAAATTGACAGTAAGTTAGTTTTTCTTCTTTATGATTCTGTTTCATAAGTTGCCAAGCATTCTGGCAAGCTGCATCAACGCCAAATGCAAATAAAGGGTACCACCACTTTCGTCCTCTGAAGCTAATTCGCATTGAATGAATATTTTCATCAAAGCGATCCACACCTCCCATGTATCTATTATATTTTTGGACTACAGCTGGACATGCTACTTGAAGTTTGGATCTTTTTCCTCCTACAGAACCAATTCGATCAACTTTTTGAATAGGTGTTACATTATGGCAGTTTGTCGCTAAAGTAACAATGCTATTATCATGCCACTTCAAGGCCAGCAATTTTGATTCAACTTTGAAGGAAAAACTGCCCCTTTTTTCTTTCTTCAAAAGCTTACTCTCAGTTAGAGGACATCGTCTAAGTCGATTTTCCCGAATTGTTCCTGTTCCACCGTTGTTATGCTGTGACAAAATATCTAGTAGCTCAAAACTAGTAAAAAAATTATCAAAGTAAAAGTTGAATGGTGCTAAGTGCTTAAGTAGCCTTGACTCTAACTCTAAAACTACAGCGGCACCTAGTCCATATTGATCTTGATACTTTAGCTGCGCCGTCTTTGCTCCTTGATATGGTTCGAAGCAAATCAAATACCCATTTCTGGAGGCTGCTGACCACAACTTGTATCCAAACCTAATAGGTTTACCGTGTATATGTTGTTTTGTGCCGTGTCTACCATAGTAGGGCACCATAGTCTCATCAACAGCTATGTGACTTGACGACGCGTTTTCATAGTTGGAAACAAAATTGTTGGAAAGAGTGGTAAGATATTTTCTTACTTTGCCAAACTTATCATTTTCTGGTAGGTTTGTGTTATCACTCAAATGCAAATATTGATGAATTTCGAGAAACCTGTTTCTACGTATAGCATTGGCTACCGGCTCGTTATGGGTATCGGACTTTATTTCCCAGTACATGCGAATATTTTGTGGAGTCAAATATCCTGTTAGAAGTAATACAGCTATGTATACTCTTACTTCCTTCTCAGTCAGGTTGAGTGAATGGTTTCTCTGCAATGCGTACAAATTTGACATTTCAACTATAATGTTTACTACTTCTTCTGAAAATAAAAGCTCAAACCAATCTACAGCTGTAAAATTAGGATCTCCTCTTTTACAAATTAGTTCTTCCGTATCTCCTCGACCAGCTATAGACGTAAAGTCGTCGAGATTGTTGGACCAACTGAAGTCGGATTTTGTTGATTTCTTTACTTTTTTATTAGAGATCTGAATAGATTTGTTAGGTTTGTCCTCAACGTCAACGTTGCATTTACCTGTAAACTTTACTTCTACGTGCGAACGTAAAATTCTGCCAGGCAAATGGTTGATATCAGCTTCATCGTCTTCGCCGCTTTCCTCGTCGGTAATTTCTCCATCGTCAGGTGGAAAAAGGATAACAGTATCTACCTCAGCCTCATCATCAGCTTCAAGAATTTCCTCTAACTCATGTAATTTCAGCCTGAGAATAAAAATGTTTATTTTTTATATTATACCCGTAGTGCCTAATGTCACCTCAAGGTGACAGATAATATTCAAGTCATAAAAACACTGGCCATCAAAAACATTTATGTAAACTAAATGAAACTATAAAAAGCAGTATACATTACACTTCCATAATACGCAGTATTGAATTTTACTACTTACGGTCTAGTGTTTTCCCAGGACTTTACACTTCTGCACTCGTAATTTCCTGCCATGATTGATAACACACTTACAGGAGAAAATTTAAAATGGTTGCCTGCGCAATATGTTTTTAGGTTATGTTACTGAAACGTTACATTGGTGGTGTCATCTAACGGTAGAAGCCGCAAGTTAAGCTAAATCGACTATGGTTGATAAATTAGAGGTCTTTAAAAATTAAACACCTGCAGGTGACACCGAGCGCTGTCGAGATATGGACCTATAAAAGAAGTAAGAACTGATTTAGGAACAGAATACAAGAATAAAATTTTTGAAAGTTTAGCAAAAATGTTAAATACGCCGCATAAAACTAGCACTGCGTATCACAGTCAGTCCATAGGTGGATGCGAGAGAAACCATAGAGTTCTTAATGAATTTATGCGAATGTACATTGATCAAGCTCATACAGACTGAGATATATGGACAAATTATTACACTTTTTGTTATAATACGACTCCTAGTACTTCATAACTACACACCTTTCGAGCTAGTATTTGGTAAAAGAGCAGACCTACCTGAAATATTTAATGGTTCTCGTGTAGATCCTTTATACAATTTAGAATCGTATGATCAAGAATTTCGATTTCGGTTGCAGTTAGCGCAAAATAAAGCTCGAGACTTTCTTGAAAAAACCAAACAAAAGCGTAAGTTGTATTATGATCAGCAAACTAGTCGACTACAAATAAGCCCGGGAGATTTTGTGCTTATAACCAACGAGGATCGTCAAAAACTAGATTCTTGGTTTGATGGTCCGTTTGAAGTCATATTAATTGAAGGTCCAAATTGCATTGTTAAAGACAATAACAACAAGCAGATTAAGGTTCATAAAAATAGAATTAAGAAATATAATGTCTCTTGATAATTAAGTTTAGTTCTAAGCTAGATAAACAGGCCTGTCTGTAAATATTGTAACTATTATAAATATCGAAAGTACACAGTGTAAATACCCTAAATGCTGTACGTACATTTAATTTATAGGTATATTATACTATTCTTAGCATTCATCGTGCCGGTAGTGTTCAACGTGCGAAGTGTTCAGTTATTAGTGTTCCTACTGTTTTTTTATTGTGGGCAGAATCTTAATGGGTCGTTGGTATTATTGTTGGTTTTTACTGTTTAAAACACATGAATTATACGCAAATTGGGATAGAAATATATTTAGGTTAGGTTAAGTTAAAGTACCACTGACTATACTTTATGTTATTGCTATAGTCGGAAAAGTAGTAGGTACAGAGAAAATTTTATCGTAAAAGTAACTATATTTTGAGAGTGTATAGCTTTAAGTACTAAAGATTGCAAATTTGTAATTAAATTAACTTAAAACAGTTTTAATTAACTTGGCATCAAAGTGCCCTTTGCAAGTGGCCATAGCAAAGGTCATTCTCTAGGAAAAAGAGGTGTAACATAGTTAGTTGAAGTTGTAACAGTTCATTGACATGCATAGCTAAGTATTATTATTAATCGTATTGCATCAATCGGTTCGCTATTATAAGTATTTTATGTATACACAGCAACCTATATTATATTGTATGAGTAGGCATAATAGAGTACGATAAATATAAGCGATTTATTCAGCAAATATATATTGAATACAGGGAACTTGCCGGAGTATCATTTACTACCTTTACATCTTTTTGTTTTCAACCTTTTTTTGTGGCAACTCTTGTAAATTTTGTAAATTCTGTAAATTGTAAATATTGTAGTTTGTTTGTTTTTATTGGTAATATACACGTGTACATATACAACTAACGGTTCGTTTGATTTCCTGCGAAATATCCAAGTGATGAAACGATTTTGGGTATTATAGGCCATTTTGTTCTTCACTGTCCTTTCAAACTGTGTTTCTGGCATTTCAAAGTTTGATACCGTTTTTCTCCTTGACTGTACTAAATTTTGAAGTGGTTTTTTGGGTTATTGAGTAGTAAATTTAACGAGGATTACAAAAATGTGCTTAAAACAGTCATTTTCTTACTCCAACTGAGTCACGTGACCGCCTGGCCAAATTATCCTCTATAACCACTCGATAAATGTCAAAACTGTAAAAATTTGCCTAAAATCTGCAAGAGTTTACACAGTTTTCGAAACAAAACGTAATTACTACTAATAATTAGTGATAAGTCCACGTGTTCAGCACTGTTCTTGGCTTACTAAAAATCATTTTGAAAATAAAAGAAAAAAAACTACACCTACCCATTAACGAACGAGTTGTGCGCTTCACCACAATCTTAACACCAAAGTTACTAGGAAACTAGGAACGCAGACAGTCTGTAAGAACTCGTTCGATATATACAATGTAGGTATATCAGGTAAGAACGTTAAGTAGACTGGCACAAAACTGTCTAGATGTGCGTGTTTTCCTGTTTCAGTAGTTTCTTCTCCATTGAGACGATAATAACAATGAATAACTAACTAACTACAAAATTACGACGAAATATTTTTTTTTTATCTTTGCGATGTAATATACAATAAACTTTATAGCTAGAAAATTAACAAACTTGCGCAAAATAATTATATAGCTGAGAAAGCAATATTTCCATGCTGACAGAATTCTCCAGTTTCCTGTAGAACAGAAAGAATATGAAGAAGTATGGCAGATAAAATCCACAAACTGGTCATGACGTTTGAAAATAAAATCAAATTATTGATTGCAAATGTACGATAATCTATAATGGCTGATTATTCAAAATCATTTAAGCTAAAAATATAAATAATGCAGAAGACGTATACAAAAATATTATATTGTACAACAAAGGTGAATAACATGTGTGAAGAAAGTTTTCTGGCATTCATATATCACGATGAAGATTGTCTGTTTGAAGACATTCAGCCGGTGGCAATTGCGTATTTATCCCTTCTCTAAACTGTTAAAGAATTAACCAATATCCTTGTAGGAATAGGAAAAAGCAATTCTGTTTCCTATACAACCTAAATACATTGAACTGATGAACTAAAAGACTAACTCATAATCTGCCTGCGTTCCTGATGGATTTCGTTAAGATTCATCCAAAATACGTCCGACAACGAACATTGTCAGTCACATTTCAAAAAGAGTGCACAAAAATCTTGTTATGTAATTAACAAGACTCATATATATGCGACTGAAGAATTTTCTTATTTCGAAATTAGTGCTGATTCTATCAATTTGACCTTATTTTAACCAAACTCGATATGATTAAGTATTATAGGTTATGAAATAAGATTTATTATTACCTACCTTATTAGATTTATTATTTTTAGATTACCCAAAATGTTGAAATCTCATTAACGTGAGGTTTCATCATAACACAGCATAAAATAATATTAAAGTGATTGATATAACAAACAAATTTAAAGTGGGTGACTTAGTACGTATTAGCAAGAGACAGGATTTTTACCCAATTGGACTACTGAACACTAAAAAATTAGTCAGATTAAACTTACAAATTCTGTAAGTTATTTGTTGGAAGATCAACAGGGTATCCATAAAAGGAGCTTTTTACCGTCAAAAATTACAAAAAACCCAACAACCGGAGGTGTTCTTGGTTGGAAAAATATTGCGAAAGAAGGGTAAAAAAGTAAAGTAAAGTGGCTTGGTTTCGACAAATCTCACAATAGTTGGATAGATATTAGTAATAATTTGAAGGGTGCACGGGAAAAACAAGCTAAGTCAATTTTTGGCCAAATTGAGAAAACAGTGTCACCCGATAGACAATAGCGATGCTATACAGGGTCCAAACTTAGTCAGAAGAAAAACGAGCTACATCGTCTAATAGAACATATTTTAGGATAGGCGTACACGGGAATGACCTACTTACCTTTCAATCTTTTTAGTAACTAATTAGTTTAATAATTTTTTATCAACAAAAAAAAAAACAAGGTTTCAACTAATTATTTTTTGACATACATTTTAATTTATGAATTACCTTGTTTGCTACTTAAGTTTAACGAATTTAATATTTATAATATAAATCTGGTGAAAAACAGGCTAAGTCAAGACCTATTTTTGTATCTTCTTCAACAACCACCTTGTAATTATTATATTAAATAAAAAAGCATGCTACTTTATATATAAAAAAATATTTATGTTTCTAATGCGTATAGGTGACCAGTTAACAACGATTTTAGAGATAAAACTGCTGTACTCAAAAACTTCAAAATTTGACTTAGCTTGTTTTTCCCGTGCACCCTTCAATTATAATGCACATGCGTTATAACGTGGAACACCTCAATCCTCATCTCCAGTGGTTTCAAAACAATTGCTTTAAGAATAACTTTGATATCAGCATGCAAGTTTCATCCTGCAACAGCTTAATTACAACACACCTAATGAATGATAACACTAAAGTTCTTGCGTTATCCAATCGGGCCACCACATTGTACTTAACGGAAAGTAATGTATGCGATTTGTGCCTTATCGATTAGTATTTTATAGACAATAAAATTAATGAGTTAAAAATATTGTCACAAGTAGATTTTCGTTAATTACTTAGTCAGCAAAAAAATCAACCATTGACCGAAACAAGTCGTTGACCACTCGAATTGAAAAATAAGCAATCGAACCTTTCAGAACGGAAGCTAGCTAAGGTGTTGCAATCGCCAGTCAGCAATAAGTCATCAATTGTTTGGACAATGATCCAAGTGCTTAGACAAGCAATTAAGAAATTGAACTGACTAAGGGATCACAATACCTTACAATAAATAGCAGAGAAATGTTGGAAAAAGGGGGAGTTAGAAATTATCCGCAAAACTAAACGGTTCGGTCGCGAAAGTTAAGGGAACTCTACCCTGACACGTACCCTCGGTCCAAAATGGTTTGTGCATTTATTACCATGTAAGTACAAACCTGTAATTTATAAATAAGCCAACTTGTGTCTGACAATGTGTATAAAATCAATCTTCAACTTTCTATCTATGAATAAACGTTGTTGTTTTTGTTATACAATCTTTGAGTTTAACTTCACTACGACCCCAGTCTACACGTCCCCGCGTTACGACTAAAAATTAGATCGTGACAATATTGGATTTTGCCAAATATTATTATAATTTTGTAAAGGTATTTTACGACTATATAACTGTTAATAATGCTTCTGTAGAAAAAATTGAAGCTCTTGTACGCGTGTTTTGTAATATTAATTCTCCTGTAGAAACATATTGTATAAGGGAGTGTTTAGCTAATAACAAAAAACAGCTTATACAAGATTTGCAAAACAATAAAACCATGAAAAGGTGATTGAAGTATTTTACTGTAACCCTAACCTATGACAAATAAACCAGTTTTAAATAGATTGTATATCAGTTTTCCAATCATATCAACCCCAGCTTCCTTGCAGTAATGAGGTGCTTAATTGTGTTTTTGGTTTTAGTTAGCACTTGTAGTGCTGATTTTAGTGCTACAGATTATTTGGCTAAATATGGTTATCTTAATATTTCAAGTGCAAGTGAAAACGCGCAAACAGATCTAACGGATGCCTTAATGGCATTTCAAGAATATTACAGCTTAAGTGTAAATGGAATTCTTGATGATGAAACATTAGAATTTATGAAAAAAACTAGATGTGGTGTGAGTGACAATGCATTTTCACTTCAGGGAAAATGAAGTAAACAGAAATTAGTTTGGCATATTGCTCACCCTACGACTCCGTTACCACATACAAAGCTAGTGCAACTAGCCTCGCAAGCTTTTAGTGTGTGGAGCAATGTTACTAATTTAGAATTTATAAAAGACATTAGAAACCCGGATTTGATAATTTCATTTGTTAGCTATAACCATTTTAACCAGGTAGATGCTTAAAGAAAAACTGCCCTTATCATTTTGATCTGGTAGGTGGTGTATTAGGCCATTCGTTTGAACCACATCGCAATGGAAGTACTTGTCTCGAGATTCACCTAGATTTTTCAGAAAAATGGTATCTAGGTACAGATAAAGCACCTTCAAATGAGCACAGCTTCTTAGATGTTTTAACGCATGAGATTGGTCATGCGCTCGGACTAGGACATTCAGCTGTTCCCAAAGCCATTGTCGTGTAATTAACTAAAAATAATAGGCAACCCACAAATCTCTAGTCTGTCGACCTTCAGACGGAAGTTCCGACAACACCGCGCTGGCCTGGAAATTCGTGTATTACCATACATGGTTGCGATGCAGCGGCGAACGCTGCAGAAAGAGACGGCGAGAGTTGGTGTACGGGATTGGAGTAGGGGTCGCAAACTATCGATAGTGTGTCGCATCGATAGTTTTCGATAGTTGTTCGTCTAACTATCGATTAATATCGATAGCATACGATAGTTTTTTGTGTAAATAGTAAATACATTTGCAATTTGCCTAAACCAAATGTAATATAGAACAAGAACTAACATGTCAAGTTTGTATTAATTTCACAATATTTTCGTTCTACAAAGTACCAGATTAAAAACTGGAGTTAACGTTAATATAAAAAATGTCAACTTATTTAAAAGTTTTTATGCAAAAACGAAATCATGTTCACATTTTCTGGCCTTAGTCTAGATCTTCTTTCCGATATGATCTGTCCTGTGCTGCTAAACATTCTTTCGCTTTCAACACTACTAGCGGGACAACAAAGAAACCTTAGGGTTCAAGTGGAGCGAGCGAACTTTTATTAGTATATGAATAAACATTTAACATTTTAAACTCACTTTCCAGAACGCAAGAGTATCTGTTGCTTCATCTAGATTTGGTCGTTCAATGTATTGCCTTTTTGTTAATATGACATCTTTTAATGCTGATTTTGATTTGTCAGCAATTCTTTCCTGAACAAATGAAAACAATGAGGTTCTGGTTGAAGGCTTGTTTACAGCTGTTGGCAACTCAGGGTGGGGTGCTGGTGGTAATATGTTGTACATCTCTTTTTCCAATAAGGACAATCCACTCATCACATTTTCATGGCTTCTAAAACCTTCTTTTTTAAAATGAGGATCTAGAAGTGTAGCAAGCTTTGGGATAGATCTTTTCTCATAAGGAAATAATCTCTTCTGGACTGAATTTATTAAACCATCACGAAGACTGAAACCTTCCTCTGTTGCTATGTTCGACAAAGTACTTTAAATATTCAAAAATTCCAAAAGACAAGGGTATTATTAAGGAGACAGTAACATAACTATTTCCTAAAAATTAAATAATTGTAGTGCTAATTTGTAATACCATTAGCTCTGCCTTACCTGAGACTTTTTTAGTGGCTTCGTCAAAACATTGTAAAAGCATTGAAATATCTTTTAAAATCGCATAATCCTCCACTGTTAATGGAGTGGGCGCGTTCCTGAGCTTTAGCAAAGCCCTTCCTAAAGGTTCAGACAACTCCAAAACTCTCTGGATCATGTACAATGTACTGTTCCATCGGGTTGGACACTCCTGTGTCAGCTTCAGACTTTTTTCAGTCTGCTCATTTTTTAAAATATTGCTTGCAACAGTACTTTGCTTAAAAAACGTTATTACTGTTTTCACTTTCTTCAATACACCTTCTACCACATACAAGTTGTCTTGCACAACCAAATTTATGGTTGAAGTAACTCGCATGCCTTTATCATAGAACTTGCATTGTCAGTAACAATACAAGTGACTTTATTACAAATGTTCCATTCTTCTAAAATACTTTTTAGGCTATTGGAAATATTTTCAGCAGTATGATTTATGCCATTTTGTAAAGGCTTTGTTGAAAGTACTTTATTTTGAATTTTCCAGTCTTTTATGAAATGACATGTCACAGTCAAGTAGGACTCTGTGATTCGTGAGGTCCATAAGTCACATGAGTTAACTAGTCAAAAGCCGAGATTGCTTTTTTAAAAAAATATTTAATTACTAAAAATTACAAATAAGTGTATCTTACAACTAACTTCAACTGACTAACTCTAACCAAACTGGAAGCGCAACTATCTAGGAGAAAACAACAAGCTAAGCATTTATAAATGTATACTAAGCACTTAGAAATATATAGTCGGCACTTTAGGATGACTTAACTCATGTAATTGATACAAAATCTGTAGCATTCAGTTCATTTTTTTAATTTTTGGTACTTTTCTAAATATTCTTCCTTTAACAATTTATTTGCTACTGTATTAGGACATGGCAGAATATACCTAGGATCCAAGAGACTAATAAAATTCTTAAATCCTTTGTCCTCGACAATTGTGAAAGGCAAAATCAAATCTGTACAAATCATTTGCAGTAATGCTTTATCCAGTTCGGTTTTCCTTTTGCTTGTATTATCATATTGAATGCTCCTCTTAAGAAATGGGCTAATGGAAGTTTGACTTGACCTAGCTGAACTACTAGTACTTGACATTGCTGAGGTTTCATTACCAAAATTCCCAGTTTTCCCACTGCTCAGTTGCTGGTGGAATCTATTAAGGTGATCTTTCAGATTTGTGGTGTTGCCGCTGGTTTTATATTCTCTTCCACATTCGAGGCATTTAGCAAATTTCTTATCATTAGACCTCTTAAAATGTTTCCAGACAAATGAAAATTTATTCCTAGCCTTACTCCTAGTGGCAGTACTAGAATACACTTGATGATTCACTATTACTGATAGTTTCTGTTGACTGGCTTGTTTCACCACCTACACCTTCTTCATTATTATTAGCATTCCTGACATTACTTGTTCCAGCCTGAGGGAGAAAGTCAGGTTAGGTTAGGTTAGGTTACCTTGATCGAGATCTAGTGAAAGAGGAAGAAGATGATGATAAATCTAAAATAAGTTATTTATTATTTAACTTCTACAATTCTAAAACAATCTTCTTAAATTTTACAAAATTCTACAAACCACCAGATAAACATGTTATTATTATTATCCTTACCGTCACCGGGTTTTTCTTCATGACCTTCATATTTCTTATTATTTACAACACTAGTACCGCTAAGTTTGTGTATAAACCTATCCATAATAATATTTTTATTTTTATTCGTAGGACCTTTCAATAGTTTCAATTATGAACAAAATAAAAATTAGGATTAGGAACGAAAATGGAATAAAACATAAATAAAATGATAATGAATAATAATTGACAACATTGACAAGACATTTGACAGTTTTGACACTTTTGACTTTGACACTTGTGACAGTTTAGCTGGTATTTACGTTATCGATAGTGCAAATAACTATCGATTGGTTTCGATAGTTACGACTATCGATAGCGCTATCGATAGTATGCGACCCCTAGATTGGAGTGGATTTCGAGACGTGAAATAAGCGCGATGCGACGTTGGAACCTGGTGCATTATTCGAGTTTCGACGTGTTTAAAATTGATTTTTCTTCGGAATAATCGAAAATCGTGTGTTTCTTTTCGGTTCGTGTGTGATCGGTTGATCGGTAGCATCTGCAACAAGCCAAAGGGTTTGGCTTGAGTGATGTATTATTTAGATTAGTCGTTTGAGAAACGTAATCGTCGTAATCGTTGAGATATTTGAGTTTACAGCAGTTTAGATTAATTACTTTGAGTCTTAGTTGTTGAATCCGACGAGTACGATTCACAAACTGTATTTATTTATATTTCAGGTTTTTTTTATTTAAGGGAATTCTGTAAAACCCAGTTAAAAAAAGGCAATGCATGCATGACTTGTCGTTTCTAGGCTAACAAACCTCATTTGAGTAGTTTCATCTCCGAGTTGTTACCAGATAATTCCGGTGTGGTTGTTTTATTTTCTTTTTTGTTCAGTAGGAGAAAGTTTAGTTAGTGGCTTAAGGGGTGTGTTAGTTACTGGAAGGAGGCATTACCGTTAAGAGAGTGGTTCTGTATCTTCACCAGTTCATTCCTTAACCATTTTTTGTTTCCTTATTCTAATTAAGTTTGTCTGCATCTTTAAAAGCAGTCTGGCATCACTGACTCTAATCCAAGCTGATTTAATTCTAAGTGTTCATTTTAATTGAAATTAGATGCATTAAATTTAATTATTAATTTAATAGGTTAGTTTCTGTATCTCTTTTCTCAAAAAACAATTTAGTTTTTTTTTTCTGGTTTTAAAATAAGCTTGCGTTTTACATTTCTAACAATTCTTGTTCGTAATAAAATTATAAGAATAAGTTTTAAGGTTTTGTTTAGTTTAATGAAAAAGGTAAACTTTGATAAAGTAATTCATAAATTTTATTAGATTTCTTTTTGTTCCTATTTACAATAAAAGACTTGCACGTAATGAGCTTTTCGGCTATGATGAGATTGCGAGATAGGATGACCTTGGAGGATCCGATGCTTCACTGAGCCAAGCCCATTTCTTTTGAACTTCTGTTAACGTCCGTTTACTCTTTCCTACGTTAAAAATTTTGCAGCTTTGATCTTGTGGATTCAACCTTAAAGTAAATTGTTAAATAAATTCAAACACAATTTATTTTCCTATTAATAAGATAAAATTGACAGAAACTTACCTGGACTCTTTCTTGAACTTAATTACACATATATTTTATCAAGATGTCAAGGTCAACGAACCAAAGATTCAAGTCTTCTGAACTCCTTTATGATAATTTCCTAAATGATCTTCCTTTAAATGAAAACCCCCGCAATGAGCGTGAACAACCACCTCCACTTCCTGGACTTGATGGAGACATCAACGAACCACTCTGTCGAAACTACAGGAACACGCCGGCCTTCGGCGCTTTCAAAACGGTGACGAATCGAGTGCTGGAGCCGCGGGGGCTCCCAGTGGCGTCGGCTGAAATGTACAAGGGCCCAAGTTAGCGTCAGATGCGCGCTACACCATCATGTATGTATACTACAACGGTAATTCACGCTTACACTCGGACGATATTTTGGCTATTCAAAGTTTATATGGATTTAAAACTCCTCCAACTACTACTACTACTGTGCCATCTCGCACCGTCTATAAACCTACTCTGACTACTACCGTACACACACCCTATACACAGCCGCCCTTACCGTACAAGCCTGAAATTAAGCCGCAACTTGATATATGTGATGTAAATCCAAGTGATTTGTTTTTCTTAATAATGTATTATAACTTATATATCCTACATTCAGATAAAATTTGGATTATGGATTTACAGTTGAAGAAAATGTCTAAAAAGAGTATTTCTATCTACTCCGTATTTCCTTTTTTACCTAAAATAGAAAAAACTACAGCTGTCTATCAAAGACCTAATAATGAATTAGTTATAATTGTAAATAAGGAAATCTATGTTATAAACGATAAAAATATTAAACTAAGTAGAAAACTTTATTTATCAGATCTACAGATTCCATTTCAAAGCGATTTGATTGGGGCAATCAACACCTATAGCGGAAAAACCATATATTTTTTTTAGCGATAATTATTATTGTATAATCAATGAATGTTCCTTCACTGTAGAAAGCTATGGGTATATTTCGAAAGACTTTAACGGAATTCCTCCAGCTATAAATGGAGCTTTCCACTATATCAATGGGTTGTTGTATTTTTTTCATAATCAGCGCTATTTTGAATATGATGAATTTTCAAATGCTTTAAAAAAATCTGATCAATTAAGTTTAAGCATCTTTGACACCCTGTCCAAATTTGTCTTTGTATGAACAACTTAAAATACTACTTACTCATATAACATAGGTTGTAAATAAATAAAAAACATGTATACAGGGTAATTCAAATTCGACCCTCACCATTGGGATCTCAGAAACCATAAGAGATACGAGAAAGTTTAAATTGGGGCAAAGTTGCGCAATTTAAAGCTCAACCAAATGCTGTTTTAAAATTTTTGATTTTTCGAGTACTTCCGAAGATATCCGAAAAAAACTGAAAATTTGATTTTTTGTTTTTATTTATTTCTAACCTTATTTGAAGAGATATCCCAAAACTAAAAGCATCTTTTCATTGCCACTTTTTCTTAGCTATTCGATGATGGATACAAATTTGCCACACGACGTTTCGTTTTCTGTCAGTCATCATCAACTTTCTTTTTTCTTATGGGCGCCATATTGGATTTTTAGCCCACCAAATAGTACGTTTTATTCTGATTTTAGTGATGTATAATAACTTATGATTTGCTTCATAAATAACAAAATAATTCAATAAAAACTATTTTTACTTTAGTTATTGGCTTTGAGTTAATGGGCCGTTTTAAAAAATGTCATTATTTGACAGTACTTGTCAAACACGATAATTCGGACAATCATTAGAGCGTCAATCATAGTTAAAAATGTATCTAGAAAAGAAACCCCCGCAGAAAATGTTATTATTATACAAGCATTGCTGAACTATTTAGGTTAATCAGAAAAAGAGATTTGTTAGCATTATCTCTAACTTAAAAGGCTCATTTTAAGAACTTCATTTTTTGCCAAATTTCAATTTTGTATAATGTTAAGTGCAAGTTTATAGTTATTTATACAGTAAGTGACCAACCGTTTTTTATTCATTCATATTTATTCGAGTGAATAAACCGGTTTAAGTCACGTGTCTTATACTTTCGACTTCTTATATTAAAAAAAAACTAAAATTACAGTTCTATTAAATTTGCACCGCGCCCCGCAGATGTAACATTGATGTTTGTTTGTTTACATCTGTAAATAGGCGAATGTCATTCAGAGTGATTTCATAGTTATTTATACAGCAAGTGACTTAAACCATTTTTTATTCACGAAAAGAACAACTAGGTCCACAAGCGTAGCGAGTGGCCTAAGCTCTTCGAGTGAATAAACCGGTTTAAGTCAAGTCACGTGTACACCTTTGTGACTAAGTATGTTCAGGCCAATTGCGTGTGACAAGTACTACCAAGTAATCTTCATAAAACGTCTCATTAACTCAAAGCTAACTAAGGTAAAATCTCTAAAAGCTCTAATGATCGTCCGAATTATCGTGTTTGACAAGTACTGTCAAATAATGACATTTTACAAAACGGCCCATTAACTCAAAGCCAATAACTAAAGTAAAAATAGTTTTTATTGAATTATTTTGTTATTTATGAAGCAAATCATAAATTATTATACATCACTAAAATCAGAATAAAACGTACTATTTGGTGGGCTAAAAATCCAATATGGCGCCCATAAGGAAAAAGAAAGTTGATGATGGCTGCCAAAAAACGAAACGTCGTGTGGCAAATTTGAATCCATCATCGAATAGCTGAGAAAAAGTGGCAATGAAAAGGTGCTTTTAGTTTTGGAATATCTCTTCAAACAAGATTAGAAATAAATAAAAACAAAAAATCAAATTTTCAGTTTTTTTCGGATATCTTCGGAAGTACTCGGAAAATCGAAATTTTTAAAACTGCATTTGGTTGAGCTTTACATTGCGCAACTTTGCCCCAATTTAAACTTTCTCGTATTTCTTATAGTTTCCGAGATCCCAATGGTGAGGGTCGAATTTGAATTACCCTGTATAGTACATAATTAGCAGGTTTATTACAGCCCCCACAAAGCACACCTATTTCATGTAATCTAGCTACATGATTACAACGCTCACAAAAATAAAAATCCATTATTTCAGAGCATCGTAGGGAATTGAGAAAGTCCTCCTTCCCCTCAAGCTTCTCAAACGGAAGAGGTGGTATTGGGAAAAACAATTCTACAAAATAACTGCAATTGTTTACTTCACATGGTTCCACACAAATTTGTGAAGGGTTGGTTGTGTGCAGCGCAGACATTGAATAAGCGTCACAGCGATTTTATTTTTCCAAAACGGTTTTACTCGACACCTAACCCGTTTCAAACACCAACATTTCATGCAAATTAGAGATTCTGTGTAATACAACGTCATGCTTGAACTAAAATAGGATTTTACTGAAACCACACCCACGAATGTAATTATATACAATAATATATTTTCAAGAATATAGTCGGTTTCATGTGAATGCAGGAAATAACTGTCACGCACCAGAAGACTTCTTTTTAAAAAACTTTAATAATACCAAAAGATACAGTTAAAGAATATGTCTTAACTAGATTAATAAATTTTACCGACTAACTAGAAAAAATATGGAAATGACCAATGTCCGCACTGACTGTGGAGGGGATCTGCTGACAGTGCTGACTCGGTGAATCTTCATTAGGGTTAGCGTACTGAGCAGTGAGATAATTCCTCCCCCCTGAGATCCAACGACGAGGGTTAGCGAGGTAGTTGGACATCAGCTAGCTCTATTTTAAAACGATCCTTAGCTTCTTTGTCCGCTGGTTTACTTCTGCCTTTTGTCAAACAACGAGATCGTTCCATCTCCTTATAAATGAGGAAGGCTACCACTATGATCATAAGGCCGGAACAGGCGATGGTCCATACAATGGGTACATATGATATTGTTTCTGTAGATAGAAACGGCTGATTATTCAAAATTTGAGATTTTATTGATTTTAGGTCATCAAGATTCATGTCTTCGGTGAGTTGAATTTCCATGAAGTTTTTGGGCACTTTGTGTTGATTAAATGGTTTGTTGGCCAGGTCAGGAAACAACATGGGTTGAGTTTGGTTAACAAAAAACTTGATGTTGGTTACCGTGCCTTTGGATGAACTAAATCGGCAGCTTACAGGTACTTCGAACAAGTAAGTTCCCATGATAAGTCGTTGAACTTCATTTTATGAATTGCATTTCAATTTGAACGTTTCTTCATTAGGTACCGTTATAATCCATTGGTTAGAGTTTTCTAATCGTGTGATCATTGTGCCAGATAGATTGATTGGCATTTTTTGGCAATTTGAAGTATCTTTCATTTCCAACTGTTGGATTTCACAGGGATTGTTTGCCTTTAAAGGTTTGATGTTCAGATTTGCGCAAAAGAAATGCTCAGGATATATTTTTTTGCAGGGTTTGTTTGAATATGCAAAGTACAATTGGTTTTTTATTAAGTACTTATTACGCGGTACTATAACTTGAAACTGACTTGACTTGAATATGAATATTTCAAACATGTTTATCAGTTGGTTAGCAACGTCGGTTATCATATTCGCGTTCTCACGTTGACACTGCTTGTGGAACCTGGTATATTAATACATCTACATTTGCTGAGTTTGCATGGGAATATAAAATAGGCGAATAGCATGGGAACTTAACTAGCTAAGCAGTATTAACATTATTGTGGGAATGTAACTCCTCCCCTCTAAGATGAAAGCACATAACATAAAAATGTGGTTTCAATTGGATACCTTTTATCAACACTAAGTCTTGCATTTGTCAATCTGCCGCCGACCCTGATGATACCATGGTCGTCAAGAAAAGGATTTAAACTAAGCAATCTGCTTTTCTTTGATACTTGACCCTTTTGTTTTAATTTTACTAATTCCATAGAAAAGTGTTTAGCTTGAATTAGGCGGATCAATTGACACCTAGCCTGAATGATTTCCTCAGTTTGAAGCCCACCTGTGGTTTTCTGGGTTTGTTTAGTCTTCAAATTTGCAATAAAACGCAAGCAATAGGCTGTAACTCGTAATAACTTTGAATAACTTGAAAATTTATCAATAAAACACAATTCTGAAACGGTTGATATGCATACAAGCTTGTTGCTTCGTTTTTCTAATGCATCATCTGTATGAATCGAAATGGGTGCCACCTTAGGCCAATGACATCTAACTTGTTGAAGCCAATGAGGTCCAGACCACCATAATGCGCAATCAGCAAGAGTGGTAACACTACACCCTCGAGAAATAAAATCAGCAGGATTCTCTTCAGATATGACATGAGACCAAGTTGCTGAATTTGTAAGACCTTGAATCTCAGAAACCCTATTACTCACAAATGTTTTCCAACTGGTTGGTTCTTGTGCTAACCATGCAAGCACAATCATTGAGTCTGTCCATAAACATATTTCATTAAATTGTATCTTGAGTGATTTTGTGGTTTTATCAACTAACTTTGACAATAGAACTGCACCACATAGTTCCAACCTGGGAAGCGAAATGCATTTCAATGGAGCTACTCTGAACTTTGAGCATAAAAGCATACTTGAAATACGCCCAACTGAGTCTTCTGTACAAATGTAAATACACACACCATAAGCTTGCTCTGAGGCATCTGTAAATCCATGAAGTTGAATATTTATATACACTGAAAGACACACTTGACGAGGTACGGAAATTTTGTTGAGATCATTAAGACTCTCAAAAAATTGCATAAACTCTGATCGGTGAGACGCGGGTATTGGATCATCCCAATCTGACTTCATTCTCCAAAGCTGTTGTAAAATGATTTTTGCTTTAATTATTATTGGACCAATAATACCCAATGGGTCAAAAATCTGACTGATCAGTGACAAAACCACTCGCTTGGTGAGTTCGCGATTAAGGCGCAATTGATCTATGGAAAAATGAAAACAATCAGAATTTGGATTCCACATAATGCCAAGAGTTTTTACTGAACCCTCTTCTGAAAAATGACAGCTGTCCTGATATTCGTCGGTGTCTAAAACATCACGGTTATTAGACTTCCATTGTCTCAAAACAAATCCAGCGCCCTGCAGGATGTCAAATACTTCACATTTGAGTCTTCTGAGATTTTCTATAGAACAACTCCCTGAAATCAAGTCATCCACATAAAAATCAGAAAAAATTATGTTTGCAGCCTCTGGAAAAATTTCCGCTTGTTCGATGGCCGCTTGCTGCAGTGATCTAATAGCCAAAAAAGGAGCAGGTGCTGTGCCATAAGTTACTGTGTTTAACACAAAATGTGAAAGCTCTTCATCTGGATCATCCCTCCAAAGAATCCTCTGCAAATCTCTGTGCTCCTTTTTGACATTCACTTGCCTATACATCTTGGCAATATCAGCCTTTATGACGTAATTGTGAATTCTGAACCTAAGAATGATCGAAATTAAATCCTCTTGAATAGTTGGACCCACACACGCTACATCATTCAATGAAATGCCTGTAGTTCCTTTCGCACTTGCGTCAAAGACTACTCTAAGTTTAGTTGTCTCAGAACTTTCCTTGAGCACACCATGATGAGGAAGATAAAAATATATTGTTTCTGCACTGACATCAGTTTCTGCAAGTCTTGTTATGTGATTGAGGTCTTCATATTCATGCATAAATTCTCTGTACATTTTTGCAAAGGCTATGTTCTTTTGCATCTTCTGTTCTAAATGCAAAAACCTCCTTTTTGCATTTTCATAAGTATTACCTAACTCTGTTACATTGTCTTTCAATGGTAAACTTACTGTGAATCGACCTGTTTCATCTCTTTTGAAGTTTTCCTTGAAGTGATCTTCACAAAATTGCTCCTCCTTAGTCAATTTGACATTGCTAAGTTGTACCTCTTCCAAACTCCAGAATTTTTCCAACTTCGCTGACAGCTCATCCTGATTCATAGACAACATACAACATTCACCTTGAAATTTGTTTGAAAAAACCGAACCTGTGACAAGCCAACCTAATTTGGTACTTTGCAGAATTGGAAGATTTTTTCCTAATTTGATTTGTCCAGGAGAAAGTAATTCATAGAAGACTGATGCGCCTATCAAAATATCAACTCGCTGAGACCTGTTGTATTGTCACGAAGGATAATAAATCAAATTTATTTCACTTGAAAGGAAACATTAAAAAATGTGGAATGTTTATATTACTTGAGCGGAAACATTAAAATTGTGGAATGCGGTCGGAGTGCAACTGCAATTATGATGCATTTGCTGAATTGCGAAATAATGTGGAATGTTTTCCAAGTACCGATGGTCGAAGGTCGTCACGAGTTGTCGGCTAGACGAGGCCAGGTCTGGGAGTTTTAATTGGTGGAATCAGTGTCTGGAATGCTATAAAAAAGAGGTTGCACCCTAGAGAGGGGTTCAGTTCAGTGGAGTCCAGCTCTTTCCAACCAGTCCAGTTTGCTGTGCACCACGTTAGTGACCGAACCGCAAATGTCAATTAGACATGTCCGTAGCGCTCAAGTAAAGTTATTCGTGAACGCGTTCCAAGTGACAAGCCTCTCTCCAAGATTCTGTCTTCTATAGAGATGTAAGTATGTTTATTGTACTTTTATGTTGTGTATTGATTTACGCCTGGATTATTATGATTTTATCGGGAGTTAGCAACGTTTTCGTTGTGTTAGGAAACCTGTTATTTTATTAGTTAGTAAGTTAGGAGTTGTTAGGTTAAGGTACTTATTTAATAGAACTTGATGGTAGAGTTAACTGTGTTTTATTTTCACGCTGAAACGAGATCCCAGGCAAATAAGTTGAATTAAATTCAACACGTCACGCTAGTCGTGACATATGGTGGAGGCGCCTACGTTTCAGGGTGGAAAAAACATAATTTTTATCTTTTAAGAAAAAAACGTTCTATTTAAAATGGGGGGTTCTTCATCAAAAGAAGAAGGAATTATTATTTCTCAAGCGGATAATAGAGGAGGTATTTCTAATAAAGCGTCTCAAGAAAAGGATAATTCATGGTCAGCTAAGGAAATTTTAATTATTATTTTTTTGTGCATGGGGGTATTATTGTTGGTGTATTTTAGCATTAGGAAGATTATTAGTTTGATGAATAAGCAAATTTGCAAAGAAATTGCTAGGAATAATTGTTTAAGATAATCGTTTAAATTTTGTCCGAAAACTTGAAAAATCGAAATAATGATACTGCCAAACATTTCGTATTAATTTTCCATGAGTGAACCAAGTGATAAATCACGAGTACGAACTCGCAGTAGAGCTCAAAGTGTATCAGACAAAGAAAAATTTGTTTTGCAACAAGCACTAGCCCAAGGGAAAACCCCGAAAAAGTCTTAAAAGAGTTGAGAGAGTTTAAACCCGTGCATCATAACTCAACTGTCGGTTCCCCTGCTTCTGTACAGGCATCGGTATCTGCAGGTGCCCCAGAAGTTGACAAAATAGCTTCTATTGCCAGTTTAACAAGTAGTGAGGACGAGGAAAGCCCTTTCGAAGAAACTGTCGTAAGTGCTCAAGTCGAAACCCCGCGAATTTAAACAACCAAAGCTTCGACTTCCCAAGTTCAGAAAACCAAAGTTTCAAAGCAGGATCACGAACCCCAGAACAGTTTTTTAAGCCAAGGGCTTCATTGAGTAGGACTCCGCCTAAACCGCGAGAAACAGAAGAGCCTTGGCAAGAAAGTCCCTTAGAAGTGGTAGTGCCAAATCCTACCTTATCCCGCCCCACAGATTTATTACAAGGTTGTAATAATCCTTGCACACCCCCTGTAATTCGAGAGAGAAACAGTGTGATACGCCCTAACAATACTTCAACAATGGCGAACATGACTTTACAGGTAGCTTTGGCTGAGCCAAAAACTCCAGCCACCCCAAAGTTTACATGCCCACCTACATTTAACCCATCTATAGACTCTCCCATTATTTTTGTGAATAAATATGAAAAAGCGGCGATTTCAAACAGCTGGTCGGAAAACCTCAAAATTTCCTACTTAGCAAATTTCTTGGAAGGCCCGGCTCAGACTTGGTTTGATGGTTATATTAACGAACCGGCGAACCAGGCAAAAACATGGACAAATATAAAAACAGACTTTTTAAAAGAATTTTCTGGTGAACAGCCACTAAGAAAATTAAAGTTTCGATTAAATACACGAAAACATCAAGACAATGAGGATATTAAAAAATATTATTTCGATTTACTTGCGTTGGCAACAGAAACTGACCCGACCATGTCTTTTGACACTTTTAGGGACCATTTTGAAAATGGTTTACACCCATCCTACTATGAAATGTATTACTTGCTGAGTTCAGGTAATCAAAATTTTAATGACTTAAAACAGCTAGTGTTAAAGCTGAGTGACATTAAAGAGAGAACCCTTGTGAATCAGATGACACGTGATACGGCACTGCTTACCGTGTCCGATGCGTTAAATAATGAGAATCAAATAGTCAGGAGCGGACTAGGAAATACAACAAACTTTCCCCCCAGAGATGGCAATCCAAATAGAAATCGAGTTTATTATAATAGTAATAACACAAGGAAAAATTTCGTAGATAACAGGAATGTCGCCAGTAACGGTCCGAACAGGAATTTTGTCAATTATCGTGGAAATTTTACAAGAAATATGCCACCAAGGAACAATACCGTTAATAGTGGTTCAAATAATGGCGGTCAACGGTCATATTACCAAAATCGGAATGTGCAAGGGAATAGAAATAATGAGTACAGAGGTCCAAATTATGGAAACAGAGCACCTTACCGAAATCAAGGTAATAGCTATTTACCTAATACAAGAACACACGATGGACGCATTAGATGCATTAATTGCAAAAGAATAGGGCATGCATCATGCAACTGGAATGCAAACAGTTCCAGAAATAATCCAGATAACCATCGAAATGATCGGGTATATGAAAACCCAAACGAAAGAGGACAATTTCGTCAATAGGAAGCCCTAACGAGATTGTCCACCTGTCATCAAAGGGCGTCAAAGGAGGGTTATTGTATGTGCATTTAAAAGTAAATAATCAAGAAAATGTGAATGTCGTTCTAGACACTGGAGCGTGTAAAAATATTGTGGATTTAAATTATATTAATAACATGTATTCTTTGGAAAATGATGTTGAATTAATTACGGCAGGCAGTTACCCTCTTACACCTATTGGAAATTCACAAGTGACGATTGAAATAAATAATAAAGAGATATGCGTTGAAGCATTAGTGGTTAAAAATTTGTCCAAAGCTCTAATTTTGGGACATAACTTTTTGACGACGACAAAGTCAGTCATTGACTATAATAACAATAAAGTGACGTTGCAGCATGGTTCGGACAAATTGATCATAAATTTTGGGGATTATGATTCAGCTGAAGAATGCGATCCACAGCAAGATTTGTTCGTAAACATAGCAAACCAGCCAACAGTAAATTCCCTGAAAATTACCGTCGCCGGCGATTACGTGTTGAAACCCGGGAATGATATAGTTACCCGATTGAACTTGAACCTACAACCATCTGACTTAGCGGAATATTGTTTTATTGAGAAAGATAGTTTTTTACGACCGAGAGGTCTTATTTGTGTAGGATTACCGTTTTTGCAGAATGGACATTTTTATATTAAGCTTAAAAATGTCGGTCATCGTAGAATTTTTGTAATAAAGAATTCCACGATTGGCAATCTCGAGAAAACGATTAAAACGGACATGACAAAAATTCCAGTTTGTTGTATTAATGAAACCGAAAATGATGAAGAAATAATTACCATGATGATCTAAGTAATATAGCAAACTTAGGATTACAGAATAAATTGCGAACCCTACTTGCGGAGTATAGAGACGTTTTTTCAAAAACACCAAAATATATGGGGAGAACGGATGTAATTGAACACGAAATTGACGTAGGAAATGTTAAACCTATAAAACAAAAACCTTACAGAGTAGCACTAAATGATTTAGTAGCCTCGAGATAAGCTATTAGTAATACCGCAACAGTTAGTGGGAGAAATTTTGTATTCTCACCATTCGGAACCGCTGAGTGGTCATTTAGGAATAGCAAAAACACTATCAAAAATTAAGCAACGGTATTATTGGCAAGGGTTGCAAAAAGATGTTGAGAAATTTGTTAAGGGTTGTCAAGATTGTCAAGCTAGGAAAGGTCAGCAAAATCAAGAGCCGATAGGATTTTTACACCCAATTCCTGTCGGAACACCATTTGAAAAGGTGGGAATTGACCTTTTAGGCCCTTTCCGCCGAAGTAGCAATGGTAAAACCATGATAGTGGTAGCAACAGACTATGCAACACGTTGGGCAGAAACTGAGGCGTTACCGAGTGGAAAAGCAGGGCCCGTAGCAAAATTTATTTTGGAAAAAATAATTACGAGACATGGAGCGCCTAAGGAGTTATTAAGTGACAGAGGAAAAGTGTTTCAATCAGAATTGGTGACAAATCTATTGAAAGAAATGGGCACTACAAGTCAATTTACAACGGCATATCACCCAGCAACAAATGGTCTTACGGAGCGATTTAATAAGACTCTTGCAAATATGTTGGCAATGTACACCAACACAAATCAGTCAAATTGGGACCAATACTTACCACATGTAACTTTTGCCTATAATTCAGCGAAACAAGACAGCACGCAGTTCTCGCCCTTTATGCTAGTGTATGGACGAGAACCTGTTTTACCAACTGAAGCGAACATTATGCCGCATAATGAATCTCTTGATAGCAATCAAATTAGGGAAACTAGTCTGGCAATACGTAATTTTGCTGCTGAAAACATAAAAAGACGACAAAACATAGATAAACTTCGTTATGATTGTAAACATAGACATGTGGAGTTTAATGAGGGTGACCAAGTGAAAGTTTTCACCCCGGTAAGGAAAGTAGGGAAAAGTGAAAAATTGCTGCTTAGGTGGTTCGGACCTTATTATATAAGACGAAAAATGTCTGACGTGGACTACGAGATACAGAAAGGCAGATCAGACAAAGCAAAAAGAGAAGTTGTTCACGTAAGCAGAATATTACCCTATTATGATCCCTGGACCCCAGAATGCACGCCTTTATAAGGAAAAAAGATGGGAAAGACACACAAAAGAGACAACTTTGAACAACTAAAGAGTATATTACTACTAAAAAAAAAATAAACAAACGAAATAAGATAGAATAATAATAATAAAAAAAGAATATAATAACAATAATAAGAGAAAAAAAAATACAATAAAATTGATCACCAAAACTTTAATTTTTTAGTGAAAAAAAAAGTAATATAAAAAACTTAATAATAGTGGTGGTGAAAATAGATGCGGTGACCAGTACCATTTATGGTTATTTGGTCACCAGACCACCAAGTTGGAGAATTGCCGGAGGTTGTCTCCTCAGTATTATTTTCCGCTGTTGGAGTAGCGATCCCATTCGGGAGCCGCTCTTTTCGGACCGGGGGCGTCGATGGCCTCGTTGGCACTGGTGACCCCCACGCAGAGGTGTTTGATGAGGGTGTTGGATATGTGACACCCTGGTTGCGCCCAATGGACGGCGGAGCGGACCTGGCACCAATGTCCCTATCATTGTCGGACCAAAGGTCGGCGAGCCCTTCACCAGGGCGGCGCATTGTTAAGAGTCTCCGGAAGTGCCGGAGACGACAACCCCTTCCAGACCCAGTTTGGTTGTCATTTGGGGGGCAAGATTGTGGATCTTTAGTTTTGAAAAGAACAACAAATTGGATTACTTTATAATGTGAATAACAAAGCCAACAAATTTACTTACGGTTCATGATGAAAACACTAAACACGACGAAAAAAACACGAGATACTACACTCAAATGGAGTTAAAGGAAGAAACAACTGCACTCGCAAAGGCACACAAAGAAAGTGACTGGAGAGGAAAAAAGTAAAGGACCGTTTCGTCCATAAAATGACAAAACTGCTGTGAATGCAGTGCTGTATAAGTAAAATAAATAAACGATAATAAGGCACCGTCTATCCCTAACTGACATAAAGATTGTAACACTTTGTATACAAAGTAATAATTTTGTTGAAATAAGAACATTACGTTTGTTGGGTACAAACTTCACATACCGAGTTGTACCTAAATTTGAAGTTACTGAGCTCAGGGATTTTTATTCTCTTATCCGCGTCTGAATTTAATGCGCAATTGAAAAATTCACGAACGGATATTAGTCTAATTTTCCGCAATTACACCAAAAGTGTGTAAAATGATTATCTAAGCGCGCGTGTTACAAGTTATTTGACTACAATGGAAAAAATGATATAATCAAAATGGCATACTTAGACAAAAATACGAGGGACGTTAAATATATCGGGAAATGCCATAGGTGCCGAACAAGTAAATACTTGAATAAATATAAATGTCAGGGGTATGTGATATTGGGGGATAGACAGATTAAAATAACGAGTTTTCTTTTTCTTTAGTGTTGGATATTTTTGAATACCAGCATAATGTATTCGGTCGAAAGAAATGCATCAAATGAATAATATGCGACCGCACGCGTCCCGTAAAAGTGCTGACATGAAATTAAGAGAATATAAATAATTCCATCGCTGTGATTTGCATTTTAGTTAGCGAAGTACCGTGATAGTACCGCGAGTGCGTTTCCTTGAAAAAATACCGATCGAGAGTTTATAAAAAAATGGAGTGGATTGTGATGTTTCTATATTATGCCCGATGTGTTTCGGACATAAATGTCAAATTACATTTATATAACATGGCTTTATACCATTTGTGGGAATTACATCAAGAAATACAGCGACCGGGAATAGTGTATTTGGGAGTCACAAAGGCGTTACTAGCACTTTGGACCCAAATAATTCACATGGAATACCAGATGATTCTTATTGATTCAATGATGAGACAAGGAAGAAACCCTACGAAAAGATGTGGTTGTGCAATTTGCGCACCTCCGAGGGTGCCATTCTATCAACCGAGACAATTTTGGGAAATTTGGGGAAGTCTGTTTGTGGATGGTTGCGCATGCAATGTTTGTGCGTGCAGAAGGAGTTCACAATTCAGGCGGCGTGAACCATATCAACCTCCCCGACCCCATTTGCCACCGAGAATGATGGGACATCCATTTAGGGTGCCATCAAGATGTGAACCTACATTAGTTGAAGTGCCGAGGGTGACTTTGCGACCGAATTGGAACCCCGTTGAGCCACCACCAAATACAGCAAACATGACAAATTGGACTCGGCAGGTGACTGCCACGCCTCTTCGAAGACAAATAAATCGTACACGTGTACGTGGTAAGGCACCATATCAAGTGCCTATACGTGAGGAAAGAAATGAAGACCAGTTGAACACTGATCAGGCGAAACCTGGAGAGACCCAAACCAAACAAGACAAGTGAAACAGTTATTATTCAATGTATTATATCTATATTATATATTGTATATTTAAATTTTATCTATATGTTAGCAATCACATCAAGATGGCGAGCCCACCGTGAGAACTTCACACGGGCTCGTGGTACTTGAGGGCGTCTTTTATCAACCACTCTTGGATGGCGACATACTTATTGGTGTAAAAGGACGTCTTTGGGAATTTGCTAGGCTAAGTTATTTTAAGTGTCTTTTATAACAGATAAGAGATAGGGGTATGTAATATGATACTTGTGAGACGGGTGCTCTTAGGGTGTTTAGTTAAGGGATTGCAGAAAAGTGGAGGGCATTCTGATATTCACCAGCAGAGAGAGTGGTATATTGGAAGAAGAATCATTAAATTGGTTTAGTACGGGAAAATTTGTTTTTATTCTTCCCTCAATTCTTACATCAGAAGTGGGATAGAACAACTACACCCTCCAGCTAACTACATTAAGTCATACTGTGCTTTAAACCATGGAGGAATTTGTGCAATTGTTTGCAAATTCGGTGAAATCTCTTCAAGAGCAAAACAATAAAAGTGTCGTGTCCACGCCTGTGTCAATTCCTAATTTTGATCCCCATTCGGATGATTGTGATGTGAATACGTGGTGCATCGAAATGGATAAACTCGGGAATATGTTCGGTTGGTCAGAATACGAATTAGTGGTGAGAAGTGCTTCCGGATTGAAAGGTGACGCAGCTGATTGGTTTGCGAGTTGGCAGCCCCCCAACAAGTCCTGGACCGTTTTCAAAGAGGAGTTATGCAGCATATATCCAGCAAAACGGAACTTGAATGACAAATTGCGAAAAGCTAGCCTCTACAACAGCGACCAAGCGGACTCTTACTGTGAGTATGCCAGAAAAAAAATGTCATTAATTAAAGCTTTACCGTTTGACATGTCTGATGAGCACATTCGTGAAATTGTTATCGGGGATATTACTGACGTCCAAGTAAAAACTGCCGCTTTTAATAGTAAATTTGACAGTATTGGGGAACTCATATCTCTTTTGGGAAATTACAAAAAACCAAAGCTAAACGATGTCAGTAAACTCAAACGAAGCAACCCATTTAATTCTAAAATTGAATCTAAATTCAGGCAGAACCTTTGCTATAAGTGTAACGAACCTGGGCATATTAGTCGCCATTGTACGAAACGACAAAAGATCGGTCATTCTAATGATTTGAGTAATCGTAATTTTGATAAAAGTCAAAACAGGCCTTCTTGTACTTACTGCCGTAAACTCGGACATCAAATTAATGACTGTTACCAATTAAAGCGAGACCGCCCTTCCACTTCGCGACAGGTAAATTGTTTTTCAATTGAACTAGACAGTGATTTTTGTACTACGTTCAAAATTCAAGATGTCTCAGTAAATTGCTTAATTGACACGGGAGCCGAATGTAGTTTGATTACCGAAACCATTGTCAAACAACTAGACTGTCATTTAGAAGCCGCCTTTCTAACTTTAAATGGTATTGGAGGGACCACGGTATTCGCAAACAATAAAACGACTTTAAATGTCGAGAAAGACGGTACCGCTTTTGAAATTGAATTTTTTGTTGTGGACAAATCGGTTATAAAACCGGATTGTATCTTGGGACGCGATTTACTAAAACACAACGGGATTCAAATCCATGCTGACAATAGTGGAACGCGTGTGTTCCTAGAAAATGACCTGTTGCCAATGTCTAAAGCAGTAAATCTCATTTCTGTATCACCGGACACTGTAAACACACCCTTAAAAGGCCAAGAGCTAAGTGATTTATTGCGTCTCCTTAAAGGGTACGAACAAAACATAACGACTGGTACCTTCGTTTCACCAATAACAACTGCAGAACTGGAAATAAAATTGAAAGAAGATAAAATAATTAATCACCGACCCTATCGAATGGCTCATTCGGAACGCGAAAAAGTCAAGTTGATTATCAAGGACCTACTGGAAAACAAAATTATTCGTGAAAGTACTTCTCCTTATGCTAGTCCTATAGTTCTGGTCCATAAGAAGGATGGTAGCACGCGAATGTGTTGCGATTTTCGCGCACTTAATAAAATTACTATTAAAGACCGTTTTCCGTTGCCTAGGATTGATGATCAGCTGGACCGCTTAGGGAAGCATAAATATTTTACTACTCTAGACATGGCGTCGGGGTTTCATCAGATTCCGATAGCTCACTCCTCCATAGAAAAAACTGCGTTTGTTACACCCGATGGGCATTACGAATATCTGCGAATGCCTTTTGGTCTTTCAAATGCACCGGCCGTTTTCCAGCGGGCAATTTGCAAAGCTTTAGGGGATTTAAAAGATAGGGATGCTATGGTCTATTTAGACGACATTTTAATTCCATTTTTGTCAATAACAGAAGGTTTAGATAAATTAAATAGAGTATTAAGTTGTCTCACAACCGCGGGATTTTCTCTAAATATTGCCAAATGTCACTTTTTTGAAAAACAAATAGAATATTTAGGTCAGGAAATTTCCGAACGCGGTATTAGACCGGGGAAAAACAAGGTAGAGGCATTACTAAAATCACCAAATCCTTGTAACGTGAAACAAGTAAGGCAGTTTATGGGCTTGGCAAATTACTTTCGGAAATTTATACCTGAGATGGCTGCCCGTACAGCTTACAAAAAATAACGAACAGTTTGTGTGGGGAAACGATCAAAAAATTGCAAAAGCGTACGTATGCGCGTTTCTTAGTAAAAGACCATTTCTGACAATTTTTGACCCTGTCTTAGAGACCGAACTTCACACAGATGCTAGTTCAATTGGGTTTGGCGCTATTCTTTTTCAAAGACAAGCCAACAATGAACTGGGCGTGATTGCTTATTTTTCTAAACGCACCACCAACGATGAATCAAAATATCATTCTTATGAATTAGAAACATTAGCTGTTTATTATGCTGTAAAACATTTCCGAGTATATTTGCTTGGTGTAAAATTCAAGCTTGTTACGGACTGTAACTCACTTAAATTATCTCAGAGCAAAAAAGAATTAATACCGCGGGTGGCAAGATGGTGGTTATTTCTACAGTCATTTGATTTTGAAATTGAATACCGCAGGGGAAAATATATTCAACATGTCGATTATCTTAGCAGAAACCCGTTGGATCCAGCTGTTGAATCGGAAGTAGCACAAATTAAAACTTTAACAACTAATAACTGGTTGAAAGTAGTCCAAAAGAAAGATAACAAGACACAAGATATCATAAATAGGCTTAACGAGGGTAAACTTACTACCGATTACTTTTGTCAGAATGATATCCTTTTTCGTAAAATAAATCCGGGTCAGGATCCGCCTGTCTATCGTGCTGTTGTACCAAAAGGTAGTCGTTTAGGGTTGCTGCGTTTGTTTCACGACGAGCAATGCCATATGGGACCGGATAAAACTTTTGCTAAAATTAATCATTACTTTTGGTTTCCAGGGATGGCAAAATTTGTCAAAAAATATTGTAATCACTGTTTAAAATGTATTGCCAATAAATGTCACACCGGTCCCAGACAGGCTCAGCTTCACCCTATTGATAAGAAACCGATACCTTTTCACACGGTACACGCGGACTGCGTAGGACCATTTCCGCAATCAACGGAGGGTTTTAAATATTTATTGCTTCTGGTTGATGCGTTTACGAAGTTTTTATTTTTGGTGCCACTAAAAGGCTTGTCTGGACCTGAGACCTGTGAAGCATTGAAATCACATCTCAGCATGTTCGGCATTACCAAAACATTAATTTGTGATCGAGGTACTAATTTTACAGATAAAATGGTAAAGGGAGTACTCTTAGAATTGGGTATCCAACAACACTTAATTGCTAAAAGCGCCCCTCGAGGGAACGGTCAGGTAGAACGGTATGTCGGGACAGTCATTAATTTACTGAGGACAGAAATCGAAAATAAGTCAGAATGGCCGAACAAAATTCATAAACTGCAAACCGCACTCAACACAAGCGTTCAAAAATCAACTGGGTTTTCGCCCGTTTATTTGTTGACTGGGGTCGAAGGTAATAGTCCCGATATCAAGTCGTTAACAGAGTCGCTTCCGTTAAAACCACTTCCGACAAATCTATTAAATGACAGAAATCTGGCATATGATCGTATGAAGCGACAGGCAGAGTTGGCCAAAAATCTTTTTGATAAAAAAAGGAGGTCCAATAAGCAATTTGCGATAGGTGACTGTGTCTATCATCCATCGGGCAATAGCCACTTGTCGAAATTGGACGGCAAGTACGAAGGGCCTTTTGAAATCATACAGATCCTTCCAAATGAAAGATTCGAATTGAAAAATTTAGCATCAAATCGAAAGCGAGTAGTAGCTAAAGACATGCTTAGAGTGTGGCCTGGCGAACTGTCAGAGTAATCTTAACTAGGGGGAAACTTACCCAACGATAGTAATTGCGCTAACTTTTTGAGCTTTTGTTGCCTGTGTGGGTGATTGTGACAAAACGGTTGTTGAACAACGTATTCAATGTATAGAAAGCACTTTAGCATGCGGCTGTACAGTTTTATTGTGTTGAAAGCATAACGCTTTGCACTTGGTACAGTTTTATTGTGTTGAAAGCATAACGCTTTGCACTTGGTACCGTTTTATTGTGTTGAAAGCATAACGCTTTGCACTTGGTACAGTTTTATTGTGTTGAAAGCATAACGCTTTGCACTTGGTACCGTTTTAATGTGTTGAAAGCATAACGCTTTGCACTTGGTACCGTTTTAATGTGTTGAAAGCATAACGCTTTGCACCTGGTACCGTTTTAATGTGTTGAAAGCATAACGCTTTGCACTTGGTACCGTTTTTTGTGTTGAAAGCATAACGCTTTGCACTTGGTACCGTTTTAATGTGTTGAAAGCATAACGCTTTGCACTTGGTACCGTTTTAATGTGTTGAAAGCATAACGCTTTGCACTTGGTACCGTTTTAATGTGTTGAAAGCATAACGCTTTGCACTTGGTACCGTTTTTTGTGTTGAAAGCATAACGCTTTGCACTTGGTACAGTTTTATTGTGTTGAAAGCATAACGCTTTGCACTTGGTACCGATTTAATGTGTTGAAAGCATAACGCTTTGCACTTGGTACCGTTTTAATGTGTTGAAAGCATAACGCTTTGCACTTGGTACAGTTTTATTGTGTTGAAAGCATAACGCTTTGCACTTGGTACCGTTTTATTGTGTTGAAAGCATAACGCTTTGCACTTGGTACTATTTTAATGTGTTGAAAGCATAACGCTTTGCACTTGGTACCGTTTTAATGTGTTGAAAGCATAACGCTTTGCACTTGGTACAGTTTTATTGTGTTGAAAGCATAACGCTTTGCACTTGGTACCGTTTTATTGTGTTGAAAGCATAACGCTTTGCACTTGGTACTATTTTAATGTGTTGAAAGCATAACGCTTTGCACTTGGTACCGTTTTATTGTGTTGAAAGCATAACGCTTTGCACTTGGTACAGTTTTATTGTGTTGAAAGCATAACGCTTTGCACTTGTTACAGTTTTATTGTGTTGAAAGCAGAACGCTTTACATTTATTCGAATTAATTGTCGTTTTTTTTTAATTTGTTATTATTTGGTGAATTAACTTGTTCTGTCACATTCATTGCACCAGGCATCCCTTGTATCGATTAAATAATTGTCGTACGATCCTGCTGGTTTTTCTGTTGTTACAGGACTTGGTAATTCGAGAGCGAATTCCGTGTCAGGTTGGCCGTGTTAGCAATCACATCAAGATGGCGAGCCCACCGTGAGAACTTCACACGGGCTCGTGGTACTTGAGGGCGTCTTTTATCAACCACTCTTGGATGGCGACATACTTATTGGTGTAAAAGGACGTCTTTGGGAATTTGCTAGGCTAAGTTATTTTAAGTGTCTTTTATAACAGATAAGAGATAGGGGTATGTAATATGATACTTGTGAGACGGGTGCTCTTAGGGTGTTTAGTTAAGGGATTGCAGAAAAGTGGAGGGCATTCTGATATTCACCAGCAGAGAGAGTGGTATATTGGAAGAAGAATCATTAAATTGGTTTAGTACGGGAAAATTTGTTTTTATTCTTCCCTCAATTCTTACATATATAATAATGACTATTGTAGCACAAAGAAAATAAATGATATTTAACCATTTTTCTTGTTTAATTAAAGGTAAGATGGGTAAAGTTAATACAGGCGTAATACGTTTTAAAGACGTCAAGTACGTCACTGTTATTAATGTGATAATGATGACACAAGCGTTACCCTGACCTACCTCAAAACCGCTGCCAAGACAAAATAAACCGAGTATAGGTTGTTTACACTACTTAGGTAGAGTGCATTTCAAACCATAGGGTCGTTAGACAACCGTAAATTTTGTTTTGTGTTTACGTTTTGTTAATTTACTTTCTTATTTTTGTTTACAGATAATCTAGGGGAGAAGCAATCAAACGTTATCGTCAATTTAGTTTTTTTTTTTGGTAAATAAAATATTTCTCCACACGGATTTGAAATGAAGTTAGAACGTTCAATATGTTCCAGTTTTTATAGCAACTTAGTTGATATGGAAATTGGGGCATTAGTTAAACATATGCAGAAGTTATTGAAATCGGTTTGAAGTATACCAGTGAATAAAATTCACTCGGTTGAAGGTTATTGATTTAATTGAGATATAAAAGAAATATGCGTGTAATATTATATATTATTATATGTTGTTATTAAGCCTTAAGTAACGCATATTAACCATTGTTCTTATTTTCATTACATGTAAAAAACCGCTTGAGGCAGCCATAAGAAGCCAATGTACTAAGTGGCGCTGTGCAAAGCCAGTATTGGACGACCATTGAAGATGACATTTAACCGTATCACCAGAGTCAACCACATGATGAAAATAAAGCCTAAGCAGAAGGGACTATGAAAAGGACATTGCTAGACTTCAGCTACTGGATTATTTGGTGACCAGTGAAAGACGATGTGTTAAGTCATAAACAGGGCAATGTATGATTGTGACAAACATTTTTTTGCGAACGATGGCGCAATATAAGTCGCAACATCAGAACTACTTATATTAGAGTAAAATGGTGCATATTTAAGGGCTACCCAAGGTTTCAAATGTGTTATGTTAATTTAAGGGTTACTTTAATGATTAGGATTACTATAAGTTTAAGGTACGACGAAGCGATGACGTAAGATGGAGAAAGTAAGCTTTTTAGAAAATATAAGATAAAAAATTAAAATTAAAATCAAATTTTTCGCTTACTCCATTTTTCTAATAATATTATAATAAGATGAATTTTATATAAGGCTAGCGATAACTTAGATTAGTAATTAGAATTGTCAAATGTAGGAGTTACCTCTCTTAGTTTAAACTGGAGGGCCAGTTTCATGGAGGAGGGGCAAATGTCACGAAGGATAATAAATCAAATTTATTACTTGAGCGGAAACATTAAAATTGTGGAATGCGGTCAGAGTGCAACTGCAATTATGATGCATTTGCTGAATTGCGAAATATGTGGAATGTTTTCCAAGTACCGAGGGTCGAGAGGTCGTCACGAGTTGTCGGCTAGACGAGGCCAGGTCTGGGAATTTTGATTGGTGGAACAAGTGTCTGGAATGCTATAAAAAGGAGGTTGTACCCTAAAGAGGGGTTCAGTACAGTTCTTTCCAGTCAGTCCAGTTTTGCTGTGCACCACGTTAGTGACCGAACCGCCAATGTCAATTAGACATGTCCGTAACGCTCAAGTAAAGTTAATCGTGAACGCGCCCCAAGTGACCAGCCTCTCTCCAAGTTTCTGTCTTCTATAGAGATGTAAGTATGTTTATTGTACTTTTATGTTGTGTATTAATTTACGCCTGGTTTATTATGATTTTATTGGGAGTTAGTAACGTTTTCGTTGGGTTAGGAAACCTGTTATTTTATTAGTTAGTAAGTTAGGAGTTGTTAGGTTAAAGTACTTATTTAATAGAACTTGATGGTAGAGTTAACTGTGTTTTATTTTCACGCTGAAACGAGATCCCAGGCAAATAAGTTGAATTAAATTCAACACGTCACGCTAGTCGTGACAATATCTATAAAACTTAAAGGTTATTAGAAAACTTTTATAAATATCGGTTACCATTTAATAAAGCTGAAGACATCCGCAAATGTTAGTTGGGAAAGTATAACAAAATACAACAAACTATGGTTACTTACGTGACAATGCAGCCATGAACAAAGTCAGTTGCCAATTATATGCTGATAATTGGCTTATTTAGGGGCCCTGTGACTTGTACATTAAAACAACAAATTAGGTAAAATACTCCAGCTACATATATTTGACAAATCTGGATTGGTAAATAGCCACCTTCGTCTGTAGCAAGACTCATATTGCCTTAGGGTACGGACATAACGGGGACCCTCGCTTAGGACCATCGCTCCGACCAAAGCATGGTACTCTCGACCCTTGCTTTGAGCCTCGCACATGAGTGGTCATAACGAAGCTTCGACCGTCGCAATTTTGCGCCAGTTAAACGGTAACGAGGCTGAACTAAACATGGATTATTTTTCATCCTCTTCGTCAGATGAGGAAGACATTTTATTAAACTCAAGTGCTAAAATGTGGTACCTGTATAATACGTCAGAAAAAAGAACAGTGCACCCTCTCAACAAAAAACGTTTATGTTATGGAGAATTTCATCACTTATATCAGGACTTAAGAAAAGATTCGGACCGTTTTTTTTGAATACATGAGAATGAAAATATCGATTTTCGATTATATTTTAAACAAACTGGGCGATAAATTAAATAAAACCTACAAAAATTGTCATTCTCAGCCAATTGGATCTGAAGAAAAATTAATGATAACTCTTAGGTAAGTACAAAACTCTTTATTTAAATACTAAATATAAAAACATAGATGGTTAACAAAGCAGTTCTTAAAAACTAAAATTTAAGTTTCAAATTGCGAATTAGAAAATGCAATGTTATTAAAATAGTGAATTTGAGATGACGGTTCTTGATTTTGATTCATATTACTTGGGTCCGAATAAGCAGAAGGCAATCGTAACGAGACAGATTGAGAAAAGTCCTGATGTGTCGTTGAAGGTGGATTCTGCCGAACCAGTTCTGTCAAATGTGGTACAGTGCGTAACATCGTCGTTGCGGGCATTAGGCTTTGCACTAATTCAAGCACTTTTATTCGAAATGTGATTTTTTTTTGTGGGTCAAAAGTTTTTAACGAAAGGAAAAAAAATGTGTTTATTATTAATTTATATCATAATATTAAGTTTTTTAAAAGTGATTTTTGTTCAATAATAAATATGAAAATATATATTTTGTTGTAGGTTTTTTTCCACCGGTATCTCATTCCGAAGCTTACCATTTTCATTTCGAATGGGAAAAAGCACAATCAGAAATATTGTCATAGGAGTTACGGAATGTTTATGGGAGGTCCTTTGTGCAAAACATATGCCAATTCCTTCACAGGAAAACTTTAAGAAAATTGCTGCTGATTTCTATAAAATTTGGAATTTTCCTAATTGTGTAGGAGCCCTTGATGGGAAACATATCCGTTTGCGATGTCCCAACAATTCTGGTTCAATGTTTTTTGACTACAAGGGATATTTTTCCATCGTACTTCAAGCTCTAGTAGACGCAAACTATAGATTTATCAATATTGATGTCGGAGGATATGGTAAACAGAGTGACGGTGGTACATTTAAAGCATCTCTATTATATGAAAAGCTCTCGCAAGGTAAACTTAATTTGCCAAACAATACTCCACTTCCTGGTTCAAATGTAATAATGCCATATGTTATGATAGCAGACGAAGCTTACCCATTGATGACAAACTTGCTTAAACCTTATAGCAAGCAAGACTTAAATGCTGAAAGAGAAACGTTTAATAAACGTCTGTCTCGTGCTCGACGCACTGTAGAATGCGCTTTTGGCATATTAAGATCTAAATGGCAAGATTTAGATAAACCCATACTTACAGATGTGAAAGTAGCAGACAAAATTGTTAAAGCAATATGGATTCTGCACAATACAATAATAGACATGGAAGGAATAGAACACAATCTGCAGGATTTTCAAGTTGGAAATCAGAATGAAATTGCACCTAATCGACGAAACGCTGGAGGAAGGTTAAACGATGAAGCAAAATTTGTACGAGAAAGTTTTGAAACCTACTTTATACAGCAAACTTAAATACCATAATGTTAATAAAAGTCATAAACACAGCTGAGCTATCCTAATATTTTGTCACTTACCTGATACACCGCATTCACTTGCTATTTCCTTCCATAACTTGTTTAAAATTATGCAGTTGTGGTGATTTTTATTCTTCTTGTTCTAAATAGACTCCCGAACGAACACAAGACCGATTAATTTCTCCTTATCCATTGTTGCGCATACGCATGCGCCTTGGTCCAAGACCTAAAAAATACTAAGCTCGGTTCTTTGGTGCCAAGCCTTGGCTTCGACCTATGCGCGGAGCGCGGGTCGGCGCTCCGTTATGACCATACACATTTAAAACTATGCGTTTATTATTTTTTGTGAACGATGCTAGGGTACGATGCTATGGTCAGAGCGATGGTCGGCGCTCCGTTATGTCCGCCCACTTAGGTTGCATACCCCCTTATGGGTGACTTGCCTAATCCCCGGGTCTCTCCAAATCTTCCTTTTATGCATTCAGGAGTGGACCATTCCTTGTAAAGAACCGCAAAGGCCGCGGAAGTAAAACATACAAGGCTTATCTTTGTTTGTTTATATGGTTAGTACAAAAGCGATTCATATGGAACTGGTCACAAGTTTAAGTTAGGAATCTTTCTTAGAAACATTACAAAGATTTATTGCGCGAAGGGGGAAGCCGTCAGACATTTACAGTGACAATGGCAGTAATTTTGTGGGTGCAGCTGGCGAATTAAACCAATTTCTAAAGTCACAGTCAAGCACTTTAACGGAAAAAGTCGGAAACATCTATCGTATTAACTGGCATTTTATCCCTGCATATTCACCCCACCAAGGTGGTTTATGGGAAGCTGGAATCAAATCTGCTAAGCATCACTTAAAAAGAGTTCTTTCGAATGCATTGTTAACTTATGAGAATTTTTTCATCATTTTAACTCAGATAGAGAGCATTCTTAACTCAAGACCTTTGACTCCACTTTCTTCAGATCCCAATGATTTGACTGCACTGTCACCAGCTAATTTCTTAATTGGTAGGTCACTGTTATCAATTCCTTATCGTAATGTTGTTGATGTTCCTAGTAATAGATTAACGTATTTCGAACAATTAGAAAAGCTTAAGCAACATTTCTGGACTAGATGGTCCAAAGAATACGTTAATAAATTACAAGTCCGCACGAAATGGAAAACTCAATGTGATAACATAAAAGTAGGATCTCTAGTGCTTGTTAAAGACGACAATACACCTTCGTACCTCTGGAAAATCGGTCGCGTAGTGGACGTCCATAAAGGTGCCGTTAACGTTGTTCGGGTAGTGTCGATTAAGTGTTCAACTAGTGTCAAAAAACGAGCTGTGTCTAAGGTTTGCGCTTTACCGATAAATTAGTATAAAGACCATTAGCATGTGCAAGTTTCAATGGTACAAAGTTACATTTACAAACGGTATTTCGGATGTACAAACAATTTATGACAACAGGCTGTGTCGTCAATTCTCACGTAAAGCGAAAAAGAAGCAGTTTTGTCAAAGAATAGCTATTTAACAAGAAGAAACAGTTGAAAAGAGAAAGCGAATTAGAGAGAGATAGACTTTGCCTACCAAGTTAAGAGACAATCGACTGATATCGGCTTTGATCGTTAATTATCAGGAGTTTCATTGGTTGGTCATTCAGGTTGTTATCAAGAACGTTGCCATATCTCAGACCTCATCAAATATTTACTTTAAAACTTCAGTTTGAAGTTAATAATAGTTAATAAGAATTGATATCTTCCAATGATTAAGAGACGAACTTATAACACTGACTCAAAAAAAGTAAATAATGATTATAAGAAATTAGTTTATATTTGATCCTGAAAATTGGATGCAATTTTTATTTCATAATGAAATAAGATAAGAGACTACCGGCAACATGTTGCCTACCCAAGGCAAACCGAGGTCAGCCAAAAACATCACCCCAACATTGTTACGGTAAGTTTTAACCTTGCCCGTAACTTGTTTGTCCGCGATTCAGAGTTAACATCAGCTGAATCGTTTTTAACATCTGTATACTTCCATGGTCGTGACAGTTGGTTGTCATTCTTGTCGTGCCGGTCGGTCTATGTCAATAGTGTCGATAGAGTTCAGGAAAAATGATGCATCGCCAACTTGAAAAGTTTGTTCGCTGATATTCTAGAATTGTGCAAGTCTATAAAAGGCCAATTTGTCATCTGGCCAGTTCTTTTTCACGCTGACTATCGAGCGAGATCCACGAATTTGGTGTTCGATTTTGTGACACGCGTGGGTGTAAGGTTTTTTTCCGCCATTTTGGTAAGTTGCCTTAATTTGCTAGAAGGAACCCAGGTTTTAATGTTGGTTTTATTTAAGGGTGGCCGTATTCCAGTGGTTGGAAGCGGGCCGTTTTGCTTTTTCGTCTTTTTTTGGAAATAAAAAGGTAATTTTCTTGACATGTGTTAACCTGGGTATTTAAGGTTAGATTTATTTGAAGAGCCTCTCCTGGTTGTGGTCAAAGCCTGTCTCCTGGAGTCAGCAGAGCAGGGTAATTTGTTGGAAACAAGCAGGGAGTGGTAGTTGGTTGATTTGCCGTGGACGGAACCACGCGGTAGCTACGGAGAGCTAAGAGTTCGTGGATTGGTGGATTGGAAAGGGAAAAAGATTCAGGCACCATTTTGTTTTCCTGCGGGATAACTGGCCAGTGGATAGCCACGTGCTAAACCACCCAGAGTGTGGTGACTGTTTTGGAGGGAGCATTTTGCCTGGTTAGTGGGTTATAGTTTTATTGTGACTCACAAAGCAACTGGAACTGAACTTGATAGCATTTAGAGTAATAGTTACTGTTTGACTTTTAAGGTATTGACCTTGGCTTGGTTAACCCTTGTAGTAACCACTAGAAGTGGACCTTTATTCTGGCTTATTGCCACTTAACAGATTAATCGAGTCAAAGTCAGTTAGCTTATTGTTTTTGGGTGCTGTTTGCTGCTCTTGATTTCTGACTAGGTAGTCTACAACAACGACATTGGCCTGGAGGATCGTGCTGTAGCGCTGCATCCCGATTCGTCCCCGGCTCCAGTAAATCTGGCACTAAGAGCGGTATGTTTTATGTTGCAACAGCCCTAGAACTGTGTTCGAGTAATTTCCTGATTGAATTTTAAGCCTTCAGCCTTAACTGTTTTTATTCTTTGTAATTTGTAAATTTGGAAATATAGATTGTACATTTCACCTAGTTCAGTGTATGTTTTCGACTACCTTAAAACCCAAAAGTGTTGCTTAGCAGGGCTATCTCATGCTCAATTATCCACGCCCGAGATAAGTTTTAATTTTATTAACAAGTAAGTAAGTTGAAAGATTGTAACAAGTTCAATGTTGTTTGTATCAAGAAGAGCTAAATCATTGGTTATATTGTTGACAACATCATTAAAATTAAGAAATACCGGCTTAAAAATTTTTGCAGCCAGAAACATTATTATTGTTTGGACATCTTCAAATGCTTTATCAATTTCCAAAAAATGTTTTTGAAATATCAAATTTATTTTATTCATTTCATATAAAATGGGCTTTAAGAAGACCAAATATAGGTAATTTTGAGAATCCTGTAACATGCTATTTAAAGTCCTAGCCGTGTAAGATTTTTCTTTGTCTACAACTAATGCAAAGTAGGCTTTTATTATTCATTAGCTCTAAAATGATGCTAATGACATTATATCTGCACAGCCACCTAGTTCTAGTTCTACTTTATTTTAAAAATGTGTGATATACATATCGCTCAAACTTCAAAATATTTTAACTGAAATTTCTTCGAAAGAAATCAAGCGGTTTCTTTCAATTTTCCAGCAATTTAGTTACTTAAACAACACCAGATATCATTGATGCAAGACTAGTATATAATTACTTACATTTTTCCAACAATGTGTTATCCAACAAATGTTTTTATGTGAGAATAAAAACAGATAAAGTTAACTGTTTTTATTCATATAATTCCAATATATTAACATTCACTGAAAAGTGAAAATCCTTGCAGTTTACTTTATGTTTAACACACTATCATTAGGTGCTTCAGTAAACTGCATTGCTGATCCTCAAGCTAATATGTCATGAGTATATGTAGCCTTATCTAAAAGCATGTTAAGTAATAATAGGAATATTGTTGCGAAGCGAACTTTTCATTAATAGTTAGGATTTCTTTAGTTATTTGTTGTTACCCCTGTATGTTACGTTGCTTTGTTTACGTTCTACATTCTTTTGTCTGTGTTCTAGAAAATCCTGGCTCCGTTGCTTATATAGAGAGAGATTTATGTTATTTTAAATTAATAATTTAAAAAGCGTTTTTGAAACTTGCAGAAAGTACAATTTGAAATTAAATCCCAAGAAATGCAATTTTTTTAGAAAAGAGGTCACTTTTCTAGGTCATAAAATAACAGACAAAGGTATTTTGCCCGATGAAACTAAGTCCGATATTATAAACAAATATCCGACGCCGCGAGCTGCTGATGAGGTAAAAAGGTTCGTTGCCTTTTGCAACTATTATCGAAGGTTTATACCAAATTTTGCAACTATCACATTACCTTTAAATTCGCTAACTAAGAAAAATGCTGAGTTTGTATGGTCAAGCGAATGCGAAAGTTCATTTAACCGTTTAAAGCAAGCACTAATTAGTCCTCGCATTTTGCAATATCCGGATTTCTCAAAACAGTTTATTTTAGTTACTGACGCATCCCAACTTGCTTGTGGTGCAGTTCTTTCACAAAATTTTAATGGTCAGGAACTACCTATAGCTTATGCATCTCGTATGTTTACAAAAGGCGAGTCTCACAAACCAACTATTCTTAAAGAACTCACAGCTATTCACTGGGCAATAAAGTACTTTCGTTGTTATTTATATGGACAAAAATTTTTAGTAAAAACAGACCATAGACCTCTTGTTTACTTATTCTCTATGAAAGACCCGTCGTCCAAACTAACCAGAATACGATTGGATTTAGAAGACTTTGACTTTGATATAGAATATATAAAAGGAACAGATAATGTAGGCGCAGACGCCTTATCTCGAATAAATATTTCGGATTTGCAGGAAATCAGAAACACGGCTCAAATATTAGCAATTACCAGATCAATGACTAAGACAAACCAAAATTTTAATGAACAGACTACTACTGGGGATAAACAATTATCACGTACTGAAGAACCTCAGATTTATGAAGCCCTTAATAATTATAATGTATTGAAATTTCCTTCCTTAAGATTTGAAATTGATAAAGAATGCATTCACATTATTATTAATTATCGCAAAAAAAGCGCTCGTTGTTGGCTTTCAATTACTAATGGCAATTTTTCATTACCGAAACTATTGTCTAAGCTGAATAACATGGCTGGTGATAGTAAGCTTACACATTTGCGATTGAATTTAGATGACAAGATTTTCACACGGTGCACCGTAAATGAATTAAAGGAAGTAGGGCATAAAATACTTTCAAAAGTTAAAATTGTTTTATGTAAAGAAAGAAAATTAATCAAAGACAATGACGAGAAACTTAACTTAATCAAACAATTTCATGATGATCCTATGTTAGGTGGACATTGTGGCCAGAAAAGATTATTGAAAAAATTAAGGTCATTTTATCTCTGGAAAAATATGTCACGTGACATCGCTAAATATGTTAGGCAGTGTCATAAGTGTCAGGTAAATAAAGCCGCCGTTAAACACATAGAACCTTTAACTTTGACTCCAACTCCTCAAAAAGCTTTTGACATTGTCTGTATAGATACAATAAGACCACTTCAAAAATCAAATCACAATAACTGTTATGCAGTGACGCTTCAATGTGAACTAACTAAATACATCGTAATACTTCCAATACCCAATAAAGAAGCTTCCACAGTAGCACGAGCTATCTTTGAAAAATGTATCTTAGTATATGGACCTATAAAAGAAGTAAGAACTGATTTAGGAACAGAATACAAGAATAAAATTTTTGAAAGTTTAGCAAAAATGTTAAATACGCCGCATAAAACTAGCACTGCGTATCACAGTCAGTCCATAGGTGGATGCGAGAGAAACCATAGAGTTCTTAATGAATTTATGCGAATGTACATTGATCAAGCTCATACAGATTGGGATATATGGACAAATTACTACACTTTTTGTTATAATACGACTCCTAGTACTTATCATAACTACACACCTTTCGAGCTAGTATTTGGTAAAAGAGCAGACCTACCTGAAATATTTAATGGTTCTCGTGTAGATCCTTTATACAATTTAGAATCGTATGATCAAGAATTTCGATTTCGGTTGCAGTTAGCGCAAAATAAAGCTCGAGACTTTCTTGAAAAAACCAAACAAAAGCGTAAGTTGTATTATGATCAGCAAACTAGTCGACTACAAATAAGCCCGGGAGATTTTGTGCTTATAACCAACGAAGATCGTCAAAAACTAGATTCTTGGTTTGATGGTCCGTTTGAAGTCATATTAATTGAAGGTCCAAATTGCATTGTTAAAGACAATAACAACAAGCAGATTAAGGTTCATAAAAAGAGAATTAAGAAATATAATGTCTCTTGATAATTGTTTAGTTCTAAGTTAGATAAACAGGCCTGTCTGTAAATATTGTAACTATTATAAATATCGAAAGTACACAGTGTAAATACCCTAAATACTGTACGTACATTTAATTTATAGGTATATTATACTATTCTTAGCATTCATCGTGCCGGTAGTGTTCAACGTGCGAAGTGTTCAGTTATTAGTGTTCCTACTGTTTTTTTATTGTGGGCAGAATCTTAATGGGTCGTTGGTATTATTGTTGGTTTTTACTGTTTAAAACACATGAATTATACGCAAATTGGGATAGAAATATATTTAGGTTAGGTTAAGTTAAAGTACCACTGACTATACTTTATGTTATTGCTATAGTCGGAAAAGTAGTAGGTACAGAGAACATTTTATCGTAAAAGTAACTATATTTTGAGAGTGTATAGCTTTAAGTACTAAAGATTGCAAATTTGTAATTAAATTAACTTAAAACAGTTTTAATTAACTTGGCATCAGTAACCTTTTTTTTTTTTAGTAAAGTGCCCTTTGCAAGTGGCCATAGCAAAGGTCATTCTCTAGGAAAAGGAGGTGTAACATAGTTAGTTGAAGTTGTAACAGTTTATTGACATGCATAGCTAAGTATTATTATTAATCGTATTGCATCAATCGGTTCGCTATTATAAGTATTTTATGTATACACAGCAACCTATATTATATTGTATGAGTAGGCATAATAGAGTACGATAAATATAAGCGATTTATTCAGCAAATATATATTGAATACAGGGAACTTGCCGGAGTATCATTTACTACCTTTACAAATGCTTTAAGAAAATCAATGCCCAAAATCAACTCATGTTTTAAAGAAGGAATAACTAAAATTTTCAAAAGTCTGGTAACATTACTTAAAGTTATAGGAGCCCAAAAATAACCTGACACACTCTGTAAGTTTCCGTCAGCAGTAGTGACGTGAAATGACGAATCTTCGGTCAAACATAAGTCTACGTCCTTAAGTATCTGCAGACCATCAAAACCCAAAATAGAGATAGAACTACCACTATCAATCAAAGCCAAAAACGAACAATCAGAAATTCTAACATTTAAATATGGACGATCATCAAACGATTTTTTAGCAAAAACAGGGTTAACGGAAATTTCCGTGGACAAAGACCGTCTTCAGTAACTTGACTATCACCAACAATAGGAACTTTTTCAGACATAAAAAATTTCACTTGGTCCAACCATTTATGCCAATCCAAAAGATCAGTCACTACGGACTGTCTTTTTTGTTCTCTTTCTTTTGAGAATTTTTTGTCGACCTGACAGAAGGATTGTTGGTCTTCCTGCCAGGTCTTGTGACGTTTTTTGAACAATTAGGACAGTTGGACTTCGTAAAATTTTCTTTACCACAACTGTAGCAATACAAACTCCTTTCGGCAGTACATTCAGTGTTTATATGACCGCGTTTCCTACAATTCCAACAAACCACACTGGAGGAAACAGAACTAATATTTCCAGAAAAGCCTGGCCTACTAAGATCAGGTTCCATTAAATTACCTCTATGTGTAGTTGGTCGGTACTGATTTGAAACATAGAGACTGTTCTCTATTCGTTTACACAAAGAAGTCAAGTCACTAACAGCGGTTATGTCATGCAATGCCAAAGTCCTAACATAATCCGGCATTAAATTTTCTCTGATAATGTCTACAACTTCTTTTTCAGAAGGAGCCTCAGTTAATCGATTAAAAAGACCCTCCATAGAACTAATAAATAAACAAACTGGTTCTTTAGGGTTTTGTTTCCTAGCTTTGATTTCTTCTAATAAGTTTATATCATAGTGGTCACGCAAAAAGGTCTCTTTTAATTTACCCACTAAATCATCCCAATCAATAAAACGCCCCTTTTTATGATGATTATACCACCAAGTCCAAGCTTGTGAATCAAAAAGGTCTCCAGCAGAAGCAAAAACCTCATCTGTTGAACAGCCACGAGACATTCTAAAGGTTTCTACCTTTTCAAGAAATGTGAATGAACCCTCGCCAGTAAACTTTGGCAGTCCCCATTTATGTACAGGCACTAACTTGCTAACAACCTGACTAACTGCATTAGCATTAAAACTGACAGAACCCAAATTTGGGTCGAGAGGAGTCGAAGCAGCTGGAAAAACTTTAGCATCGAGATCACCTTCCAAAGTTAATATTTCAACATATAAATCATTCTTCCTTTGAGTTTCCTCATCAGAAGTATGATTCATACGATTAAGTCGGCCTGAGATATGCCAGAGCCGCGTTGAAATGTTTTTGTATGAAGGATCACTGGATGTACCGGTAAAACCTACTATTTTAACCTTAATTGATGCAATAGATCACACCAGCTCTTTTTCATCAAAATCAAATTCAAATGGGTTCGACATTTGACAAATACTACGATTGGCATTTTATTGAGCCAACAGTCCCCTCAAAATTTTACGTCTCTGATCAACAGTACCCGATGGCTTAATAGATCTGATGGAAGTTTCATAATCCAGCTCATGGGCTTGCAAGGCATTAATTTGGAGAGCCATTATTAAAATTTCTAGTTTAACCCCAAAAACTAAATAAACACAAGTGATATATAAATTTTACAGCTAAGGTGCAACAAAAACAACTGACTTGGACAACAATCAAAAACTTGATCACTACCTGTGATCCAAGTTACTCAAAACTGATCAAATAAATCAGTCAATCAATAATTAAACACTTAATCAAATTAAGGAAAATTAAAACTGTCCAAATCAGTACAAATAAAATCTCTACCAAAAGAGAAAATTAATTCGCACTTTTAACTGCAAAACCGAACCACAATGTTATAGGCAAAACTACAAAAAAACTTAAGATAACGGGGCAAACCTGAAACTTCGGTCTAAAAATAGATTGGCACGGTCACAAGCAAAGCAAAAGGTAAAAATGCAACGATAGTACGATAAACGAGCAATTCCAAACTTGACACTCTTTAATTTAAGAATAAATATCTTAAACTATCAACACGTCTGGCACCGTGAAAAAATTAAGTAAATATTGTAGCCATGCAAAAATACACATGCAGTTACATTCCCACGATAATGTTAATTCTGCTTAGCTAGTTAAGTTCCCATGCTATTCGCCTATTTTATATTCCCATGCAAGCTCAGCAAATGCAAATGTATTAAATATAGGTTAAGCATGATTGTAGTTAGTTCTTTAGTACCATCCTTTGTATTCGCTTCTTGGCAAAATAAATTTTTTTAAAAACCTAAATTTCATTTTTGAAATTCTAACTGGCGCAGTCGGTAGGATTTGCCAACGGTTCTGTGCATCGCGCATCTATACCGGTTTGTGTTAACAATTCGTGGCAAATTCTTGTCCAAAAACGCGAAACTTCAAGGTGGTTCTGAAAACTCACTCCTAGACCAGGGAAAAGGAACCAGAATCGTCCTACATCCTTTTGGTGCGAGCAGCGAGGAACAAGAATCGTCCCCAGCTCATAAGTAGACCAGGGAGAAGACACAAATCGCGACTCCTATTGGAACCTAAGCTAAGAAACTCATCTACATGAAGACATCGAAGATAATCTTCCTATTGCTGTAAGTTACTGATTTATTGTGTATATATATTATCTAGTGACAAGTTGGAAGTTTTCAATTTTCTTTGAACTTAACTTTTAACGTATTTTTCTTAAGCACTTTTCTTTCGTTTATCAAACATGGCACAACCAAATTATGCTTTGATTCGTTATCAAGCCGATAACATTCCACAATTTGATGGAAATCCAAAATTAATTAATCGTTTTATTTCATCTTGTGAAAACTTTTTAAACGCACATAGAGATAGGAATAACGCAAATGCTGCGATAAATGTTGCTTTATTTGATACCGTCTTAAGTAAGCTCATAGGCCGAGCAGCTGATTTAATTGCTTCGCGTATAGAACTTAATTCTTGGGAACTAATTCGTAATGCAATAATCAGCACATTTTCCGACCAAAGATCTGTTGATTGCGTAATACAAGATATTATCACCATGAAACCGGATAAAAATGAAAATCCTCAACAGTTTGGTTTAAGATTGCAAGATATAAGAAGTCTTTTGTTTTCAAAAATAAATTCTTCTAATGAGGCAAGAGAAATTAAACTTCTGAAAATTGCTGAATACGGTAATTTAGTTACAAAAACATTCATAAGTGGACTAAATTATCACATGCAGTTAGTAGTACGATTAAAAAATCCACAATCTCTTGAAGAAGCCATTTCTCATGCAATCGAAGAAGGAAACTTTCTTTATTTTAAGAACAGACAAAATACTTCTTCTAAAATTCAAGCTAGTTCACAAAACACCTTAACACCTCAAAACAAACACTTTCGTCCCACACAGAACAATTATACAACACAACCTACACAAAGAAATTTTGTTCCTTTCCAGCAAAATGTAAGTTATACACCAATGATGCCGCAGTATTTTAATACTCACAGAAACGATTTTCCACAAAGAAATAATTTACAGTTTGCAGGATTTGGTCAATTCAGACCTAGATCAGGGCAAAGTAGAATGATTAATAACACTAATCAAAATTTTCAAAGATCTCCGACAAATCAGTTAAGATCAAATGTTTTTAAGTCACAAAATCGTCAACTCCCTAGAGATGAACCAATGGACGTCTCTTCTGGTAATACCATCATAAACAGGGCTATGAATCAACAAAATCAAAATCGCAATTTTACGAGTCAGGAACTGTATAATCAATCGGTTACAAGTCTAAAAGATCAAACCGAAGAAAATTTTGAACCTTATGTTGAAAATTCATATCCTGAAGAGGAAAACGCTTATATTCCAATTAACAATCAATTTGATGACGTAAATCACTCGAATGATGATTTTTGCTGTGAAAATTATCAATTTGAACAACCAGGAAATTTTGATGAGTCAAATTTTCAGATTTCTCATTCAAGCAATCCCCCAATATAGTAGTTAACGTGAACAATTATGTTAATACTGATTTACCAACAATATTCTTACCCGAAATTAATTCTTACTTTCTAATCGACACTGGAAGTGGAAAAAGTTTTATAAAGCCTGAATTAGCCTATGAAATGTATCCACATTCAATCTCAAATGAACCTTTTGCTGTTCGATCAGCTCACGCTAAGTCAATTCACAACGAAGTTGCTGAAATTCCAATTTTTCCATCTTTCAATTCCCCAGGAAATCATAAGTTTTATCTCTTTGACTTTTCACCGGAATACGATGGTCTTTTAGGAATTGATTTCTTAAAAAATACTGAAGCAAACGTAGACTTGAAAAATCTTCTACTAGAGACACCAAATGCTGTCATACCTTTGCGAATTAAAAACCAATCAATAAATATAAATAATTTTGACTTTGCTGAATTTATCATACCACCAAGAACTTGTCAAAAAGTTGAAATACCTGTAAAACAATGTAATGGCATTGGTATTCTAAATTATCAAAATTTCGGAAACGGAGAAATGCCAAATGCGTTAGTGTCAATTAACAATTTTCATGCATTAACAACTATTGTTAATCCTTGTGACAATCCAATAAAAATTCAAATTTTTGAACCTTTCGATGTAGAAGCCATTAATGAAACTGAAATAAATTTTTTCGAAAAAATGGAAACTGACACAGAAATTGACAAACACTTGGACAATGCTCAAAAACAAAATTTAAAAAATTTGAGACTCTCACACTGTAACAAAGAGGAATACAAAGCTATTAGAAATCTTTGTTATGAATTTAGAGACATTTTCTATTGTGAAGGAACACCATTAACATTCACGAATCAAATCAAACACAAAATTAATTTGACTGACGAAACTCCACTTTTTACAAAAACTTATCGTTATCCCGCCGTACATAAGCAGGAAGTCCATTCTCAAATAACTAAAATGTTAAATGATGGAATAATACAACATTCAAATTCCCCATGGACTAGCCCCATTTGGGTAGTACCAAAGAAAATGGACGCATCAGGTAAAAGAAAATGGCGCATAGTCATCGATTACAGGAAATTAAACGAGAAAACTATTGATGACAAATTTCCATTGCCAAATATCTCTGACATACTTGACAAGTTAGGAAAAGCACAATACTTTTCGACACTCGATTTAGCCAATGGTTTTCACCAAATCGAACTACACCCACCTGACATCCCTAAGACAGCCTTTTCAACAGACACGGGACACTACGAATTTAAACGTATGCCCTTTGGCTTGAAAAATGCTCCATCTACGTTTCAAAGAGTCATGAATAATGTACTTAGAGGTCTACAAAATGAAACTTGCTTGGTTTATCTTGATGATATAATCATCTTTAGCGTTTCTTTACAAGAACATATAGAACGACTAAGAGAAGTTTTCACACGTTTACGCCAATCAAATTTTAAAGTCCAACTAGATAAGTCCGAATTTTTACATAAAGAAGTCGCATATCTAGGACACAAAATTACTAACAACGGAGTTAAACCTAATCCAGACAAAGTCGACGCTGTAAGAAACTTTCCAATACCTAAGACACAAAAAGAAATAAAATCTTTTCTAGGTTTGGCTGGCTATTATAGACGTTTTATTAAAGATTTTGCGAAGATCAGCAAACCATTAACCGCATGTTTAAAGAAAGGTTGTAAAGTAATTCATTCTGATCCTTTCATTAAATCATTTGAACATCTCAAAAATTTACTTATAAATGCTCCAATATTAAAATATCCAGATTTTTCGCAACCCTTCGTTCTCACAACGGACGCTTCTAATGTTGCATTGGGCGCAGTTCTATCTCAAGGAAACCCACCTAATGATTTACCAGTAGCATTCGCCTCTAGAACTCTTAACGAAACTGAACAAAAATATTCAACCATAGAAAAAGAACTTTTGGGAATTGTCTGGGCTTGTAAGTATTTTCGCCCCTACCTTTACGGACAAAAATTCAAGATATATACGGATCATAGACCACTCGTATGGCTATTCAACTTGAAGGAACCTAATTCAAAATTAGTAAGATGGCGACTTCGATTAGAAGAATACGATTACGAGATAATCCATAAAAAAGGAAGTCTAAATAGTAATGCAGACGCACTTTCTAGAATTACGATTCCAAACAATGCAATTGAAACCGAATCGTTAATAAATAGCCCAGGAAATATTGATAATGATATCAATGATTTTCTAAACAGCGCTTTTGATCCAAATTTAATAACAAATGAATTAGTATCTGAGACAATTGAAAATATCGAAAATAAAGTGCAACCTAAAGTTAATGTTATTTCCGATATTCAATTAAATCCCCCTACGGAAAGTTCTAATCTAAGTGAAACAACACATAGTGTCAATGACATCGATAATTTCACTAATATGACTGTACTAGATGAAATAATAAATAATAAGTTACATCAAATAATTGTAAAACAATCTCCATACGACACTTATAAAAAAATCGAAACGGAAAATTTTGATGGAAATCGTATTATTAACGCAACATTACCAACAAATTTGGAAATTATCAAAAATTTCTTAAAAGAATATCTAGTTGCTAAAAATACTTATATCTATTTTCATTCCAAAAATCTTCGTGTTTACTTTCAAAGATGCATGAGTAACTATTTTAGAAATTTGAAACTTATTGAATGTTCCAAATTAGTCAATAATGTTCAGCCTGACGAAAGGGAACTCATGATTAAATATCGACATGAAAGTAAAACAAATCATAGAGGAATTGAGGAGACATTAAAGTTTTTAAAAGCAAACTATTATTGGAAGTCATTAAAAACCGATGTTACCAATTACATCAATAACTGTCCAATATGTCAACGCGCAAAGTATGATAGGAAACCTCCAAATCAACCTTTGATATTAACCCAAACTCCAAAGAAACCTTTTGAAATAATTCACATTGATACTTTTCTAATTGGAAAACAAAAATTTCTCACAATCATTGACAAATTTTCCAAACTTGCACAAGCGTTACCTTATGATGGAAATGCAGTATCATGTGCGGACAAATTAATCCAATTTTTTCAATTCTTTGGAATCCCTCAACAAATTATATCAGATAACGGATCTGAATTTCAGAATGAAGTGGTGAAAGGACTACTAGAAGCTCACAACATCCAAATCCATTTTACAACCCCTTATCATCATGAGTCAAATTCTCCAATTGAAAGATTGCATTCGACTTTAATTGAGCACATTCGAATCTTAAAGGAAACTGATCCCAACTCTGACGTAACAAAGTTAATGCCATACGCTGTAATTGCTTACAACAGCACAATCCACAGCAAAACACAGTTCACACCATTTGAACTTGTCCTAGGTCATACTGACTCTAGAGATCCCATGAACTTAATACCATCCCACGTTTATACGGATTATATTAATAACCATAAAAATAATACGCAAATCTTGTACGAAACTGTCGCTGAAAAATCAAGACAAGTAAAAGAGAAAGTAATTGATAAAATTAATGAAAAACGATCTAATCGAGATTTAAATATAGGTTGCCAAATTTATAAAAAATCAAACACTAGATCAAGTAAAATTAAAAATAAATTTTTGGGTCCATTCATTCTTAAAGAAATTCTTCCAAATAATAAAATAAGAATTGAAAATCCAAAAACAAAGAAACAGGAAACAATTCACATAAATGAAACAAAAATTAAAAATATTGTTTCAGATGGAGTTGGACCTTCGGGACAAATGTAAAAATTCACGATCTAAACAATCAACCCGGAATATTACCATTCAAACTGGGAACCGCAAAGATAATAAATGACAACTGGTCTTTTGTACAAACTATCAATTTAGAACCGATAATAAACCAGTTTCAATCAATTAAGACCAAAAGTAACACTTTGACAAAACATTTAAGAGCAAATGACACACTTGACAAAGAATACACCAATTCACTAACATCCATACACACACTAGAAACACGAATTGAAGAACAAATAAGTCAAATTTTGCCCATGTATAACATGAAAAGAAGTAAACGAGGCCTGTTAAATCCTCTTGGATCATTTATAAAATGTATCACTGGAAACATGGACCAAACTGATGCGGAAAATATCGATCAGAAAATAAGACTTCTGCAAGATAACCAAAACCGATTAAAATCAGACGCAATTAATCAAATTACGTTAATGGAATCGACCATTGATAAATTTCAAGGCTTAATATCTAATATTACGCATAATGAAATAATTTTAAGATCACGAATAATACAAATCGAGCAAAGCATTAAAGAAGCAAAACTTCTCGGTGACAATCTGAGATACTACTTTACGACTTTTACATTAATCAATCAAATATCATCAATTTATCAATCAATTTATGATATTCTTAATAAAGTAGAAATTGCAATAACTTTTGCTAAACTAAATATAATGCATAATTCGATGGTGGATCCTAAAGCGTTCTTAAAAGAGGTTCAGTCAATCGAAAATCTTGTAACTGACAAAAAATTACCAGTTTCCGCCAATATAGAAAATATTCTATTAATCGAGAAACTAGTAAAGATTAAAGGCTATCAAAAGAATACCAATTTGACTTTTATAATTGAGCTTCCACTTGTTGAACTGGATGTATACCAATACTTCAGCGTGCATCCTGTTCCTGTGCCTAATGGTCAAGAATTCATTGTCAACATTCCACATAAACCGTATTTAGCTCTCAACGACCAGAGATACGTTTACTTGGAAGAGAAATGCGAAGAAATGATTGACAACAATTACTTGTGTCAGAACACCCATATGAATGCATTAGATAACTTTCCACCTTGTGAAGTTCAACTAATCAGCCACAGCCAGAATGTTACTTCCTGTCATCCATTCCAGTTGAAGTTATCAACGCCTCAGGTTACCAAAGTTATCGATGGAAAATGGATCGTAACCATACCAAAACGACTTGTTAGTACCGCTGACTGTAATCATGACAAAACAACAATTCCATTATTTGGATCTTATTTAATCGAAGTACCTATCGATTGTAAATTACAAATACAATCGATTATATTGGAAAGTCACAAACCTAGCCAGTTAACATTCAATCAAGTTACACTGCCAAAACTTGAACTGTCTTTGATTACCAATAATCAATCAATGTACGAGCCACCGTCACTGGATCTTGACATAATCAATCTCAAAACTACCAATGAGTTAAAGGAAAATCTTCAACTTCAGAAGAAAACGCTTCAAGAAGCTACAACCAGTGTTTATGTGAATCGGGTTAGTTTGTGGACAATCGCGTTATATGTAGTTTTCGCGAGCCTAATAGTGTACTTCATTTACAAAAAAGTTGTAAAAAAGTGTAAAAAAGTGCCGGAAAATGTAAATCCCGAAAATGACATTTTTTGAAAAAGTGAAACCACATTTTTATGTTATGTGCTTTCATCTTAGAGGGGAGGAGTTACATTCCCACGATAATGTTAATTCTGCTTAGCTAGTTAAGTTCCCATGCTATTCGCCTATTTTATATTCCCATGCAAGCTCAGCAAATGCAAATGTATTAAATATAGGTTAAGCATGATTGTAGTTAGTTCTTTAGTACCATCCTTTGTATTCGCTTCTTGGCAAAATAAATTTTTTTAAAAACCTAAATTTCATTTTTGAAATTCTAACTATGCACAAACAAGGCAGTCCGATAACCCACAATCCAAGCGCGTTCAATCCACTAAAAATCAAAAAAAAGGCCCTTCACGTTAGTCGCCAATTTGTTATGATGTAACCTCACGTTAATGAGATTTCAACATTTTTAATTAGATAGCTCAAGGTCGTGGATTAATTGCATGAGTTCATAAGTATCTGTAAATGAACACACTTGGATATTCTGCAGGAAATCAAACGAACCGTTAGTTGTATATGTACACGTGTATATTACAAATTAAAAAACAGAACTACAATAATTACAACTTACAGAATCTTTACAAAATTTACAAAAGTTGCCACAAAAGAAAAAGGTTGAAAACAAAAAAAAGAAAGTTAAATTTGAAACAAAGGAAAAAAAACAGGAAAAGTTTTCCCAGTGCCAAGCCGTCTCTAACTGCCCTTACCAGTTCTTAAGACGATGTTTGGGTCCTGGAACCTCCAGTATCCTCTTCCCAGTAGTCAGTAGTGGCCACCGCTGATTTCCAGGTAGGAAATGGGGTCCAGAGACTGGTGACAGGTACCTAAGGCAAAAAACAGCAGAACACCAGGGAAAACAAACAAACAGCTTCAACACTTGTTCCGGCAACCAAAAAGGTGACCAGAGGTGATGACCAGTGTTGAAGTTGTTTAGAGCAAACTAATATAAACTATATATATATAAGCCGGTTTAGAACGTCTTTCGACGTTGTCCGACATCTAATTTCCAGCCTCTTCGGTCTTCACAATCTGCAGGTGTTAGATTTCTCTCACTCATGCATTTATGCATGGTTTTCTGCCACTCCTGTTTTGGCCTTCCTCGTTTTCTCCTGCCTGTTGGCTGCCAATGAAGTACTCTTTTAGGCCATCGGGTATTTGACATTCTTTCCACGTGTCCGTACCACGTAAGTTGCTTGTTTTCGATATCCTGTGTTATTGCGTCTTCTATTCCCATCCGTTGTTTTATGATGTCGTTTCTTATTCTTTCTCTTCGTGAAATGCGCATCGATCTCCTAATTGCATCCATTTCAACTGCCTCAACTCTTTTCTTGTGTCTATCTGAAATTCTCCAGGTTTCTGATCCATATAGGAGGGTGCTTTTTACCATTGCCTCATAGATATTAAATTTCCGCTTCTTGGTTATTTCTTTGCTCCATAGGATTCCATTCAGAGCTCCGATTACTTTTTTGGCTTTGACTATTCGCTTTCCGATTTCTTTTACATCTGTTCCTGTGTTGTCGAATGTAATGCCTAGATATTCATATTCCTGACACTGAAGGATTTCTTGGCCATTGTCCAGTTCCAAATTTCCGTTCTGAGTCCCACACATAGATACTTTGTCTTGGCTATGTTGACTGTTAAGCCCCATTCTCTGTATTCCTCTATTAGCTTTCGCATCATGTACTGCACATCCTCTTTATCATTGGCTACTATGACTTGGTCGTCTGCGAACTGTAGGGTAAACAAGCAACTATCATCAATTTCTATTCCCATTCCCTGGACCTTTCTTTTCCAGTTTTTTAGTGCCATCGCTATGTATATTTTAAGAAGAGTGGGAGAGACACAGCATCCTTGACGCAATCCTTTATTCACCATAAGCTCTTCAGTGACACATTTGCCTACCCTAATTCATGATTTTGATTCCCTATATAGTTCTTTAAGGGCTGTTACGTAGGTGTGATTAATGTTTATTATATAAACACGTTGTCTGTACATGATCTTCCTGCTCTGAAACCGCATTGTTCTTCCTCTTCTTTTCCTTTATAATCCTCTTCAATGAGATCACGTAAAATTCTACCATATAGTCTGCTCAATGTGCCTGTAACCGAGATGCCCCGCTAGTTATTGCAGTCCAGTTTATTTCCTTTTTTGTGAATGGAGGAGATGAGAGCCATTTTCCATTCCTTAGGGACGGGAATGTCCGTTCAAGCATTTATTAATAATAACTGTTAAATTTCTAAAGAGCTTTCGAGTTCCATATTTTAACATTTCGGAATATATTCCTTCTGGACCGCTAGATTTACCTGGTTTAAGGTTCAGAACAGCTTTTCTCACTGTTTCCTCAGATACCTCAACTTCCTCTCCTTGTACATTGAAGTGTCTTGGAGACTCAGTTAGATATTCTTGTCTAGATTCCTGAAGTAGGTCTTTCTAGTGTTTTAACCATTCTTTGGGTTTAATCATTTGAATGTTCGCCCCGTCTTTTCCTGGGTTCTTGACAGTTGATATAAATTTCCATACTTCTGAACTTTCTTCCTCCTATATAGCTGTTAATTTCTTCACACTTCCTATCCCAAGACTCGTTTTTTGCTCTGTTAATTTGCACTCTTAGTTGCCTTTTAATATATTTGTACCCTTCAACGTCTTCTTCATTTTTTGTAGTTAGCCATTTCAGATATTTTTGTTTTTTTTCTTGAACCATTGTCTCTATCTCCCCATTCCACCAATGTTTCTTGTTGGTGCTGTTCTTCTTTATTCCTATTGACTCTTGTGTGGCTTCTGTCAGAGACCCTATAATGTTCTCATAGACTTCGCCAAACGTGTGTTCTTCAGGACTGAGGAGTTTACTGTCGAGTCGTCTCTGATAAAGAAATACTGTGCTCTCATCCTTAAGACTGTCAAAGTTGTATTTTGGTGTGTCAATTGTCTCCATGGTTGCCGTACTATTACTTTGATCTTCTTGATGGTTTCTAGTTTTTCGAAAATGTAGCCTTATCTTGGCTTTTACTAAATAGTGATCTGATCCGCAGGTGCTTCCTCTTAGGACTCTCACATCGTTAATTTGCAAATTTGTTTTTTGTTGGCTGATGATGTAGTCAATAATTGATTTAAGGTTTCGAGTACTCTGTATCCATGTATAGCGATGGATATTTTTATGCTTAAAGAAACCATTATTGATTCTTAGATTGTGAGTCTCGCAAAGGTGAATGAGTCTTTGGCCGTTATCGTTGATTGTTTCCTCTCCATAAGGCCCCACAGTTTGATTGTTAAGTTGTTTTCCCGTTCTTCCATTGAAGTCACCCAGCATCACAATTTCTCTATTTTGCCCGATGTCTGTAAGTATTTCATCTAATTTTTCGTAGAATTCCTGCTCAATATCGGCTCTTTCATCATCTGATGGTGAATAGGCTGCGATGATGGTTATGTTATGACCCTGTAGTTTTAGGTTAAGTATTAGAATGTTTTCATCAACTGCTTCCCAGTTACCTATTTTATTCCTCCAGTCTTTCCTTATTAGTATTGATACTCCTCTCGCTGCTCTCTTTTCTTTTGATACTCCGGTAAATATATGGACAAAGTCTCCGACAAATCCGGTGTCTTTTCCTTTTTTCTTGGTTTCAGTCAAGGCTACTAAGTCGATTTTCCTTTCCTTAGTTTCTGCGGCAATAATGTCAATCTTTTGTCTAACACCCTGTACATTCCATGTGGCAAAATTCATCGTCCATTTTCTTTGCTTAGTTCGTCGTCCAAGTGATCCATCCGATGCTCCGAGACTTTGTTTAGGTTTTTTGGTATGTTTATGTTTTTCCAAGTATTAGAGAACCAGTCTAATGCCTTAACCCCCAACTTGGAGGACCAGGTCAGTTTTTGTTTCACGGTGGGTATTTTATTTCCCCACTACCCTCTGAATCTGCTGGCTTGCAGACCCAGTGAGCTTCCCCTAATTCCAATAGGGACGCGCCCAATGGAGGTAACTGACAAATCCCCACACGGGGGGGTTTTATAAACTAAAAAATAAAAATAAAATAAAATTAAATAAAACTAAATCAAGTGAGGAATTGTGGTGGTTCGACTCTGACCTTCTGAAACTCTGTGGTCGGTGATCGGCTTTTCCAACACGTGGGTTGGTCTGGAAAACTCTGGACAAAGCAGTCCCGGTCAGGCTGATTCAATCCCCGATTGAAATGTTCTTTGGTCGGGAAAACCCTCAGATCTCCGGTCAAAAAACCCTTGGATCTCCGGTCGGAAAGCCCTTGAAATTCCGGTCGGAAAGTCTTTGAATCCCCGGTTGAAAAAGTCTCCGGTTGGAAAGTGTTTGGATCTCCGGTTGGAAAAGTCTTGAATCTCTGGTTGGAAAAGTCTCTGAATCTCCGGTTGGACCGAACACAATGCTGTGTTGGAAAATTGGGCCGATACAAAATAATTCAAAAGAACTAACAATAAAACCAATTTACCTGTAATTCGGCCAGATGATCACGGATTAAAAATTTAAAATCACACACGCGCCACACCGCTCAGAAAAAAAAAGTCAGATGTCGGCAGTTCGGGTGCTGTAGTGGTAAAGAGACCGATATCACAAAGTGGGGTGATTAAATAGGCCACATGGCACCTGACACAAAGAAACACGACTACAAACCGACGCTTCCCCGACAAAAATCGAAATTAATCACGTGACTACGGCACCTGATAAAATGTGCACAAAGTGCAATTGGAGGATTTAAGCGATCGGAATCGGTCTACTAGTGTAACTAGGCCCACGGACATTAAAAACACAAACCAAACTAGTTACGGACGAAAACTCTATTTCGTACGTAACAATCTTGTGATGACAGCTAAATATATCCTCAACATCTTGTTCAGATGCAGAGTCATCCCTGAGGAAGATCCTGAGGTCTGAGTACTCATCCGGTGTACCTGACCTTGGACCACTTGGCTTTGAAGCTACAGTAGAGTAGGAGCTTGCACCGCTTATGGAAGAATGAGGACGATTGGTTTGGATTGGTGATCTAGCACACAATCTACCAGACCTGGACAGAGGGCGTACGGCCGAATACTTCCGTCGTGAAACGATGATCGATCGGAATCTCAATCTTCGGATTTCTCCCTCCAAGAAGTGGAGTCTTTCTCCCAAGCTTCGTGCCGAATCGCGCCGATGACGGTCTGAAGAACGAGATTTCTCTCGTGAGCGTTTCTTTTTATCCTTTCCCATCGCGATGGTGTAGTTTGTGACCTACAAACGATTGAAATTTTAGCATGATGCAAAAGTATAAAAATTCAGGCGTCGGTCGATAAACGGAAAAATCCGGACCGGTCGGTAATATAGGTTCATGGAAAGAGAGATTTTTGCTCTTCTCTTTTAAAATGTGTGGTTAAAGTGTACGCAATGATGGTACTACATAGTATACAGGGTAATTCAAATTCGACCCTCACCATTGGGATTTCGGAAACTAGAAGAGATACGAGAAAGTTTAAATTGGGCCAAAGTTGCGCAATTTAAAACTCAACCAAATGCAGTTTTAAAGGATTTGATTTTCCGAGTACTGAAAATTTGAGTTTTTGTTTTTATTTACTTCTAACCTTATTTGAAGAGATATCCCTAAACTAAAAGCATCTTTTCATTGCCACTTTTCCCTCCGATGATTGATTCAAACTTGCCACAGACGTTTCGTATTTTGGCAGTTATCATCAACATTCTTTTTTCTTATGGGCGCCATATTGGATTTTTAGCCCACCAAATAGTACGTTTTATTCTGATTTTAGTGATGTATAATAACTTATGATTTGCTTCATAAAAGACAAAATAATTCAATAAAAACTAGATTTACTTTAGTTGGCTTTGAGTTAATGAGACGTTTTATGAAATGTCATTATTTGACAGTACTTGTCAAACACGGTAATTCGGACGATTATTAGAGCAAGTCAAGCAGAGTTAAAAATTTATCTGGAAAACAGGGTGCGGAATAACACACAGTCTTCTCCACTATAAATCTATTAACCCACCAGTTAATGGGGCGCTCGACTAGTTTCGGGCATAGACATGCCCATCATCAGGAGCTAAAAGAATTAAAACGCTCTAACAAAGGTGAACTCAAAAATGTGGACAATGGCGAAGGACATACCTTAAAAGCTGCTTAACACATTAGACGCTGTCTTTCTATACAGGGATAGACAGCGAGACCCATTAGTAGCAAAGAGTTAACTTATCATTAATGGAAGGCAACTAAACTGTAAAATGGTTGAAAAAGAATTTGGAATATAAAATTAAAGTATAAAAAAGTGTTTTATATTCCAAATTCTTTTTCAACCATTTTACAGTTTAGTTGCCTTCCATTAATGATAAGTTAACTCTTTGCTACTAATGGGTCTCGCTGTCTATCCCTGTATAGAAAGACAGCGTCTAATGTGTTAAGCAGCTTTTAAGGTATGTCCTTCGCCATTGTCCACATTTTTGAGTTCACCTTTGTTAGAGCGTTTTAATTCTTTTAGCTCCTGATGATGGGCATGTCTATGCCCGAAACTAGTCGAGCGCCCCATTAACTGGTGGGTTAATAGATTTATAGTGGAGAAGACTGTGTGTTATTCCGCACCCTGTTTTCCAGATAAATTTTTAACTCTGCTTGACTTGCTCTAATAATCGTCCGAATTACCGTGTTTGACAAGTACTGTCAAATAATGACATTTCATAAAACGTCTCATTAACTCAAAGCCAACTAAAGTAAATCTAGTTTTTATTGAATTATTTTGTCTTTTATGAAGCAAATCATAAGTTATTATACATCACTAAAATCAGAATAAAACGTACTATTTGGTGGGCTAAAAATCCAATATGGCGCCCATAAGAAAAAAGAGTGTTGATGATAACTGCCAAAAAACGAAACGTCTGTGGCAAATTTGAATCAATCATCGGAGGGAAAAGTGGCAATGAAAAGATGCTTTTAGTTTTGGTATATCTCTTCAAATAAGGTTAGAAATAAATAAAAACAAAAAATCAAATGTTCAGTTTTTTTCGGATACCTTCGGAAGCACTCAGAAAATCAAGTTTTTTAAAACGGCATTTGGTTGACCTTTAAATTGCACAACTTTGCCCCAATTTAAACTTTCTCGTATCTCTTATGGTTTCTGAGATTCCAATGGTGAGGGTCGAATTTGAGTTACCCTGTATAAGTAAGTAAGTGATCTCGAGAACGAGGTGCCGTAATATCATGATAAATCTATGATCTACTGTTAAAACAATGCACCGTAGCTGAAACTTAATGTGTGCTAAATCCGAATTTGGCGTTAGAAAGCTCGAAAAATCAGTTCTAGTGAGTTAAAAAGTAGGATTAATCAAGCTGAATACGCATTTAACACAGGAATGACTTATTTATAGCTCCAGTTTTCATCACACTATATCCCTCCTCCCGCCACATCCCCGTCGGGAAACGGGGTAAAAATTAAATAACAAACTTATCTTAGTGTTAATTTAACATAGGTGTACCTAAACACCACTGAAACCGGGGTATTCAAACAAATAAGCTAGCTAAAAAAACTTTGACTTAAATTATTACTTATCATTAAATCTAAAACTTACTTTTCTACCGTTTGTTTAAGAATCTTTTATTGTCTCCATCCTAGCATACGTATGATTATGCAAAATATTATTATCTGACAACAAAAATGCTGGTTTTAATCGGTTCAGTGCAATGTTGACATTTTGATTTTTTATATTCAAATTATAGTTATTTGTATACCTAGGTCGTGAAATGTATGGAACGTGTGAAGGCCGTCTTACGGCCGAGGACAACAATCTTGAGGACGAAAAAATTATTTCACGGCCGAGGAGTACACAAAATTTTTTGTTCAAACGATATTTATTTAGAACTTCTTAATTTTTGATAAATAAAATGAGAAGGGTCTAGCAATCACGGTGACGTTTATTGTGGTGTTTGCTGGTTATGCACTGTTGATGTGACGTTAAATAATAAACTGACTCTTGTCAGAAATATTTTCCATTTTTTCATATACGCGAAAGTTAAATTTGGAGATGAAGATTGCTGCACTGATGTGGATGGGTGTACTGCTGTAATTGGTGCACACACTGGTCACATAGAGAAATCGTAACCAGCTTCCACAAGCGTAGATGATGACATAGTGATTGTTAATTTACTTTTTCCCTGTATTTTTTTTTTGGCCGTTGCTATTGACACCGGCCGTAAAAGTGCATTTCACGGCCGCTAAACAGTACGTGAAGTGAGTAATTCACGTCCGTTTGAACAAAAAATATTTTTCATTACGTTTGATTATTTTAAAAGGACCCTCGTAAGGAGTCTGTAAAAACTTTTTGACGGCATCCCAGCAAACAAATACGTGTGTGCACTTATTAAAGTATCTAGAAAACGGCTTAATATTTTTCTTTAAAAATTGGAGTGTTGACTAGGACGAGTTCAAACTCTCTTTCTAAAATATTGTTACGGTCTGGGCCTACTATGCTCGATACTTCTTAACGAGCGCTCGCCTCGGGATGAAACCGATGCGCCGCAATATCTGGCCGGGCGCGTATTAAAGTAGGCCACAGTTAGGAAGCGCCGCACCTGGAATATTCTTGAATGATCAAGGCAACCCGCGAAGCGTTTCGCGGTCATTCTAGAACGTGGTTTGCGAATATAAAAGACGCGGTCTCGACCGCAGTAGTAGTGAATTTAGGAAAGCGGTAAAGTTTAAATAGCGGAGTAATTGTGGAATTGTAGTAGTGTTCTTTTTAGTAGCTGAATTAATTATTGTACGGAGTGTTTTAAAGTGTTAATAAATTTATTAATTGTTGAGTTAAACTGACTTTGTGTGAACCCACGGGAAAATCGTAACAATTGGTGTCAGAAGTGCGATCAGACTTTAGTGCGACGTGAATTTGAACTAAACTTCGGGTTAAAGACTTGTGTTCAGAACCGGACTAGAGATTTTCGAAACAGTGGTGTGTTAAATTTATTTTATGCCAATAACAAGACGTCAAAGTGCAAACATGGAGGCCCAACTTGCAGCTATTATGGCAATGCTTGGAAAACAAGAAGAGATTCGACAGCAAGACAAAGAAGAACAAGAAAGGATTCGACAACAAACAGAAAAGATTCGACAACAAGACAAAGAAGAACAAGAAAGGATTCGACAACAAGAGAAGGAAGAACAAGAAAGGATTCGACAACAAGAGAAGGAAGAACAAGAAAGGATTCGACAACAAGAGAAGGAAGAACAAGAAAGGATTCGACAACAAGAGAAGGAAGAACAAGAAAGGATTCGACAACAAGAGAAGGAAGAACAAGAAAGGATTCGACAACAAGAGAAGGAAGAACAAGAATGGATTCGACAACAAGAGAAGGAAGAACAAGAAAGGATTCGACAACAAGAGAAGGAAGAAAAAGAAAGAATGAGACAACAAGATATGGAAATGCGTCAAGAAGATAGAGAGCGGCAAGAAAAACGTAACGAAGAAATATTGAACGTTCTAGCACGGAACAAGACAGAAATCCAAGAGTATGTAACCCATAGTCTCAAAAAGATGGAGTGTGATGTTGAGGAAAAATTAAATGATGTTCGGGAGGACATTAATAAAATTCAGAATGATGTTGAGATAAAGCTACGCGACTTAGAGCAGAAAATTGACAGCAGAGTAGTCAGCTCTACAGTGTTCACCGGAAACGGGCTCAACAAGATCAAGCCTCCCACATACGATGGTCAAACTTCATGGGCAACGTACCAACTCCAATTTGAGGCCGCTGCAAATGCAAATCGATGGAGTAACGAGAAAATGGCTGTAGCACTGGTGGTGGCATTACGAGGACCTGCATTGGAGTTGTTACAGACTCTGCCTATCGCCCAACAAAGCAACTATGACGCATTAGTAGCTGCATTAGAACGACGTTATGGGGATCAGCATAGGAAAGGAGTGTACCAAACACAATTAAAGGCAAGACTGCAGAAAACTGGTGAAAATTTACAAGAGTTTGAGGCCGAAATTCGTCGCCTTGTGCATCTGGCTTACCCAGCCGTCCCGGATGCAAGCCAAGAAGAACTTGTGGCACAGTATTTTGTAGATGGGATTCGAGATCCGGAGGTAAAGAAAATGCTGAAGATGTTCAAAGGGACCAACAGCAGCGAATTACTGATTCGAGCGCTGGAAGTTGAAGCTGCGTGTAACGACTTAAAGCCAAAAATCAGGGCCGTGACTATTCAAGAGGAGAGAGAACCGCCAGCCGATCATGTTGCTACATCAATAAGTAAAATTGAATCAATGGTCGGCCAATTAGTGCAACAAATGGCAGCATCAGCAAATGGCCAGTCCACACAGTTAGAACGGTCACGCCCGATCACTAGAGTGGAGTGTTATCGATGCGGACGTACGGGACACATTAAACGAGATTGTCGAGTAAGGATACCGTCCCGCTCTCCAACGAGGGACGTACAACCATCCAGAAGGGACCAGGAAAACTCCCACTAGTCAACATTACGGGGCGAATGTTGACTAGCGAAAACAAAGCCCCCAGAATTATCTCCATCAGAAGCCTGGGTAGATCAATGGGAAGCCTGAACGTAGATGGAAAGGTGGATGCGATGAACGTTACTTTTACTTTGGATACCGGTGCGGCAGTATCTTTGATCCGGTCAAACCTTGTGGATAAAAGTCAAGTTAAGCCTTTACGAAGAAGTATTCTCCTGCGCACTGTGACTGGAGAATCGGCTAAAGTTTTAGGAGAAATAACAGTCAAGATTTGCCTTGGAAGGATTACGTTTTACCACACCGTGTTAGTAGCAGATATTGAAGATGAATTTATTCTGGGAATGGACCTGATTCGTCAACATGGATTTTCTTTTAATCCCGAGCAAAATATCCTAAGGTTTGGAAGTGAAGAGTTCATCCTGTCAACCAATCACCGCTATGAGTCACCCATTAATGTTTTGGCATCTCAGACAGTAAAAATAAGCGGCAATTCCGAGCAAATAATCATTGGACAATTGGAGCAGAATTCTGGGAGCTGTGTTGGACTTGTACGGAACCCGGACCGACCAGGAAGATGCCTCATTGGGAAATCACTTGTAAATGGAGGAAGTGAAGTCCCAATAAGAGTTGCAAACATTTTTCCAGACGACGTCAAAATCAACAAAGGCGAAATTATTGCGGTATTCGAGCCTGTAGTCAAAATAACCAATTGCGATGGGTTACCAGAACAGGAGGAGCAGTTGGGGGAAAACAAGCTCTTAAATGAACTTGAAAAGACCTGGAAACATCTTTCAACACCACAACTGAAGAAGGCTCGGAAACTGATTTTGGACCATGGTAGCATATTTGGAACACCGAACAATATGGGAAAAACTACCATTGTAAAACACCGAATTAACACCGGCAATGCACAACCGATTCGACAACCACCTAGGAGACTACCAATAGCCAAACAACAGGAAGTGCAGGAATTAGTGGATAGCATGCTTGACGACGGAGTTATAGAAGAATCCTGCAGCCCTTGGTCATCACCTGTTGTTCTGGTCACTAAGAAAGATGGATCAAGCAGATTTTGTGTAGATTACCGAAAACTGAATGACGTGACCAAAAAGGACAGCTATCCACTTCCCCGTATCGACGACACACTGACGACTTTGGCAGGATCCTGTTGGTTTTCTACTTTAGATTTGAAGAGTGGGTACTGGCAAGTTGGCATTGAGGAGCAAGATAAGGAGAAGACTGCTTTTTCTGCTGGAAATGGGCTGTACCAATTCAATGTGATGCCCTTCGGACTTTGTAATGCTCCTGCTACGTTTGAAAGACTAATGGAAATTGTGCTTCGTGGCCTTAACTGGAAGACTTGCTTGGTTTATCTGGACGATATCATGGTGATGGGAAAAACTTTTGAAGAACATCTGGACAACTTGCAAGAAGTATTTGCTAGAATAGGTGGTGCCCATCTCCGATTGAACGCCAAAAAGTGTTGGTTCTTCCAAAAGCAAGTCGAATTCCTTGGGCATGTGGTGTCGGTCGACGGAATCCAGACGGACGACAAGAAGATCCAAGCAATTAGAGAATGGCCAGTACCAAAGGATAAACACGAACTCAGAAGCTTTCTAGGACTTGCCACCTACTACAGACGGTTTGTGGAAGGATTTGCCAACATCGCAGCTCCGCTACATCAACTTACTGAGGACAAAACACCCTACTGTTGGAATACCCAATGTGATCAGGCGTTCAGAAGGTTAAAGGCATCACTTTGCTCCAGTCCCATCCTCAGTTATCCACAACCAAAAGGAAAGTTCATTTTAGACACAGATGCCAGTAATTCTGGTATTGGAGCTGTATTGTCTCAAGTCCAAAACGGAGAAGAACATGTCATAGAATACTTCAGTAGGAAACTTACCAAAGCAGAACGGAACTACTGTGTAACGAGAAAAGAGCTACTGGCAATAGTAAAATCAGTCGATCACTTTCACAAGTACTTGTACGGACAGGAATTTTTGATAAGGACTGACCATGCGGCACTCAAGTGGCTCCTCGGAATGAAACAACCGGAAGGACAAGTAGCAAGATGGCTTGAAAAACTCCAGCAGTATAATTTCAACATCAAGCATCGACCCGGAAAGCTGCATAATAACGCAGATGCTCTATCAAGAAGACCTTGCGCCGAAGAATGCAAACATTGCCAGAAAGCGGAACAACGTGAAGGAGTTGTGTCCATCAGAATGGTTCAGCTGAAGACCGATGATGAATGGAGTCCCGATGAGATTAGGAAGGATGAACTAGAAGACAGCGACATAGGCCCATTGTTGTTGAGAAAGGAACAAAGCGAGCCAAGACCAACATGGCAAGAAATCTCTAGCAAAGGCCTGACGTTCAAAGCACTTTGGGCTCAGTAGGACTCGCTTGTGGTTGAAGGCGGCTTGCTAAAAAGAGCTTGGGAGAGTGCCGATGGAAAAGAGATAAGGAAGCAGCTGGTAGTTCCCAGAGGAAGAGTCGACCACGTACTGGAGGAAATGCATAATGGAAAGACTGGTGCTCATTTGGGAGTAAATAAGACTTTGGACAAAATCCGGCAACGCTTTTACTGGGTGAACTACTGCCAAGACGTGAAATCATGGTGTCGACAATGTTCCATTTGTGCAGCTAGCCACGGACCACAGACGAGATCCCGGGGACCTATGAAGCAGTACAACGTAGGATTGCCGTTCGAACGTTTAGCCATAGACGTCGCTGGGCCTTTTCCTGAGACCAACAGAGGCAACAAGTACATTCTTGTTGCCATGGATTACTTTAGCAAATGGCCTGAGGTGTTTGCGATTCCAAATCAGGAAGCCAGCACAGTCGCTGATATTCTCGTCGAAAATGTCTTCAGTAGATTTGGTGTGCCGTTGGAGTTACACTCTGATCAGGGACGAAACTTTGAGTCCAAGCTCTTTCAGAGGCTCTGTGACCTGCTAGGCATTAGGAAGACCCGAACAACGCCGCTTCATCCTCAGTCGGATGGCATGGTCGAGAGATTTAATAAGACCATAGAGCAACATCTCTCAAAGGTTGTTGATCAGCATCAGAAAGATTGGGACCAGCATATTCCGCTCTTCTTGATGGCTTATAGGGCAGCAGTCCACAACTCAACGGGACAGTCACCATCTAAAGTTCTGTTTGGTCGAGAACTGCGACTTCCATGTGATGTGGTGTTCGGATCTCCAACAGGCCAAAGCACGAACATGGAGAACTACGTTGACGAGTTGCAAGACAGATTACTGAACGTCCATGATCTGGTCAGGGAAAGTTTGAATCTAACTAGCGACAAGATGAAAGCTCGTTATGATCTGAGGGCCAATTCGGGAGGGTTCCAGAAGGATGATAAAGTTTGGTTGTTTAACCCTCAGAGGAAGAAAGGCAAATCACCAAAATTAACACCTGTTTGGGAGGGACCTTACAATGTGGTAAAAAGGTTAAACGATGTCGTGTACAGAGTCCAACGCAGCCCCAAAGCCAAGATGAAAATTGTCCATCTGGACAGACTCAAGAAATACCACGGATTAGATGAAGCGGATCGGGACGATCAGCTTTAAGAGGGGGGCAGTGTTACGGTCTGGGCCTACTATGATCGATACTTCTTAACGAGCGCTCGCCTCGGGATGAAACCGATGCGCCGCAATATCTGGCCGGGCGCGTATTAAAGTAGGCCACAGTTAGGAAGCGCCGCACCTGGAATATTCTTGAATGATCAAGGCAACCCGCGAAGCGTTTCGCGGTCATTCTAGAACGTGGTTTGCGAATATAAAAGACGCGGTCTCGACCGCAGTAGTAGTGAATTTAGGAACGCGGTAAAGTTTAAATAGCGGAGTAATTGTGGAATTGTAGTAGTGTTCTTTTTAGTAGCTGAATTAATTATTGTACGGAGTGTTTTAAAGTGTTAATAAATTTATTAATTGTTGAGTTAAACTGACTTTGTGTGAACCCACGGGAAAATCGTAACATTTTCGATTTTGCGATATTGCCGGATTAACTGAAAAGAAGTACCAACTTTTGATTTTCAAATGAAACACCCTGTCTTTTATTAAACTTTTAGACTCTACTTTGTTACGTACGAAATAGAGTTTTCGTCCGTAACTCGTTTGGTTTGTGTTTTTAATGTCCGTGGGCCTAGTTACACTAGCAGACCGATTCCGATCGCTTAATAGCTCCATTTGCACTTTGTGCACATTTTGTGGTTAATGCGGGTGCGTGACCTGATGAGTTATCAGGTGCCGTAGTCACGTGATTAGTTTCGATTTTTGTTGGGGAAGCGTCGGTTTGTGGTCGTGTTTTTTTGTGTCAGGTGCCATGTGGCCTATTTAATCACCCCTCTTTGTGATATCGGCCTTTTACCACTACAGCACCCAAACTGCCGACATCTGACCTAGGTTCTGAGCGTTGTGGCACGTATGTGACTTGAATTTTTTTAATCCTTGATCATCTGGGCGAATCACAGGTAAATTGGTTTTATTGTTGGTTCTTTTAAATTATTTTGTATCGGCCCAATTTTTCAACACAGTATTATGTTCGGCCCGACCAGAGATCTAAGAGCTTCCGGCCAGAGATCTAAGGGCTTTCCGACCTTGAATAATTTGAATAAACCTAACCGGGACTGCTCCGTCCAGAGTTTTCCGAGCCAACCCACGTGTTGGAAAAGCCGACCAGCAGCCACAGAGTTTTAAAAAGTCAGAGCCTCAGTCAGAGTTGAGCCAGCAGGTCAATTCCTTACTTGATTTAGTTTATTTGTTTTTTTTTAGTTTATATTAGTTTGCTTTAAACAACTTCAACACTTGTCATTACCTCTGGTCACCTTTTTGGGTGCCGGAACAAGTGTTGAAGCTGTTTGTTCGTTTTCCCTGGTGCTCTGCTGTTTTCTGCCTTAGGTACCTGTCACCAGTCTCTGGACCCCATTTCCTACCTGGAAATCAGCGGGGGCCACTACTGACTACTGGGGAGAGGATACTGGAGGTTCCAGGACCCAAACATCGTCCTTAAAAGCTGGTAAGGGCAGTTAAAGACGGTTTGGCACTGGGAAAACTTTTTCTGTTTTTTTTTTGCTTTAACTCATTTTCAATCCTGTTTAAATTTTATTTCATTCACAACATTGGTCTTGCAACTTTGTAATTTTTGTAAAATTTGTAAATTGTAAATATTGTGGTTGTTTTTTTGTTTTTCTTGTAATACATATACACGTGTACATATACAACTAACGGTTCGTTTGATTTCCTACAGTAAATCCAATAGTGTTCATTTATAAAGAGCTAGTGATGATCTCATGCAATTAATCCACGACCTTGAGCTAACACAATTAAAAATGTTGAAATCTCATTAATGTGAGGTTTCATCATAACAACTTTTGTTTGTTCTGTATGACACCTCTAGGATCCACCGTTTTCGAGAAAATGAGTTACAAAAACTGAAAGTTGTCCCCTTTAGAAACAAAAAGTCGAACTATAGAATGATTCGTATCAAAATAACCGAGAATATCCGAATCAGAAAATAAACGTTGTTCTAGTTTTAGTCCTGAAGAATTTGGATTTTGAAGTATGTTTTACAATTCCGGATCAATGAGTTGTTCAGCTTGAAATTTTTCATAGTCAATTGTCATGGGACAGTTGATACTATTTACCCTAGACAATGCGTCTGCAACAACGTTATTCTTGCCATTGATATTCACGATACCTGTAGAAAACTGACCTATAAAATCAAGATGGCGCGCCTGCCTACGTGAAGCTTGTCCGATTTTTGTGCAAATGCAAAAATTAACGGTTTGTGGTCCGTAAAATTTTTAAATAGTTTGCCTTCCAGCAAAGAACGAAAATACTTGACCGCTGATTAAATCGAAAGGAGTTCTCCGCCATAGGTACTATATTTGGCTTGAGCTGGAGTAAATTTGCTAGAAAAAAACTGAGTGGTTTCCACATACCGTTTTGAAATTGTTCCACTACGGCGCCCATCGCACTATCAAAAGCATCGACAGTTAATGACATTGGGGCATTGGATAAACGATGAATCAATAAAGTTGCATTCGCCAAATCGTCGTGACATTGCTTGAATGCATTACGCGTTTCTTTAGACCACACCAAAGGACCTTTGTCGTTCTTTTTCTGTGACTTATGTAAAATAGCTTGATGATTTGCAGCGTCGGGAATAAAGCGCTTATAAAAGTTAATCATGCCTAAAAATCTGTGTAAATCTGAAGCAATTTTGGTAATGGAAATTCACTGATCGCAGCTACCTTATCTGGAAGAGGTGTGGTGCCTTAAGAAGTTATAGAATAACCTAAAAAATTTCTCTGACATTCGCTGAAAACACATTTGTTAACATTGATTGCAAGACCGTATTGTTCAAAACGAGCAAAAATTTGTTTTAAATGATCTTCGTGTTCAATTAAGTTACTTGACGCTATAAGAATGTCGTCGATATAAGGAAAACAAAATATTAGATCGCGCAACACTTCATGAATAAAACACTGAAACGTTTGTGCCACGTTTTGCAGTCCAAACTGCATTTTTGTAAATTCGAAAATTCCAAATGATGTTATGATTGCCGTTTTATCTATAGATGCAGGATCTACTGGAATTTGATGGTATGCACGAACTAAATATAAAGTAGAAAAAACTGTTTTACCCTCTATAATGCCCTGCTCTTGTGAAAATTGTAATTCCTCCTTTTCACACACGCACATTTTAATTTGTCAGGGGGTAATCTCCTAGAGTTTGAAGATACAGGTTGACCTTGTGGTAAAATAATATGAGCTGTATTATGCTAAACTGGAGTGGCTGCATTAGAGTATTTTGTAATAGAAGGAAATTGTTTCAAAATGTCAAATTGTTTGCAATTTTGTGACATTGTATATACTGAACTAAGTTAGGTTTTGTCAATTTTACATATTGTTGATATTTTGGTGACTGAATATACTAGTCTTTTATGACGAAGGTCTATTAACAAGTTAAAATTGTGTAAAAAATCAGCACCTATTATTGCATGATTAGTGCAATCTATAATAAAAGACCATTTGAAACTTCTACAAAGCCTTAAGCTAAAAGCTACCGTTTTAGCACAATTTTTAAAATTTGGAATTTTGCCTCCAGTTAAATGAAACATATGTACTTCCTTTTTTGATATGTTTCTTTGTGATTGAAGTAAGGTGCTTATGTTATCCAGCACTATATTTATTTTTAAGTTAATCTGTGCTAGTTCGTCAACAACCAGTTTTTTTAAATAAAAAAAAAAACTGTCTATCAAACAATCCAATAAAATATTCTATTATCTATTATTTTACTTAGGAAAATAGCTTGGCCTTAACTCAAATCAATTCTACTTTTGTATCATTTACCTGCATCCCTCAGACCTGCTTCCCGTCCTGTAGCAGATGCACGACTCAAGCCTAAAATAGAATTGTGTTATCGGGGGTAATTGCACGAGGGCATACAAATTACAGATAATTTTGCATGAAAACTTGTTATCTCTTAACTGCATGAGTTTATTTTCATATTTTTTTCGCAAAAGAGTTTTTTTAGAAAAAAATATGAAAATGACCGAATGCAGTTTGCAAAGATAACAAGTTTGAACGCAGAATTATCAGGTAATTTTTAAGCACGAATGTAATTTTAGGGAATATTTCCCGAATAAAGAAAATGTTTTGGTTTTGCTGCAACTAGATTGCTAGATTGCTCAATGGAGCTCAATGAGCAAGTTCCAAACCGACATCTCGTTTGACATTGTTTGGTTATAAAAAGTCAAAAAACTGCGCAAGGACAACAATTAGTGTACTAGCAATAGGCTCTACAACAATGCAATCGTTATAGATACTGTCACGATCTAATTTTTAGTCGTAACGCGGGGACGTGTAGGCTGGGGTCGTAGTCAAGTTAAACTCAAAGATTGGATAACAAAAACAACAACGTTTATTCATAGAGAAACTAATAAAGAAAGATTAAATGAAAACTGAATTTATAAAAAGCATTGTCAGACATAAGTTGGTTTAATTCAAATTATAAGGTTTGTACTTACATGATAATTAATTCACAAACCATTTTGGACGAGGGTAAGTGTCAAGGTAGAGTTCCCTTAACTTTCGCGACCGAACCGTTTAGTTTCGCGGATAATTTCTAACTCCCTTCTTTCCCAATTTCTCGGCTATTTATTGTAAGGTATTGCGATCCCTTAGTCAGTTCAATTTCTTAATTGCTTGTCTAAGCACTTGGATCATTGTCCGAACAATTGATGACTTATTGCTGACTGGCGATTGCAACACCTTAGCTAGCTTCCGTTCTAAAAGGTTCGATTGCTTATTTTGCAACCCAAGTGGTCGACGACTTGTTTCGGTCAGTGGCCGATTATTTGCTGACTAAGTAATTAACGAAAATCTACTTGTGACACATTCCCCCGGCCGACAAAAGGTAGTCCCTAGCTTTTCACAATATTAAGAAAGTTGACTATGCAAATCTTCTAAACAAAATAACGTTAAATTAATTATACTTTTAAATTTTTAATCATGGTGGCAATATAACAGAAATTTGACACCACAAATCTTAATCTTATAGCAAACGAAAAAAGAAAAAAAAAAGATAATGATAATATAGAACAAAGAGGTAATATAAAAATATCCTTAATGGATTTTCCCCCTTATTACAACACAAACAAAATTTATCATAGTTACCTGTAAAAACTAATCAACAAAGTATAGCCCCTAGTTTTTCACAGAATTAAAATTAAAAATATCCCGTTTCATATCCAAAAAGAAAATTATAAAAGAAAACATATAACAATCGGAATAAAAATAAATGTTTTTGTTATTTTCTTACCTCTAGAGTTTGTAAAAAAAAAACTTAATGTCTCTATGCTTTAACACTGAGGGGGGAGACTTTTCACTCGCGATTCACTAATATTCCGCGCACTATTGTCTGTTCGGGGATTCTATCTTCTTTTCGCGGCACTTCACTGCACTAAACACGGCTTCTGAAGACAATTTGGACGGTGTCTGGGGTCTGGAACTACATATCTGTTTACTGCTCTGGACGTGCAAGTGGAACAATTCCCAGAACTGTATTTTCGCGATTGCCATGGTGTGTGGTCCGTGATCTAATTAGTGACGAGCCGGAACGGTACTGAATATCGGGGTGACCACAAGGGTACACCGCGGGTATCCATTTGCTAGTTATATGGTGCTGAGGTGACCGCATGGATACACCTCAGGAATTATATTTTATATTATTATATTATATTATTATTTGTATATTATTTCATTATATTATTTATTTATTTATTTATCATGCCTGAGTGCCTCTGAAGCCGTATCCTTTCTGGAAGGAAAAGATGGGTGACCATGGAAGAAGACGAGCATCCAGCGGACATTTGATTCACGCACTAGCTCGAGCGGGCTATGGTGCGAAACTATGCTATGCTCCGTTGGTTTATGCCTGGGTGCCTCTAAGGCCGTATCCTTTCTAATCAAAGCTGGCAACGACATCTCTCTGACCTCTGAAGGTTTTTTTTTTTGAAAGATGAGTGACCGTGGTAGCGGACGAGCATCGTGAGGAAGAGCGGGCGGTAACCCACAAGGAGTTTGGGCGAGTCGGTAGGGCATGGTAGGCGACCAAGACCTGGTGAAGAGGTATCTGCTGGTGGTCCTCGTAGTCGCGGGGGTGCGCGGACGGACCAATCGAAACGAAACTTAATTGACACAATGCGTCAATATTGATATTATAACTTAATTGACATTATAACTTAATTGACACAATGCGTCAATATTGATGTTATAACTGGACGGGAGCCGATTTGGGATCATCCCCCGCGGCAGGTCACCACGGCTTAGTGTGTCTATTCCTACCGCGGCCACGATCACAAACCGACTCAACTGTGGTCGCGGTCTGCCGTCCCGTGGTTGGTTTTTCATCGTCAGCGTTTCCAGTCTCTTGTGCCCGTTGCTTTTTGCTGAATTCCGTTTCCATTTCCAGTGGCGTGTTAGTTTTTACCGAGTCTGATCCGAAGCCTTGATCGCTCTTCATTTTGTAGTAGTTTCCTTCTGGCTTCTTCGCGTAGTAACTCCCGTCAGTGTTAAACGCAATAAAAAACGTGCTATTTTAATCTTAATGTCTAACATTCCCGTTATAATCATAAAATCCCTCGTAAAATATATAGGCATATTGATAATAGCCTTAGTTAAAAAAAAAATAAATCCCTTTGTTTTTCTATATTATAAATTGTCCATTTGCCTACCACTGGTTTTATTTTGATACATTGTAAAGCCTTACTGTAATTCTTCGAAAACTTGCAATATGCTGATCAAGCTCTGCTTGCTCATATCATTTCATGTGAAAACAGTTAACGTCCTAATATTGAAACTTTGTAATCTTTTTCTTACGTGCCCCGTTTGACTTTTATAAAGTCTTCAAGTTACATTTTTCAACCGTTTATTTATTACATTTAGCAACTATACTTTTTGAAATTGTAAACCCGTGGAATTTAACGCCCCATATTTTATCTACGGTACTTAATTACCGCATATGCTCGTAGTGTATTTTTTCCCAATATACTTTTCTTTCATTTGCCCCTTATTTATATATATATATACCATTATATAATTATTAATCTTCGCGCGCGCTTTTTATTAACTATTCTCGTATGCTGGATTGTGCAAGTTAGAAATGAAATAACGATGATATTTATTCATCAGCAGTTTTTTTCGTATACGTACCGCGATGACTTAAATAACAAAGTGATCGTCATCCGTTTGCAGCATAGGAGAAGAATTAATTGTAGATACATGTATCATTTTTCCTTTTTCCCTTACTAAGGAAAATCACTTGCGTACTTTAGTACACTCTATTTGGGCTAATACTGTTTCGCCTTGGGACAGTGAGCGTAATTCTTTATTTTCTTTTAATTCGAGCGTAAAAATTTTTGATTCTGTAGAGCTTTTATTTTCGCCCATTTTAGTCATTTCAATTCTTTCTTTTTCTTTTATAGGCGATTTCGGATTTCCACGGCGTCTGCTTTTCCTGCAGTTTACTACGTATTTTATAAGTTTATGTGCTATAATAATTACGAAAAGAAGGAGGCACGCACAAGTAGTATAAAAGAATACGTCATGTAGATATTCAGAGGATGCTTCCCCTTTTTTGTCTGCTCTTGCGGCAGCTACTAAATTTGGCGCTACTATTACTCTATTTTGACTTTGTATCAAATATACCACAAGAATTGACAATATGATATTCCACACCAGGAATATTGTGTCACTGTGCAGACCATATCTGTCACTATAAGTATTCTCTTGGCTTATTTCGTCAATTTGGTCGATTACTGTCTTGACTAGATTCTCGTTGCTAGTCAGATTCAAGTGCGGTATTTGCAGGGACCAATTCGTATTTAAACATTCTTCTATGTTTTTATAAGTGGGTACATTATTTGTTATTTTAGGGTTAAGTATGAAAGACTGTAGGTTGGACCATGTCGCTGGGATAATGTGGATAGCCATTGGTTTGAGAGTTACGACGTCGGGACAGGGAAAACGCTGAGGAATGATAGTTTTGCCTTGCGCTATCAGTTTGCAATTACAGGGCAGTTTTATCTTAATCGAGCCCTGGTGGCTGTAATTTTTTGGTATTGTTGAACTGGTTTCGCCGCATTCGATAATCGTTGTAGGGTCGGGGTGGGTAATAATGTATGTTTCTTCTGCTATTTCGGAAATTATTAGTGAACTTGACGTGTGGCAGTTCATTGGACAGAATTGACTTAACTCTTGTACCGTACATCCCTCGTACAGTTTTCTTGCACATTCAGGACCTTGGGTATTATCTGATGAGAATCGTGGGATGAAACATAATTTATCGTGATAGGGTTTACATTGGTGTAATCCTGAGCCCGAAATTTGACGTAGACTTTGTTTATCTTGGGTGGGTTCGTTGTTTACTGCCAAAAATAATGTTTGATGTGGTATTGTGCAAGTTTGGTTAAACCACGCAAAGGGTGAGGTTACTAATTCGAAAAGGTCCCAATGTTGATTTTTCTGTATCACTGGTATTTTGACTAATACTAGAATTTTGTTTTGGAAAAATGAGCATTCTGAAATTGGGAGTTCATAATACGTGGGGATCTGTTTAAGAGGGATTGCAATGTCTTGTTCGGATTTTTCAATCTCTAATTTTAGTTTTTTCAGATCGTTTCCCAGAACCGATGGGTTAATGATAGAGGGTGGGATTTTATGGTCCTTACATTGGTCAAGGATGGTGTGTCTTCGTAAGGCTCTTGTTATCACGATAATTCGTTTGAGGTTTTGAAATTCATTGTATGCCAGAATTGTGGTAAAATTGGCTTGGTGGCCCAAATTCATTATTTGTCGACGAAGTTCGTTTGTGCTGCCTTCTATGTATTTTATTCTATTTTCTGTCTCTTTGAACGATGACCGAATAGCTTTATCGTATTCCTTAAAATGCATAGAGTTCTCGCTAATCTCTCTTAATGTGTTTGAAAGCCCTTTTCCTAGTGTGTTGAGTCGATTTTTCATTCTCTCTTCATTTTCCGTTAGAAGTGTAAGTTTCTTCTCTGTAGCCAAACCACAACACCACGCGAACCCTTCTCCGATAAAATCTAGTGCCCTTTTTCCTCTAAACTGGCTATACTCTGTTTTCTCTCCTTTGGAGTGTTTATCCATTGATTTTATACTCCAACTTTCCTCAAATAAACTGAATTCCTGCGTAAAGGCTTCCGATAGTTGGTCTAGGTGATGCTGGAATATGCATTCTTCGCTGCTTTCTTGGCATTGTGTTTTTAATGGTTTTTGGCTCGTAAAGCTGGCGTCAAAACTTTCATCCCAAGTCGTCTCGTATTTTAGAGGTATCGTTCGGTATCGGTCTTCGTAGGTTATGGTGTTTGACAGCGGTTTCCAAAATGCCCCTGCGCTCACTTCCACATGATATTCCAGTCCCTCATATTGGTATAACAGGGTTGTTAATCTACACAAGATAATAGGATTAATAAGTGCAAATTACTCTTCCTAATATGCTCAAGTCTATATATAAAAAAAAAAATAAGTATAAAATAAGAAGACATTATGTGTTTAATTGTTATCGTTGTGATCGTCTTTGGGATAAGCCTCGGGGGTCCAAGGATCATTATATGGTAATATTCGGCTTACGTGTATTATATCTTTTTTTGATTTTTTCGATGTCCCCAGTTGTACCTCGTAGTCCACGTCCGATACCTTCCTTGTTATATAGTAGGGCCCAGACCATCTTAAAAGTAATTTTTCGCTTTTTCCGACTTTTCTAAACGGTGTGAATACCTTTACCTGGTCTCCTTCGGCATATTCTACGTGTCGGTGTTTGTTATCGTATCTTATTTTATCACTCTGTTGTTTCCTTTGTATATTGTTGACTGCCCGATTTCTAGCCGCTAATGCGCCCTCTCGGATGTCGTTACTTGTGCAGGGTCCTTCTGCGGGAATCAGATTTGCTTCTGTAGGTAATATTGGTTCTCGTCCGTATACTAACATAAAAGGTGAGAATTGTGTCGTATCTTGTCGGCTTGTATTATAGGCAAAGGTGACTTGGCCCAAATATTCGTCCCAATCTGTCTGTTGCGTGTTTGTATAGATTGATAACATGTCCGCTATTGTCTTATTTAATCGCTCCGTGAGACCATTCGTACTTGGGTGGTATGCTGTTGTGAATTGTTTAGTTGTACCCATTTTTTTTAATAATTCGTTGACTAATTCGGACTGAAACACCTTTCCTCTGTCGCTAAGTAAATATTTTGGTGCTCCGTGTCTTGTTACTATATTTTCGAGTATAAATTTTGCTACGGGCCCGGCTTTTCCGTTCGGTAATGCTTTTGTTTCAGCCCATCTGGTTGCGTAATCTGTTGCGACTACAATCATAGTATTTCCGTTCCTACTTTTTCGAAATGGTCCCAATAAGTCGATTCCTACTCTTTCAAAAGGGGTTCCCACAGGGATCGGTTGAAGCAGTCCTATTGGTTTTCTATTTTGCTGTCCTTTTCTTGCTTGACAGTCTGCGCAGCCTTTCACAAACCTTTCGACGTCCTTCTGAAGTCCGTCCCAGTAATAACGGTCCTTGATTTTGTGCAAGGTCTTTGCCATACCGAGGTGTCCGCAAAGGGGTTCCGAGTGGTGGCTGTACATAATTTCTCCTACTAATTCTTTCGGGATTACCAACAATTTACTACGACCTGTATTGTTACTATTTATCTTGTATAGGACCCCATTTTCCAGTCTAAAGTTTTTGGCCCTTTTCGCTAGTCCAATACTTGCGTTTTCCGGGTGTTCTACAGCTTCCACTAGCTCTCTTATAGCATCATCTTTGTTTTGAAATCCTTGAATGTCAATGGCCTCCAACAGAAACGTGTCTACTTCTTCCACTTCTTCTGGTGGCAGGACTGGGTGTCTGCTTACGCAATCGGCGTCTTTGTGAGCAACCCCACTCTTGTGTTCTATGGTGTAGTCGAATTCCGACAATGTGATAGCCCATCTCGCTAGCCTGCCTATTGGGTCCTTTAAAGTTTTTAACCAGCAGAGCGCGTGATGATCGGTTATAATTTTTACTGGTTTTCCATATATTAATGATCTGAGATATTTTAATGCCCATACCGCCGCGAGTCCTTCGATTTCTGTTATGGTGTAATTTTTCTCTGCTTTTGATAGTGTCCTACTAGCATAGGCGATGGGGTGCTTCTTTCTTTCTTCATCTTCCTGTAGCAACACAGCTCCTACGCCTAACAAGCTTCCGTCCACTCTTAGCTCCGTCGGCTTTTCGGGATTGTAGTGCGCTAACACTGGTGCAGTGCAAAGTTTTTCCTTTAAAATTTGGAATGCTTCCTCTTGACTTCCGCCCCAGATGAATTTTGTATCTTTATGTGTCACTCCGTATAGTGGCTTGGCCAACTGGCTGAAATTCTTTATGAACTTTCGATAATAATTACACAGCCCTAAAAAGCTTTGTACACTCTTTACATTTTTTGGGGTTGGGAAGTTTCTTATCGCTATCAATTTTGATTCATCTGGCTGAAGGCCTTCCCGCGAGACGCTGTACCCTAGAACATTAATTTTTTCTTTTAGGTATTCGCATTTACTGGGTTTTAGGGTTAGTCCTGCGTCCCTCAAGCGTTGAAATACTTTTCTTAGCTTAAACAGATGTTCTTCTTTTGTTTTTGAAAATATAATTATGTCATCCATGTATATAAGTATTTCTTTCCATTTCATGTCTCTAAACACCCTATCCGCTAATGCCTGAAATGTCGCCGGCGCGTTACATAGTCCAAAACTCATATAGTTAAATTCCCATAGTCCGTGCCCTTGTGTTTGAAATGCAGTATATTGTTTAGAATCCTCGCTTATCGGTACTTGCCAAAACCCAGAGTACATGTCCAACGTTGAAAAATACTTTGAATTGCCTAGGTATGTTAAGATGTCGTCGATATTTGGTACTGTGTATGCTGATTTTCTTGTTACGTCGTTAAGTTTTCTATAATCCACGCAAAACCTAGATTCGCCCGACTTTTTCTTTACCAAGACGACCGGACTGGCCCATGGTGATTGACTGGGTCTTATGATGTCGTATTTTTCCATTTCGATGATTTGTTGGTCGATTATATTTTTTTCTTTTTGTGACACCCTGTAAGCTCTGCTTTTTATTGGCCTCGCATCCCCGACGTCTATTTTATGCTCAACTAAGTTCGTTTTTCCCATATACTTCGGTGTTTTAGAGAACACGTCTGGGAATTCTAGTAGTGTTTCCTTGAAGAGGTTTTTTAGTTTTTCGTCTTTGATGTGCCCGATTTTATGGTCTTCCAAGGTGACTACTTCTTCCTCGTCTTCTATTTGTAGAACGGCAAGTTCGTTGAGGTTATGTTTGGTCTCCCGTTGTAAATACCCTATCGTGGTTCCTTTGTAAATTTTTTGCCTGTTAGTCTTTTTTGTAGTTGCGTGCACTGTCCATGTGTTTTTGTTTAAGTCCGGTCCTTCATGTAGAAGTATTCCCCTAGGTCGTAAGAATTCATCTTTTTCTATGAATTCGTAATTTGATAAGTCGGTCACTGTTACATCGACCGGTAGGTTCAATGCTACCTGGCTATATGTCTCGGGTTTCAAAACAATGTCGTGCGACGTGCAAACCTTGTATAGTTCATTGTGAAAAATATCTATTGGATTTTCTTGAATTAAATTAATTTCCGGTAATCCCTCTTCTTCGTCTTCCCTTTGGGTTTGTGTACTCTGGTTTGAGACTGACTTGACGGGGTTTATTTTCATTGTACTAATACAATTTGTGAATTCTGTTTGTCCGAAGTTTAACGTTACTGTCGCGTCATTTTTTGTTAGTCTTACGGTTTTTGTGCCGTAATTGATCTCAGCGTTATTTTTGTTCAGGAAGTCGTTTCCAAGAATTAGTGGTTTAGACAAGTTTTTTACAACTAAGACTGATTTACGTCCTTTTAATTCGCCTAGTTCTATTAAGATTTCTCCCGTTCCCAACGGTTGTATTCTATTTCCCCCGGCTGCAACCAAATTCAAATTTTCGTCAAGGGGTTTATATTCTTTTATTAAATTACTGTCTATTATGCTTCTGCTGGATCCCGTGTCCAAAATTATGTCACAGTATGTGTTGTCTACTAGTCCTTTTATTTTCAGTATGTTCGGGCCTGATGTTTGGAGGGCGAACTCTGTTGGCCCCCTTATTGGAGTCGCCCACCTTCGTTTGGGTGCGCGTTTCCGCTTCTTCTCTCACTATAGCATGTATAGTGTCCCACTCGATTACACGTGTTACATCTCGGTCTCCCGTCGCTGTACCTAGTATTAGGTAGATTTTGCGGTCCTGTTGGACGTCCTCGATGTGTAAATCCTCTCCCCCTGGGGGTCTGTTCTCTTCTTTCGTCGTAACTTAAGTTTTCATTCCTCCTGGGCTGGGACCTGTAGTTACCATTATTCGCAAAGTTTGATGGTCTGGCGTTTCCTCTGTATCCGCCGTTTCCTCTGTATCCATTGTTTCCTCTGTATCCATTGTTTCCTCTGTATCCATTGTATCCTCTGTATCCATTGTATCCTCTGTTTCCACGGTAGCCTCCATACTGAGCTTGATAATTTGTCCGGTAATTTCTATTTGGACTTATGTTATTCGCCATTCGACGTTCGTCTTCCTGAGGCCTGTTTGCGAAACTAGTTGTCTGAGAAAGCGTAAGCACTTCCGTTTGTGAGATCATTCTGTCCACCAGTACTCTTTCTCTGACGTCGCTCAATCTTAAGACGAGAGTTTTCAGTTTGTCCAAATTTGACGCATCGTTGCCAAAAAGGTAGTAGGTCTCGGCAAACGAAGGATGCAATCCTTGTTCGAATTGGTCTTTGAATGTTTCAAAGTTCATATTCGGGTCGATTTCATTCGCTAAATTCAATAGATCGTAGTAGTAGTGTTTGATATCCTCGCTGTCCCCTTGCTTTCTTTTATTGAACCTAAATTTTATCTTTCGTAGGGGGCTTTCTCCTCCAAATTCTTTAATAAAATCTTCTTTTATGTTTGACCAGGTCTTATTCCGATTTGTGTCGTCCACGGTGTAGCCTTGATACCATCGACCACTTGGACCCTCGAGGAAGCTCCCTAAATATGCTATTTTGAAACCATCGTCCCAACCATTACAATTCGCTATTTTTTCGTAATTATTTAAGAAGGTTATTGCCGAGTCCAAACTTGGGTTGAAGGTTGGGGGCGGGACAAACTTTGGTTTGGCAGGATTTTTTGTTTCTGATAAAGCGTTAGATAAAGTAACATTTGCCATTTCTGCTGTAGTTACTCGATTATTTGGCGGTAAAGACTGTATAGACTGTGTAGGATTTGGTATGACCGTTTGGTCTAGTGGGTTGGGTGGTTGATCGACGTCCGAATCGGACAAACTACTAGGGCTTGGGGCTATGTCGGCAGGTTTTCGACTGTTTTGCGGTTGGTGAATCTCGAATGTAAAGCGTTGTTTTTTTGGACTACGACAGAGATCTCCTACGGTGGTGCTGCTTAGGGGAGGGTCAAATAGCGAATGCGATGGGGTGGGCGATGTCCCAATTTGCAATCTTAAATCCAATTTATTTTTTGCCGCACTACGTGTCGTTCTTTTATCCCCACTGCTCATTTAGAAATAATATACGCATACAAATATTCACCTTAGGCAATCATTAGTTCCCATAAAAAAAACACATTTGCACATAGCCGAACTTAGTCTGACAACAAAAAAAAATAATGATAATAGAATAGTAAAAAAAAAAAAAAAAAAATCACTAGGCGCCTTTTCAATATTCAGGAGTTTCAATTTCACTGAAAAACTCTTCCATCTCTTCTTCCATAATTAACTGAAGTTTCCATTTGTGTACTATCTTTGTAGCCCAGAAACTTATTGCACCCCCTAATTTCCTATATTTGTTTACAGTTTTCCCTATCAGCGTGGTTTCTAATACCTTGACAGTAATTTTTATTTTTGAGAAGTATTTTAAAAGGTCAATTATTTCGTTTGCTTCACTAGTTTTTTCGTAAAATTTTTTAGAACAAACCTCATTGTATAGGGTGTCCAATCTTTTTTTAGTCTCCACGATATCGTTTATAAACCTCGTATGTTCATCCATAGTTCAAACTTTTTCTTCAAATTATACATTTTTAATTCAAGTTATACATGCTAATTATGAAATGTAGGTAATGAAGACCTACATTTAGAAATACCCGGCGCCTCCACCAAGTTGTCACGATCTAATTTTTAGTCGTAACGCGGGGACGTGTAGGCTGGGGTCGTAGTCAAGTTAAACTCAAAGATTGGATAACAAAAACAACAACGTTTATTCATAGAGAAACTAATAAAGAAAGATTAAATGAAAACTGAATTTATAAAAAGCATTGTCAGACATAAGTTGGTTTAATTCAAATTATAAGGTTTGTACTTACATGATAATTAATTCACAAACCATTTTGGACGAGGGTAAGTGTCAAGGTAGAGTTCCCTTAACTTTCGCGACCGAACCGTTTAGTTTCGCGGATAATTTCTAACTCCCTTCTTTCCCAATTTCTCGGCTATTTATTGTAAGGTATTGCGATCCCTTAGTCAGTTCAATTTCTTAATTGCTTGTCTAAGCACTTGGATCATTGTCCGAACAATTGATGACTTATTGCTGACTGGCGATTGCAACACCTTAGCTAGCTTCCGTTCTAAAAGGTTCGATTGCTTATTTTGCAACCCAAGTGGTCGACGACTTGTTTCGGTCAGTGGCCGATTATTTGCTGACTAAGTAATTAACGAAAATCTACTTGTGACAATACTGTTACGGTCTGGGCCTACTATGCTCGATACTTCTTAACGAGCGCTCGCTTCGGGATGAAACCGATGCGCCGCAATATCTGGCCGGGCGCGTATTAAAGTAGGCCACAGTTAGGAAGCGCTACCTGGAAGATTCTTGAATGGTCAAGGCAACCCGCGAAGCGTTTCGCGGTCATTCTAGAACGTGGTTTGCGAATATAAAAGACGCGGTGTCGAGAGTAGAGTAGTAGTGAATTTGGGAACGCGGTAAAGTTTAAATAGTGGAATAGTTGTGGAATTGTAGTAGAGTTTTTAATAGCTGAGTTAATTATTATACGGAGTGTTTTGGTGTAAATAAATTTATTAATTGTTGAGTTAAACTGACTTTGTGTGAACCCACGGGAAAATCGTAACAATACGTACAGTGCAATTATCATAGGTTATATCCCGAGACGTTCAAGTTTTATCGGGTAAACTGTGCATAGGTGATTTTTTGCAAAATTTTGCTTGGAAAATGATTGAGACTAAATAATTCGACGATAAAATCCTGAGACCGCAGGTCGAAGGATTTTTTCCAAAGAATTATTTAGTCGAAACCATTTGCCTAAAAGAAAAATTTTGCAAAAAACCTACCAATGCACATTTTACGTGATAAAACGTGAACGCCGAGGGGTATATGTAAAGATTATTTCCTGAAAACTCACATTTTAGTTTATTAACAAAAAAACACCTTAGTTAGAACACAAATACTAAACTAAACGTGATGAAATTAATGATAATATTGAACTCACCCCAGCAGACAACAGATTTTCGTTCAGCCATGTATATTTTTGTTTACATTTCAGATTGACAATCAGACGTCATAATATTTTAATTTATGTAATTTTTTAATGGAAACTACGTTATAGTGATTTATTAATTGTTAATATTGAAGAAAATAGCTTAAATTTTATATGTGTCTAAATCCCGTTTCGTTTAATATCAAATGTTCTTCAAAATAGGTCCATATACTAAGATAAATTTTTCAAAGATAGCTCGTGCTACTGTGGAAGCTTCTTTATTGGGTATTAGAAGTATTACGATGTATTTAGTTAGTTCACATTGAAGCGTCACTGCATAACAGTTATTGTGATTTGATTTTTGAAGTGGTCCTATTGTATCTATACAGACAATGTCAAAAGCTTTTTGAGGAGTTGGAGTCAAAGTTAAAGGTTCTATGTGTTTAACGGCGGCTTTATTTACCTGACACTTATGACACTGCCTAACATATTTAGCGATGTCACGTGACATATTTTTCCAGAGATAAAATGACCTTAATTTTCTCGTCATTGTCTATGACTAATTTTCTTTCTTTACACAAAACAATTTTAACTTTTGAAAGTATTTTATGCCCTACTTCCTTTAATTCATTTACGGTGCACCGTGTGAAAATCTTGTCATCTAAATTCAATCGCAAATGTGTAAGCTTACTATCACCAGCCATGTTATTCAGCTTAGACAATAGTTTCGGTAATGAAAAATTGCCATTAGTAATTGAAAGCCAACAACGAGCGCTCTCTTCTTTCTCAATTAATAATAATGTGAATGCATTCTTTATCAATTTCAAATCTTAAGGAAGGAAATTTCAATACATTATAATTATTAAGGGCTTCATAAATCTGAGGTTCTTCAGTACGTGATAATTGTTTATCCCCAGTAGTAGTCTGTTCATTAAAATTTTGGTTTGTCTTAGTCATTGATCTGGTAATTGCTAATATTTGAGCCGTGTTTCTGATTTCCTGCAAATCCGAAATATTTATTCGAGATAAGGCGTCTGCGCCTACATTATCTGTTCCTTTTATATATTCTATATCAAAGTCAAAGTCTTCTAAATCCAATAGTATTCTGGTTAATTTGGACGACGGGTCTTTCATAGAGAATAAGTAAACAAGAGGTCTATGGTCTGTTTTTACTAAAAATTTTTGTCCATATAAATAACAACGAAAGTACTTTATTGCCCAGTGAATAGCTGTGAGTTCTTTAAGAATAGTTGGTTTGTGAGACTCGCCTTTTGTAAACATACGAGATGCATAAGCTATAGGTAGTTCCTGACCATTAAAATTTTGTGAAAGAACTGCACCACAAGCAAGTTGGGATGCGTCAGTAACTAAAATAAACTGTTTTGAGAAATCCGTATATTGCAAAATGCGAGGACTAATTAGTGCTTGCTTTAAACGGTTAAATGAACTTTCGCATTCGCTTGACCATACAAACTCAGCATTTTTCTTAGTTAGCGAATTTAAAGGTAATGTGATAGTTGCAAAATTTGGTATAAACCTTCGATAATAGTTTCAAAAGGCAACGAACCTTTTTACCTCATCAGCAGCTCGCGGCGTCGGATATTTGTTTATAATATCGTACTTAGTTTCATCGGGCCAAATACCTTTGTCTGTTATTTTATGACCTAGAAAAGTGACCTCTTTTCTAAAAAAATTGCATTTCTTGGGATTTAATTTCAAATTGTACTTTCTGCAAGTTTCAAAAACGCTTTTTAAATTATTCAAATGATGTTTTTCTGAACCGCCTATTACTATTAAATCGTCCATGTATAAAAAAGCTTTTTCTGGAGTTATTCCGGCAAAAGCAATAGACATCATTCTTTGAAAACTGTTGGGACTGACTGAAAGTCCAAAAGGCAATCTGGTAAATCGATATGAACCCTTATCGATGCTAAATGAAGTCAAATCTCGCGATTCTTCATCTAAAGGTATATGATGGAATCCTGATAACAAATCGACTACTGAGAACCACTTTGCTCCACCAAGTTGATCTAAAATATCGTCTGTGCGATTAATCGGAAACTTGTCTCCTATAAGTACCTTATTTACAGCTCTAAAGTCAATACATAATCTCCACGCTTTCTGATCAGTTTGCGATTTTTTAGGAACCAATAGAACCGGACTATTGTATGCTGAGCAAGATGGTTCGATTATATTATTATGTAACAATTTTTCGACTTGTCGATTTGTTTCATCTTTAAGTGCTCTGGGAGCTCTATAATTTTTAATATAAATAGGTTTTTTGTCAATAACTTTTAATTTTTGTGTGTAAAAGTTGTTAAATGTTAATTTATCTGTTTCTAATCCAAAAACGTCTGAATAATCTTCGCAAAGTTGTAGCAGTTCTTTTTTAACAAAGTCTGGGACATCTTGATTAAGTTCTTTTAAGAGTTGAACATGTCTATCTTGATTTTCTGTTTCTATGTTGTAAATGTTAAATTTATCGAGACTGATCGTTTCAAGATTAGATATGTCTACAGTTACATTTTCAAATGTTGTGTTTAAGATTTTTACAAGCGGATGTTTTTGAGATACTATACTACGAGCTAAATACTTAGCTACAGTAGTACACCACCAGGCTTTAATTCTTTAGTATACACACCAGGCTTTAATTCTTTATTTAACACCACAACGTCGTGTGTCAAATGTTTCAAAACGTCAATCTCTCTAATAACTTCACATCTAGAAGGAATATGGAACACATTCTTTTCAGGACTGCTTAAAATTGGAATTGTTAACTTTTTGTGTTTTAAGTGTACCGTCATATTCCAGTTAGAATAATCTATTATTGATTGGTAAGCAACTAAAAAATCTCTACCCAATATTCCGTCACATGGTATTGGAACATTAGAATCAACTATATGAAATTTGTGAGGTAACGTACAACCTTGGATAAAAATATTTGTGTTTGCAACACCTAATGAAGTAGTTAGGTCTTTTGTGATACCTTTGATGCTAGTGGCTCGAGAAAAATCAACTATTTGATCAGGATTTACTGATAAACGTTTAAAAATTGATATGTCAGCTCCGGTGTCTACTAGTAGCGTACTAACTGAACCAGTCATTTCTAACTCAACTTTCACAAAATTTGAAAATGTCAGACTAAAACTATATATGGTTACATATCGCCCAACCGAGCTGCTTCGTAGTTCGATTGGTGCTCCAATCCGTTTCCCGACTCCGAAAAGCCAACAAAATTAGGACTAGAGCCTCTATAGTACCTAGCAGATGTGTTACCACGATTAAAACCTCTATTAAATGCGCCTCTGCTTCTATTACTGCCTCTAAATTGTTCTCTATAATTATTAATATTGTTTCCAAAATTATTAGAATTTCTATTGTAACTGTTAGAATATCTATTGAAACTCCTATCGAAATGCTGGTTATAATTATTATAACGTGGACCTGTGCCCCTAAAGTGACGTCGCGCATTATGAAAATTGTTTTGCCTAAACTGAAAAATATTTGCCGAAGACGGTGCCAACGAACTAACATTCACAAACTTAGTAATAGTTTCCTGTACCGAAGAAAACGTGCCAGCCTCCATTATTAATCGAACTCTTTCACTACTGACATTTTGGCTAAATGCTCGCACAGTATTTTCAACCGTGTACCGTTGGGCAACTTCCGCTGGTACGCCCTCTGTAATATAGGCTGATTGTAATTTTTGCGCTAATGCGTCCACTTCAGAAGCATATTTTGCGGCTTCTTTATCGTTTTGTTTCAGATGTAAAATTTTTGCAGTCAATAATTGTGAAGTTTCGCCTTTAATCGAATTTTGAAGTTTAATAATTATGTCGTCAATTGTATTTTCATTCGTAATAAGACTTTGCGCTTTTCCGGTCAAACGAGTTTTCACGAAAGCTACAGCGTTAGCAAGTTGATTTTCGCAATTGTTTTTAAGTAAAGTTAATGCATCTAAAAATGACTGTAAATTTTCGGAGTTACCATCGAATTGACTTGGAACTAATTTACTAGCCAAACTAAAAAATTCTACGGTGTTTGTCGACATTTTTGATATTTCAACTATACTTTTTAAACGTTCTAGCAGTGTTTGTCTGGAATTAAAATTTAGTTTTTCAGTTTCTTTTATATAGGGCGCTGCTGCTGCCAATAATTCCTCTGGGCTCTGACTCTCTTTTAGAACTTGAGTTTTAAAGTTGCTTAACTCTTTTTCGATTAAACCTATCTGTACAAGTAATTTATTTACTCTGTCTAAATTTCCGCGTCTCTCGGTAGATTCTTTATTGATATTACTTGAAAAGCTTTTTGCAGTTTCGTAAATTTTCTTAACTTCTGTTAATCCTTTACTAGTCATTTATCAAAAATAATAAAATTGATCCAAATACTGCAGTTTAAAGATAGTAACTACATAATAGTCATATAGACAATAATACCAATAATAAAATTTTTAAACGCCTGAATTGAAATCAACTTAAAAGTTTCATTATAAAACCCAGTTTAATAAACTATTTACTACGACTAATTATTGCTTACTTTTCTTTTGCACAGTTACACATAAGAACTTAACACTGAAGACACTTGAGTTTGTTGAGTTTGTGCACAATAAACAGCACATCACTATCACTGTACATACGCGCACGTCGCGCACACGCTTACCGGAACAGCTCTTACGTTTACTTACTCAACATTACGTTTCTCTTATAGATGCTAAAGAGACCCGAATAATTCTCCACAATAAGAGCATTGCCAACATAGCGAAAATAAGATACAGCACCACTTTGACGTCTTTAGTGATGTTGTACTCAGCTTCTTGTACTATAAAATTGGAGTTAACTACGCCATTTTCCGTTACTTCTTGCTTGGTATTTTTTGACTTGGTTTGCCCCATCTTAGCTCACATTTATACCACGCTCAGCTCCTAAGCAGATTTGTCGGCATCGGATACATTACGAAATTAACGAGACTGCGGCAAAATGGATCAAACTATAGATCACCAATGTACCACGCACCATCACTGTAAAATATCGCTCTTATATGGCATTACACTTTTCTTTTAACTTTTACTTTTTACTATTTAATTAGAAGTCCACGAAAAATTAGCAGGATCGCCATGTAAAGGAAGTAAATGATACTCCGGCAAGTTCCCTGTATTCAATATGTATTTGCTGAATAAATCGATTATATTTATCGTACTCTATTATGCCTACTCATACAATATAATATAGGTTGCTGTGTATACATAAAATACTTATAATAGCGAACCGAATGATGCAATACGATTAATAATAATACTTAGCTATGCATGTCAATGAACTGTTACAACTTCAACTAACTATGTTACACCGTTCTTCTTGGCTAGTCCGAGGATTTTACTTGTATTACATTGTTGTTATAAGGCTAATTCCACCTCCGAGTGTTGTCCAGAAGGGGGGCATCTAGCGGACGTCTGTGGTTACAGTCAATTTTGGTTTTGACCAAGTCGTAAAGGGGACATCACAGTAACGGAAAGCACATGCACATTGGTGGTACTGGAACTGGCACCTCGACGCTCCTTGCTTCCCCGATGGCCCATCCTCATACCGGTTGGTATGCGCGCGGTGGAAGTCCAGCGGCATCCATAGTTCAAGTCTTGTTGTCCGGGCCTCGGTTGGTGGTCGTCAGGTCGAGTGGCCGTCCTTCAGGCAGTGGCTCCTGTCCTGTAAACTAGCTAAGCACACCCAGTAAGAAAGATCTTACCTTATTTGTCTGGCTCGCCACGTCTTTTTAGAGAAGGCCGCGTGGATGGAACTTCCCCACTTTAGAGTGGAGGCCACGCAGCTATCTTTGAATCCCCTCGTGAGCTGGAGGAGATCCTCAGTCTCGGAGTTACATCTCGGCCAAATTCCCCTTGCACCTAAGGTGACCGGCGCGTGAATGATGGTCTTGTCGGGGAATTTTAGGCTGATGTCTCCCTCCCAGACTACTTGCACATCTGAAACGACTAAAGTATTGCTGTTTATACTTACTACCAAGTCGGGCTTGAAAGGGGTTCCGTCCGCGTGTCTGATATGCGGCTCATCCAAAACCTGCCATTTCTTGGTTTTACAGTGTTTGGAGAGCTTCTTCGCAATCTCATTGTGTCTGCGAATACGCTCCCTGTGGGTGGAGAACGTGGCAGATCGTCTCGACTTTGGCGCACCCTGCCTTTGGTCTGCTGGATTGGATGGCAGCCAGCTGTTGGTAGGTTTGCAGATCGTAGCTGGACTGCCCTGACGTAGTCTCTGCCCGTCCATCCATTTGGTTTGTGGTCGATCCATGATCGGCTAGAAGCATCTTCGCTGGCACATTCTATTCTCTTTAGCAGGGGCGACTGTTCAGGAGTGTGGATGTTAAGATGCATTTTTTTCTTAACGAAATGTCGGACAAGTCGATCTGCCTCCAGCAGAATTCTGCCTGTTATTTTTGGCTGTTGCAAACCGTAGAGCACTTTCGGTATTGCGTATGTTTTTAATAGTTGTAGTTTTTGCTCTGGCTTACACTCACCATACGACGAGGTACGGATGTTTTCCTATGGTGTGAGGTGGTCCTTATTAGAGAAGAAGTCTTTATTATGGAGCTGGCTACGGCTCCCCAGCCACAAAACGACAATGGGATCCGATTTTCGCCAAGCTCTGATGTCACCTGGAGCATATCGCACCATCTAACGACTCCTGGCCAGGACTCAACCCGCCCGAGAGCGGCCTTGAGAAACACCACCACGGGAACCGTGGTTTGGGCTGGAAAAATGTAGCGTAACGGGGACTCAGGGGCGAGGATTTTCTTTATCTCACCCAAGAATCACGGCTTTTAGCCAACCCGGTGGGAATCGCTATTTGCATAGCTTACAAGTAGTGCGGGATTAGGTAGGTGGTGATGAGGTCTAGCTTTTGGAATGGCTTGAGCGTAAGCTTTCGGACACGCTTAACTGCTCCGAGCAGAGTGGTGCTCACTTTTTGCATGTCAATCCCTGACCAAGGGCTGACAACCATCCCGAGATAGTCTAGACCATCGCCGACCGCTCATGCGCGGACTGGCGCACCACATTCAAAGTGCAGAGAGGGGTCAGTCAGGAACCAGGAGTCTTTGGTGGTCCTTATGCTGAACGTGCAGCATTTTGGTGCTGACAGGCTCATACCTAGACCACCTAAAAAGGTTTCCACATCTTCCAACTGACGTTGCGCGATTTCCTCATTGCTATCCACAAGCAACAAGTCGTCGGCAAAAGCGAGATAGCTGATTGAGTTGTCCTCATTCAGCTTGTATCCCTCTCTGCTTTCCAGGAGGCGAGGAAGCTTATCACACATTATGTTAAATAGGGTGGGGAGAGAGGGTCTCCCTGCTTCACGCGTCGCTTGAGACGCACATTGACCCTACTACGATTCAGGTCAATGGTGGTGTCCACATCCCGGTAGACCTCCTTCACGATCCGTACGACGTGATCGGGAAGCCCTTTGCTCCTTAACGCCGGCCCCAAAACTTGGTGCGGGACCGTGTCGAACGCTTTGCTTACGTCCAACTGCGTCAGGGCCAGGCCCTGGTGCGCCTTAGCATGCCTCAGCAGCTCATCCAGGATGTGGACATTGCGGAAGCACACAGGTTCCGAAACAAAACCTTTTTGTCTGGGCGAAAACGTCACCACGCTCCTTATTCTAGCGTCCAAGGTCCCATAGTATACCCTAGAGATCAGGGACGAGATGGTTATAGGCCGGTAGTTTTCAGCCATCCTACCGTCCTTACCCTCTTTAAGGAGTAGCGTGGTGCTGTTCATCCTCCAGTCCTTTGGCTGTTTTCCCGCGACCAGCAGGAAATTGAAGACCAGACGGAGAACTTCCTTAGCAACTGTTGACGGATACCGTCAACGCCTGCAGCTACTGCATTTTTCAAGCGGCGCACGCGCTGCAGATCTTCGAGAGGTGTTATTGCCGAAAGGATATGGCCGATAGCCATCTCATCTTGATCTGCAGGCAGTTCCTCAAACTGCACGGCTCCGGGCTTTGATTCCCAGAGTTCCCGATACAGCGCGTCCACGGCAGCGTCTGGGCACTGGATACCCGGCTCGGACATCCAGTCTATTCCCTTTTGCACCATCTTGGCGAGGAGACCTGGATTTTGGGCATAAAGCCCCTGGGTCCGCGAGTAGATATAACGCTTTACACGCTTCCTACCTCGGGACCTTTTAGGATGCCCCCCACACGCTGGTGACTTCGCGTTATCAGGGTCCTCGGTGCGGACGAGGATGTCGAGAGCAAGCTGCTACATGTGGTCGACCATATTGTCACGTTTAGGGGGTAGCGTAGGAAGAGAAACAAGATCGTAGCTCAAGTATGTCTTCTTTATTAGGCTAGGCAGTGAACACTGTCCAAGAGGGGGTTGTGTGGGTGTGGGTGTATGTGCGTAAGGCCTTCTGATGTGCCGCCAAGCGGAACCCGCTCGATACGAGCAGGGTGCCCCTATGTCCGACACGCCCAAAGGATTTACTTAAGGCACTGCAACAGGGTAACGAGCCGTCCGGGCACTAGAAAGTTCGGACTGTCGCTCGTGACCTCCCTCTGGGGATGACCCCAGAGTTCGGTGGTCGTCGATGGCTTGAGACGCTGATTAAATACCCACATCGTGACCCCAATTTGCCGGTCTTGCTGATTCAGACAGTGCACTAGGGGAGACCGGGGCCCGACTAGGTAACGGAACTTAGTGCAATTTATGTTATTCGTGACATCTCCCCCTTCCAACAAGTGTTCGCCCCGAACACTAAAAGTCCATGTTTACAAAATCAACTCACTTATTTTCTAATCTTACTTTAAAAAGCAGGTGGGGATGTACTTTATTCAAACCAACAATTATTACTTCTTAAAACTAAAACATGTTACTTATTTGCTAAAAAGGGGGTGGGGAAAGCTTTATTGAAAAAATATCTTAACTACTTCTACTTCTCGATTTTTAGACGTTGCCATGTTTGCATACTCAAAAACAATTATTCCTTTCATTGGGTCCCCTTTCTACCTTGTTGTTGCGTCCATCTTCTTGCCTTCTCATTTAAGCGTAAATTGTCCCCTGCATCGGGCACCATCTTCTAGTACCTTCTCTCGGTACTACCTTGTCTAAGCGGAAATCCATCGCTTAGCTTCGACATCTTTGGTCCATTGCGTGCTCTCTTTTTAGCACACGTTGCTTTGGACTACTCTACATCGTCATTTCTAAGCCCATCTGGAGAACCTTCTTCAGCCCTTCATTTAAGGGACTCTGGGTGCACGCGGCTGTAGAACCGACGGTGCGGAACCCATCCGAAGATGCTGGTTTCTCCTAGGCTTGCTCCTCTTCTTCTCGCTTCTTTAATCAGGTCAATTTGTCGATGGACGCAACGAGGTAATTAGGTGGTCCCTAAAGTCAACAATTAATTAGCAAACAAGCCCCACTCCAATAACATAAACAGACAACATGTATTTATAAACAAAACACCTTATACTTGCGCGATTTTGCTACCTCAGCAAAGTACCTAGGTCGGGAATGGCGTCACTGGTCTAGAAATCGAGATATTGTTATTGCATTAACTATACATACACTTATTTTATGAAACCTAGTTATCAAAAGTTTAGTTTTATCTTACCCAATACACTACAAACTAAAATGTGCTCCTATACACTAAAATGTTTAGGGCAACCTACAGGCCGCTCTTGATATAGCCCTACTCAGTTCAAGCAACTGCGGACCTGCAGGCTGGTCCTTCAAAACTCGTCTTGATTCTTCTGGGGTGTGCTTGAACTTGTGGGGGTGGGCATGGTTGAGTCGTCTTCCTGATCTCTCTTTCTTTCTCTCTCTTCTTTCTTCTGGTCTTTGCCTCTCTTCTTTTTCCTCTGTTATTCCTTCATCTTTTCCCTGTGACTTAATTGGCTTCAATTTGCGAGGGTGTGTCTATCAATATGAAGATTAATAGACGGGGATTGAACGGGGCGCCTCCACCATGTCACGTTTAGGGGGTAGCGTAGGAAGAGAAACAAGATCGTAGCTCAAGTATGTCTTCTTTATTAGGCTAGGCAGTGAACACTGTCCAAGAGGGGGTTGTGTGGGTGTGGGTGTATGTGCGTAAGGCCTTCTGATGTGCCGCCAAGCGGAACCCGCTCGATACGAGCAGGGTGCCCCTATGTCCGACACGCCCAAAGGATTTACTTAAGGCACTGCAACAGGGTAACGAGCCGTCCGGGCACTAGAAAGTTCGGACTGTCGCTCGTGACCTCCCTCTGGGGATGACCCCAGAGTTCGGTGGTCGTCGATGGCTTGAGACGCTGATTAAATACCCACATCGTGACCCCAATTTGCCGGTCTTGCTGATTCAGACAGTGCACTAGGGGAGACCGGGGCCCGACTAGGTAACGGAACTTAGTGCAATTTATGTTATTCGTGACAATATACTGGGGGAGATATCCCCCAGTATCTGCTGCCCAAGACAGACATCCCCTGAGTGCCCGAATAACATTCGCGGCCTCAGGGCTTGGCTCTAAGCGACCGATTTGATCGTTAGCGTTTACCGCCAAGGCGCCGACAAGGCGCTCAAGCTTCCAGCGGATAAACTCCTCTGTTTGGCTGAAGGCCGCTACCTCTTCAACCACAATTTCAGGCTGCACGATTGGAACAGGTTCCGCCACCTGTTCCAGAGGAGGTGGTTGTGGCTCATCAACCGGTTCATGGCGAGCGGGCTCGACAGGTTGGGGTAGCCCTACTTCAGCACGCCGGAGCTCTTCGTCTCTCTGGGCGTTCAGTAGTTCCCGCCTGCGAACATATGTTGCCTCCCTACGTTTATCACGAAACTGTTTAAGGGGTTTGTTAGGGAGGTGCTCGCGCATGCGTATCGCCATATTCTCGTCACCTCGGAAACGCAACTCTTGAGCAACTTGAGCATGGTCGCTATGTCCTGCTCGGAGAACACTCCGAGCTATGTTTTTCCTTGGCGGGGACGCGACCTGGCTCCGGTGGGGGGATTCGTTCGTGCCACCGGGTGACGTGATCGCTCGTGGGTGGACAGCCCACGAGCCGTTGTGAAGGACACGCCGCATGTGAGGCATACATGATCCCCTCTCGCTGGTGCCGCTCTGCCCGGACACTTAGGAACGTGACAGAGGGCCGCGTGCCGCTTCACGTACCGTTTGTCACAACCCCTGCATTGGTATTATCATATGGTCGTTCCGAGGAGGCACGGGGACTTATACCTCCTCAACATCCGAGGCTTCATCATCTTGACGGTCGAAAGTCCGGATCATTGACGCGTCGCGGGCTAGCTGGGCCCCCGGCTCGTCACTGCTATGCAGGCTAGCTTACCCATCGATGTAGGTGATGGGCGGGTGGCATGAGTCTCCACCCTGACTTGCTCGCTGCAATCCCAAGCTCTTCGCCACTAATGGCTACTAAGCCCACCACATCCTACCGACATTCATACGAACGCCGGCAGATGGGATGCACACCCTAAGGGGGTAGAGGTCGAGCTAGCCTCATGGTGTTTTCGGCTGGCAACCCAACCTCCCAGTTTCTTTTCATTCAGTGCCAGACTGGTAGCGGCCCGGTGGAACCCCACCTCCCAGAAAGGGACTACACAGGAAACTACTGTTCGCGCGACTCCGTCACCCGGCACACCCCCTCAACTGCTTAGCCCCGTGAGGCCCAGGGCCAGACTTTACTCCAGATTACCTGGGATCGTCTGGACCGAGTGGACCCATAAGACCCCCCGGCTCTGGTACTCCGGTGGGGAATATGAGAATAATTAAGAGAGTCATAGTTACCCGCGCGATTTACCCGCGCTTGATTGAATTTCCTCACTTTGACATTCAGAGCACTGGGCAGAAATGACATTGCGTCAACATCACGTTAAGACCATCGCAATGCTTTATTTTAATTAGACAGTCGGATTCCCCCGGTCCGTGCCAGTTCTGAGCTGATCGTTAAATAGCGGCCGAAGAGGACACCGACGAACCGAAATTCATCGGGCTTCGAAGCAAAGCGGTACCGCAGGAGGCCAAGGCACGGGACCGAGCTGGGATCAGGCCGTAACCGTCACCTCGCTCAGGCCCGGCTCGTTAACCAGTTCCTGCTTCCTCGCCAAGCCCGACAAGCCCCGATCCTCAGAGCCAATCCTTATTCCGAAGTTACGGATCCAATTTGCCGACTTCCCTTACCTTCATTATTCTATCGACTAGACGCTCTTCACCTTGGAGACCTGCTGCGGATATGGGTATGAACCGGCGACGCCTCCACGTGGCCCTCTCCCGGATTTTCAAGGTCCGAGGGGAAGATCCGGACACCGCGGCAACTGCTGTGCTCTTCGCGTTCTAAACCATATCTCCCTGCTAGAGGATTCCATGGAACTCGAACGCTCATGCAGAAAAGAAAACTCTTCCCGGATCTCCCGACGGCGTCTCCGGGTCCTTTTGGGTTACCCCGACGAACTCTCTTGCGAGGGCCCGACTTTTTGACGGTTCCGCTGCCAGGTTCCGATCCCCAGGAACCGGATTCCCTTTCGCCCGATGGGTGTAAGCACGTATATGCGATAAGCACACAGACTCTTCGTAAAACGACTACACCGCATCAACATCGGCTTTCGCCTAGGGCTTAGGATCGACTGACTCGTGTGCAACGGCTGTTCACGCGAAACCCTTCTCCACGTCAGTCCTCCAGGGCCTCGCTGGAGTATTTGCTACTACCACCAAGATCTGCACCGACGGCGGCTCCAGACGGCCTCGCGGCCAGCCCTTCTGCGCACACCGGCGCGACCCTCCTACTCGTCAGGGCTTCATGATCGTCAACGCGAACGATGACGATCGCACATGCCGCTGACGGTCGAGTATAAGCACGACGCTTCAGCGCCATCCATTTTCAGGGCTAGTAACTTCGGCAGGTGAGTTGTTACACACTCCTTGGCGGATTCCGACTTCCTTGGCCACCGTCCTGCTGTCTTAAGTTACCAACGCCTTTCATGGTATCCCATAAGCGTCGATTTAGGCGCTTTAAGTCGACGTTTGGTTCATCCCACAGCGCCAGTTCTGCTTACCAAAAATGGCCCACTTGGCACTCTGAGTGTGAGTGAAATGCCAACCACCCACCACTGGGAAATAACATATATCTGAAACGAAATGTGATGGATTGACTACAAACGAATTTCGGTAATTAATCATGTGATGGACTTAATTCATAATCATAAGCGCATTTTCTTGTTGTAACCTTAAAGTTTAAAGTCCGTAATGCATTATATTGGTTTATACAAAATTCCATAAACATATTCACAACTAATGACCTTGAAAGATGGTTAATTTCAACTTTTAAAATACAATTATCAATAAAAAGTAAATCTGAATCTGTCAAATACTAAAAGAAATGTATTGGTTAGATTGCAAACTTTTAATATTTTGAATAGTTGAAATAAAAACAACCGATTTCATAACCAAAAAATGAATATTGTGTTATTATTAATTGATGAATAACATTTGACAGAGAAAAATAATAAATTTATGAATTAAGAATAAGAAATTGCATTGCAACACCTTTCTCGTAAATGTAGTAAATTAAGAAATAATTTTATGATAAACTATTTATAATTATTAATTTTGTTTATGGAATTGCATTGAAAGCAATTTGTGCATATAAACGTCGCCAAAAAATATATACGAATACGAATTTCTGTAATTAATCATGTTCTGAAAAGAACCTTTGTTCAACGTCGTCGTCGTCATCAGCAGTATAAAGTTGAGCTGAACTTAACAAAAAAAAATTCACTTTGACCTGTCCTTGCCTAAAGGAAGGGTTACAGGTTACATTTTTTTTTATTTTCAAAAGTTTTTTAGGGAGAAAAACTAAATTTTAGTGTTACTGAGAGTCAATTAAATTAAAAGTTGGGGAATATTTTATATATACTTTTTATACCTGAAACGTGATGAGAAAATTAAGGACAAACGAATTTCTGTAATTAATCATGTGATGGTTCTGAAAAGAACCTTTGTTCATCGTCGTCGTCGTCGTCGTATTAGCCGTCATCATAAAGTTGAGCTGAAACTAACAAAAAATGTCAATAGTACTTTTAAAAATGTAAGAAAATCACTTTGAGCTGTCCTTGGCTTCGATCAATGTTGTTGCATGCAAAAAATATGCAAACAACACATTAATCTACTAAGCCCTTCCACCCACGTCAAGGTCACACAGCTCCATGGAAGGGTACCTTTTAGATTAGAAACAGGTAAATAAATATTTCACCTAAAACTTATCTATTTGTTGTTACCCCAGTGTAATTGTCATACTCGTACAGTACTTGAATTACACTAAAGTATTTGTCACAACATAAAGCATTTAAAGTTGTAAAAATTGAATGAATGAAATACTAAAAAAAAGTTGGGTACGTTAGTTAAACTTTAAACACTTTATGTCGAAATGTGTGTTTTATGTGTGTGTGTTAGTATTTAAAGTGATTACACTTAAATGTCCAGATTCAAGTGTTTTAGTACCACTTTAAACACTTGTGTCGTTTGTGTATTTTTTGGTTTTTTGTTTTTAAATTTTTTTGGATTTTAATTTTAAACATTTTTTTGAGCAAATATACAATATGTAAAGTTGTATCGAAATGTCATATTATCGAACAAATTTCTAAGTAAACTTTACATTCTGTATATTAATTTTTTTTTAGGGTTTTTTTATTCCTATTCTATTATCTCCTATATCTACAACAGAGACCAAAGGGGAACTTAAAAACTATGCGCACCTAAAACTAACAATATTTTTTTTGGGTCAATTTTAAACACCTACAGACTATACGTGCGAGATCATCTAAAAAACGTACCAAATTTCAGATTGACCACACCAATCTGTAAACATTTTAAATTGATTTTACATTTTTTTAAATTTTTTTGGTAAATATAAAACATTTAAAATTGCCTAGCAAGACCAAATTCGTCTACACTTTTGTATCAATTTAAAATATTTATAATATTATTTTATTTTTTTTCCCTTTGAAGGGGACTGTCCAAATCGGGTAATAGCTTCCATCGCTTTGCGCTGACGAATTCTCGCATCGATTTCCGCTATTTGTCTCGCTTCATCCCTCTGATCCTCTGTCAGTTGGTCGCTAATCGTATCCGAGGTGCCAGGCATATCAGCGACGGATTTGCGCATTTTCAACTCCACATCGGTGAGATCTGGACAAATGGGGTTGAAAAATTGCTCTTTTGCAATTTGCACCAAGTGCGCCTCGCTCACTTCTGTCCTCGATTTGTTCTGGCGTCACAGTCGGTTTCGGCTCTTTTTCGACCCATTGCTCCTCTGCTGATGATGATGATGATGGTGGATGTGGTGGTATAGCAGAGGGCAATGATCGTAGCAGTAGCCCAGGTTGTGGCGAACCTCTTGGCGGCCGAATCTGCACGTCTGACAAAATTCGAATCTTCGACGATGATTTATGCGTGCCGGCCTGTGATGATTGTGATGGTGGTGCCAAGTAGGTTTTTGGTTCGTTGTGTCGTTTTTTTCGTGGGCGCGCTCTAGGTGGTAAGGCGATTGGTGGTGGCATCAACAGAGCGTCTCGGTCGTAAATGGTCGATGGTCGATCTCCAATCCGCCTGGTTCCATCAACACGTAATACCGCCGTGTCCAATAGGCCGTGAGCAAAGCAGGGACTGGTGAGCGCAATCCCTACCCGCTTAAAAGTTTGTCCTTGCGACTTGTTGACAGTCATAGCAAATGCAAGGCGTACCGGGAATTGAGTTCGCTGTATGGGCGAAATCAATTCTGGAACGGTACTGCGCAATACCATACGTGGTAGCCAAACTATTTTCCCCTTAGACGGTCCAGTCAACGTTTCCAATTCGAGCAATTGATCCTGCATTCTTCGTACCAACAACCTGCATCCGTTACACTGTCCGTTACCCAGATCGATGTTGCGCAACAACATCACTACGGCTCCAACTTTTAACCGCAAATCGTGAGGCGGCAAATTGGACGTATTGATGCCATTGAGAACATCAACGGGCACGTACAGGTCATTGGGTTCTTCGTCATTGTTGGTGGTTGTGGGAGGAGGTTGAGCTGCTGCTGCTGTTGTTGTTGCTGTTGTTGCAGCTGCTCCTCCGGGTACAATATTGGCGACGACATCTTATGTGGCTGGTGGAATGGCTTGTACCACAGGTGGTGGTGGTGGTGGTGTTCGCACAATCCCGTCGTCGTCCATACAGATGTTTAGCATCAGTTGTTCGATTGCATCGTCGCCAATATTGTTATTGTCACGATCGGGGGGTGGTGGCATTCCGTTATTGGCTTGTGGTGCTGCTGCTGGTTGTTGCTGCTGTTGCTCCTGTTGGTGTCTTGCTCGTTGACGGGGCGCCGGCCGATTATCGCTCAGTTGCTCGTCAACGGAGAAGAAGGAGCAGACCTCACCGGGAAGCAATTCCAACACTTTTCGCTAACTTCGGCATTGGTTGGATATAAAATGACGCGTTCGTGTATGGTATCCCGTATTCGACTGGCCGTAGTACCCGCACCGACGTATACGAAATCGATGAGGTGTTGCCGCGTTGGCACCCGAAACTCGGGTGGGATGTCGATCAAATCCCGCGGAGCATAAGCTACACGCGTCAACTTGAGCGGAAAACGTCCCACACCAATTTCCAACAGCTGTTGGGCGTACCGCGCTGCGACGACGGGATCTGGACACGATCTGGCTCTCAAATTTTCAGAGAGACTCTGCTTGCCTGGCATCATGTAATGCCAGAGAAAACTACTCAAAACCGATCGATTCAGTATCGACATTGCATTCCCATGTTCACGCATCACAATGGGCAAGGTTTGACGAAAGTCACCGCCAAACACAATCACTTTGCCGCCGAACGGTACTTGAGAGCGCGTAATGTCTCGCAAATAACGATCGACGGCCTCCAAAGCAAATCGACTGGTCATTGACACTTCATCCCAAAAGATGACGTCAACTTCAGCCAACCGCTTGCTGCGATTGTGCTCACCGTGGACGTTTCGTTGAGGTCCAAGCCGATCCGGAAGGCCTTGTGGCACGTTATGCCATCCATAATTAGGGATGCTGCAATTCCCGTCCACGCCACCGCCAACACTGTCAATCCATGTATATACCGGCTTGACTTTAATCGAGCATTTAATACGTTATACAAAAAGGTTTTGCCCGTGCCAGCCGGACCATCAATATAAAACAAATTCTGGCAATCGCGAACATTAGGCATCGGTGGCAATACATGATTGGATGTGTTGGTTGGTGTGACGCAACCGTCATTGACTCCTTGTTGGTCTCTATTCTGGTCCTCGTCGTCGTAGTCGTCGTCATCGGACTGACCAAATCGATGGAGACGTTGCGACACTAACCACTCACTAACACCAAAATGAAAACACGCATCAAAATTGTTTAGTAAATTTTTTCGCCGTAAAATGGCAAGCACTATACGATGGTAGATGGCAAGCTGTTCTACCGTCAAACTAACAACACGGTATTTAGAGCAATACTTCTCCCAAGCAATCCGTTCACGATTACTTTCGTCGGCATAATTATCGTCACAGCAGTTGTAACTACAACTACTGCAACTCCCTCCGCCGCCGTCGCCCCCACTTCCGTCTCCTTCATCACAACCTGTTCCACCACTTGCGGTTCCGTCACTTCCGTTACTTCTACTTGCGGTACCACTGCTACTACAGACGACTCCATCACTTGTACTGTTGATGTTGTCCCTGTTGCAGCGGCAGCAGCAGCAATTGTTGTTGTCGTTATTGTTGCTACTGGTGTTGTTGTCGTCGTCATCACTGATGTTGACAATTGGGAAACTGACCCGCCACCCCTTCCACCGCACGACGCCCGACGCATCAATGACGCAACTACCTCGGTATCTGCGTCATTACGTCCGTCATCGTAGGATATTGCTTCGGGATCGTGCAAACCCAACCTGGCCAAGGTCAAGTTAACGTCATTACTATTTCTCGCCAAGATCGAATCGATCTGTGCAATGGCAAGATGATAGGCATGACCGTATGAAGTGGTGGTGGGATGTGGACCCAATACCAAGTCGGCAATCATGTGCGGAAACTTGAATTTGGACCAAACCGCTAAAACATTGACCACATAGGATTGGCCCGCGTCCAAACTGATCAACACTATTAAATAATTATATAAACACGTGATTGTCATTGACCGCGCTTTGCGTTCCACGTGTAATTTTCCGGGATTTCCCTATAAAAGAAATCACGTGGCGCTCCGTCCATCTGGTTTAGCTTAAAGTAAGCCGTGAGTTTGGTGTCGATGGTGGCGCGTAGCAAAATCTGCCGCGTCCTCGTCCTCCTCGTACTCGATGGTCTGTTGGCCCTCAAGGTGAACAGGCAGACATACAACCAAATGACTTCGATCGCTCATCTTAAATTGGAACAGGCGCCAACACGCCTCAATTGAACATTGAACTCACATACCTACAGTCTAGGTAATTACTAATCTCGTCCCAATTTATAGTGCGATGGACTTCATTTTTCGCTTCCATGCGACCATGTCCTCACCCTTTGTTACGTATTTGTACAGATATTTGGCGGATGCCAAGGATCCGACGCACTCAAAATTGATGTGACTCTGATATTTGAGTGCCGCGTAACGATTGTAAGGCACGATATCGGCATTGGTGTACGTAATGTTGTTCGAAATGATCATGTGATTGTTGCGACGTCGACGATATTCAGGGTGTCCATTTTTGACCGTTGAAGCGTTATAGTTTAAATTAGTGACCTCCCGTAGAGCCTTTGGAAAATACTTTTTGCAGGTACCGTCCGCTCTCAAACAGGTAACGTTTGGGTTGCGGGTCGGTCCTCTACACTTTGTATGCAGATAAAAGTCGGCCGGACCGTTCTATACAAAATCGGTTCGACTTGATAGTCCGGTATCTCGGCTGAAACGACATCGTCGACGCGCTCACGGCTGTTTAGTTTGTCGCGCGGTAAAAACGTCACCAAAGTGAGCCTGAGGCAAGCCTCGTTTTTGAAATTCTATCGTATAGAAATAGTTATGGACGGTACCGTACAATTGTTTCTTGACGATATCGTCCATAAACTCGGTTAATCTAATGTGGAATGCGCGACAAACCAAATCAGGACGGTTTGGCCATTTCTGTTTGTAAGCGAGGTTGTTTTGGATCTCTGGCAATTTGGGTTCGTCGTAAACGTGATAAAGAGATCCGGCTTGCCATGTCTTGCTATTACATTAATCGCATCGAGGTACTGGCGAGTCGTGAAACGCATTCCACGTCTCGACGACGCAGGCAAAATGAAAATTGACCCAACTCGATAATCCGTACCAGCTGCGTTTGCCCTTGTCTCCAAGTACCTTAACAAACTACCATAACTGGCTCGCCATCTAAATAGCTGGTGGGTTTTATGTTACCACAGCTCGTTCGCCTCCACTTTGACATAAGCGTCCACTACGTACTATTGAAGCAAATTTGCAGGCATTATGCAAAATTGTAAATTCATTTAATTCACGGATAGGCGAGATCGAGCGGTGACGGTTCGAAGACTCACTTTGTTGTTGAGTTGGGTTTTGAATGGTGGTAGGCGGTCTTTGTAAGCGATTCGTATCGCGTATCTGTAGACGATAGCGATAGAATTCGCGAAAAGTGATTGTCTTCGTCACGTTCCGAACGTGATGGATCTCTTTATCAAAGCCAAATTTCCCATTCGGAAACAGGATCGGGTACACCATGGGGTCGGCCCATTTATTGAGGTTTTTAAGTTCGTGTCTACCCCGGCCGTCGCGTGGGTAGATGCACAAATCAACCTCGAAGGGTGGTTCGTTGACAAAAACGGCCGCAATTTCAGAGTCGCACGCGGGCAAACTGTAGTTTCTTACCTCGCGATTAATATTGTCCCTAAATCCGATCACTAAACTATCGAGAATAGCGCTGTTTACTTTGAATTACCTCACTGATGGTATGGTAACTTTGAATTATCGGATTGACCCGACGCAACATCGTTTCAATGTTACGTATAGTTAGGGGTGCGATGCGGTCACCCAAAAATTCCACCCTTCGATTGACAGCATTATTCGAGTCAACGAAATAATACTGATTAAGTTTGAGAGTAATGGTGTCGTCCCTAACCTGCTGGCTATTATTTACCGTTACTTGACCATTACTATTGTCTGCTGCAAAAAGACGAAGCCGAATGGCGTGAGTATAGTGGTAACTCTGTCAGCAAATCGTAAAACACCAATGACCACTCACTCCTTCCGGATGAACATCGGTAGGAACAGTCGATTTGAACGATGCCATAGCAAATAAACCTTTTATTGTACGGACGTTGTTCCGAAATTGAACGGCCATCGGTGAATCGTCCGTGAGATATTCAAACATCTCGCGGGGACATGAACCCAACGGCGGTAACACAACATCGCCACTCTTACAGCAAAACTCTTTGCCGACAGATTTTTCTTGTTCAAAGCCCACGGCGAAACACAACAAACACCGTTTTGTTAAATCGCCCACATTGTAAACTGCAACACGGGACTTGGCATCGAGACGCGTGCCCACAGTTATGGCTTGTCTGTAAGTTCGTGTGATTGGATCGGGAGCGTGAACACGTTCCCGTCGTTGTTCCGCAGGTGTTGGTATGTGCAAAGCCGGTAAAAAAGGTGGCGACAGAGGTAAAGGGGGGGAAAGCAGATCAAAATCCGCTGCAAAAACAGGAGACGCAGAAGAACCTTGTGACGACGACGTTGCTGACGAAACTGTGGACAAAACTGGTAAATCAATTGTAACAACAATATACTCGACAGGAGATGGTGATGGTGGTGGCGATGATGGTACAGACGCGTCAACCAAAATCGGTTTCGTTGCTGTCACGACGTCGTCATCGTCAATTAGTAAAATTACATTGTTGTCATCATTATTTTGAAAAGAAAGCGGTCGAACCGATGAATTGGACAACACGATTTAGAATTACGCGTAGTTGACGCGGTCTTTCGACGCACCGTTCCAGTACCACCCGCAATTCCCTCATTAATCCCACATAATCGAGAGGCGTAAGCAATCCGATGTAATACTACCTGAAGTTCTCGACGACGATCCCAATCAAATCGCTCTAAGGCCACTCGCAGGATGCGGCGCTCCCAATCGAACCGCTCGAGCATCACCCTAAGTTGCCGAAGAAACTGTTGTTGGCCCTCGTCGTCGTTGTTACCGTTGTTCATGATGATAGTCGTCTATTTCTACAAAAACAAATCAAACATTTATTAATTTCAAATTTTAAAATTTCCCAAAAATTCCCTCTTTTCTAAAAAAACCACTGCCTCAATTGAAAAATTACGTTTTCTCGTTCCACTCAAAACAATGCCTAAACACGTTTCGTTTCCGTAAAAAATAACCGTTCTGAAGATGTTTAAATTAATTTTAAAATGATTCTAAAATTTTTCAAAATTAAAAAAAAAAAAACAGTCAAAATGACAGTTTTAATTGTGCAAATCAATTGTAGATGACTTTAAAAATAGAATTAATTTTTATCAAAAAAACACTTTTTGAATTTTTCAAAATGTTAAAAACAGATAAAATTGCTGTTTTAATGGCGCTAAATGATTGCAGTAATTTAAATTTTTCAAAAATTTTGAAATTTGAAAAAATTTGTCAAAATGACAATTTTAATAAAGTAGATCTATTGTAGAACACTATAAAAATTAAATGATCAATCGACTTACCTGTAAGGAAGGTTGATCAGGATTATATGAGCAGTCTCGTCGAAATATTACAAAAACACCCTGTAGTAGCTGTCTGCTGCACGAACTTAGTACAACGTTAAAAGAAACAAAAAATATTCCCCCCACCATTACACACCCTTAGTTCCAGCACCTAAATCCTCTAAGAGGCTTTTTATCTGTTAAAATAAGACTATCAACACCGGCTGGCCTGACTCTCTCAGTCCTTTGTAAATACATATCTAACGTAGAAGCCACACATAACTGAGGTCTTTCACGAAAGTAAGGTAAACGTAACACTGGTTGTAGCTTATTCCTCCCCGACGTCTTAATGACTTCATCAACAAAAATCTCAAGATAATCATCTGTCCTCTTAATATTACAAACTTTTAACTTACCAAGAGTCTGCATTCGATGCGCTGAGACTAATGCTAATAATGTAACGAATTTAAGAGTTAACTCTTTCAAAGAAATATCCTCTAGAGGATACAAACTTTCTAAAAATACTAACACTGGATGAGGATCCCAAGTAGTGGCATATCTTGCTCTTGGTGGTTTAATATTACGTAAACCCTTCAAAAAACGTACAAGCATAACATCATCAACTTTGTTTATAGGTAAAACTAAAGCTAATGCCGATTTATAAGTATTAAGCACCGAATAAGAACAACTTTTTTTGCAAAAATTCTACTAAACCTTGAAGATTGAATACATACGGATCGACATTATTTTGTGCACAAAACGACCACCATTGTGAATATACACCATTATATTGGTTGCAACATGTGCGTGGCTGCCGATCATTTGTCGAACTGCGCACTGTCCGTGCATTTGATTCGGACAGTGGTCAGTTTGAAACGATCTTTGGGACACGTATCGTGAAGCGTGTGTGCGTCGCGGTCTATTCGCAAACACTGATATATTTGAACGTGCGATGCAACAGGCTTTGACTCGTGCGGCACCATATCGTGTACGTAAATTCTATTCTTTATTAGTTTCCGCACATGATTGCCGACTTGGTACTGGGTCCACGTCCCACCACCACTTCATACGGTCATGCCTATCATCTTGCCATTACACAGATCGATTCGATCTTGGCAAGAAATTGTAATGACGATAACTTGACCTTGGCCAGGTTGGGTTTGCACGATCCCGAAGCAATCTCCTACGATGACGGACATAATGACGTAGATACCGAGGTTGTTGCGTCATTGATGCGTCGGGCGTCGTGCGGTGGCGGCGCAGTTTCTCAATTGTCAACATCAGTGATGACAACACCAGTAGCAACAATAACAACAACAGCTGCCGCCGCTGCAGCAGGGACAACATCAACAGTACAAGTGATGGAGTCTGTAGTAGCAGTGGTACCGCAAGTAGAAGTAACGGAAGTGACGGAACCGCAAGTGGTGGAACAGGTTGTGATGAAGGAGACGAAAGTGGCGGCGGCGACGGAGGTAGTTGCAGTAGTTGTAGTTACAACTGCTGTGACTACCACCACCACCACCATCACGACCACGACCAACATCACAACTTTGACCACAACAAGGAGGGCCATTACTACGATTACCTCTTCTTCCGATGCTACTACCACCAGTACTCCTGTCACGAATACTGTTGATGATGTTGCTGGGGCGGCGACTGCTGCTGTTGCACAAGCTGCTACTGATGCTGCCCTCAATGATGATGATAAATATGCCGACGATAGTAATCGTGAACGGATTTCTTGGGAGGAATATTGAGCTAAATACCGTGTTAGTAGTTTGACGGTAGAACAGCTTGCCATCTACCGTCGAATAGTGTTTGCCATTCTACGGCGAAAAAAATTACTAGGCAATGGTGATGCGTGTTTTCATTTTGGTGTTAGTGAGTCGTTAATGTGGCAACGTCTACATCGTTTTGGTCAGTCCGGTGACGACGACGACGACGACGAAGAGGACCCGAATATTGACGAGCGAGGAGACAGTAACGTTTTCGTCACACCAACCAACACATCCAATCATGTATTGCCACAGATGCCTAATGTTCGCGATTGCCAGAATTTGTTTTATATTGACTGGCTGGCATGGGCAAAACCTTTTTATATAATGTGATAAATGCTCAATTAAAGTCGAGCCGGTATATACATGAATTGACAGTGTTGGCGGTGGCGTGCAGCATCCTCTATTATGGACGGCATGACGTGCCACAAGGCCTTCCGGATCGGCTTAAACCTCAACGAAACGTCCACGGTGGGCTGGCCCGTTGAGCACAATCGCAGCAAGCGGTTGGCTGAAGTTCACTTCATCTTTTGGGATGAAGTGTCAATGACCAGTCGGTTTGCTTTGGAGGCCGTCGATCGATATTTCGCGCTCTCAGGTACCGTTCGGAGGCAAAGCGATTGTGTTTGACGGTGACTTTCGTCAAACCTTGTCCATTGTGATGCGTGAACATGTGAATGCAATGTCGATACTGAATCGATCGGTTTTAAGTAGTTTCCTCTGGCATTACGTGATGCCAGGCAAGCAGAGTCTCTCTGAAAATTTGAGAGCCAGATCGTGTCCAGATCCCGTAGTTGCAGCACGGTATGCCTAACAGCTGTTGGAAATTGGTGAGGGACGTTTTCCGCTCAAGTTGACGCGTGTAGCTTATGCTCCGCGGGATTTGATCGACATCCCAACCGAGTTTCGGGTGCCAACACCTCATCGATTTCGTATACGGCGGTGCGGGTACATCGGCCAGTCGAATACGGGATACTATACACAAACGCGTCATTTTATGTCCAACCAACACCGAAGTGAGCGAAATTAACGATAAAGTGTTGGAATTGCTTCCCGGTGAGGTCTGATCCTTCTTCTGCCGAGGGGTGGAAAGGTCGTACCCAGGACCAAAACCTTCTTAGATTGTGGAGGTAATCTCATTAGGCAGGCGACGGACTTTGAGCCAACAAAATACCTGGGCCATCAGCTGGGTACATAGGGACTTCTAAAACCGTCCATTAAGAACCTGAGCACTTGGTTGCAGAACATCGGCAGGGCGCCACTGAAGCCAGAGCAAAAACTACAACTACTAAAAACATACGCAATACCGAAAGTGCTCTACGGTTTGCAACAGCCAAAACAAACAGGCAGAATTCTGCGGGAGGCAGATCGACTTGTCCGACATTTCGTTAAGAAAAATATGCATCTTAACATCCTCACTCCTGATGCGGCAATTCATGCCAAAATCAAGGATGGGGGCTTGGGGGTGAGCTCACTGAGAAACACCATACCTCAGATCTTCATTTTTTCATTCTTCATCATTCAGAGGATGAAAAACTTAATAGCCGTCGAACAAGACACCTGCCTGGTGCCGGAAATGCACGACTCCTCAAGGCAGCTAATGAACCGCTTAACAGCACTATGCGGGGCTCAACCTGGAGATCTATACTATGCGGGGAAAATTAAACAGTTGCCCCTGCTAAAAGGAATAGAGTGTGCCAGCGAAGACGCTTCTAGCCGATCGTGGATCGACCACAAACCAAATGGATGGACGGGCAGAGACTACGTCAGGGCAGTCCAGCTACGATCTGCAAATCTACCAACAGCTGGGCTGCCATCAAATCCAGCAGACCAAAGGCAGTGCCGAGCAGGGTGCGCCAAAGTCGAGACGATCTGCCACGTTCTCCAGGGTTGCCCATCAACCCACTGGGAGCGTATTCGCAGGCACATCGAGATTGCGAAGAAGCTCTCCAAACACTGTAAAACCAAAAAATGGCAGGTTTTAGATGAGCCGCATATCAGGCACGCGGACGGAACCCTTTTCAAGCCCGACTTGGTAGTAAGTATAAACAGCAATACTTTAGTCGTTTCAGATGTGCAAGTAGTCTGGGAGGGAGACATCGGCTTAGGTGTTATGCATGCCAACAAGAAGCATAAATATGAGCAAGATGCCAAGTTCACCGAAGACATCAGCCTAAAATTCCCCGACAAGACCATCATTCACGCGCCGTTCACCTTAGGTGCAATCCATACCGGTTGGTATGCACACGGTGGAAGTCCAGCGGCATCTATAGTCCAGGTCTTGTCGTCCGGGCCTCGGTTGGTGATCGTCAGGTCGAGTGGCCGTCCCTCAGGCAGTGGCTCCTGTCCTGTAAACTAGCTAAGCACGCCCAGTAAGGGAGATCTTACCTTATTTGTCTGGTTCGCCACGTCTTTTTAGAGAAGGCCGCGTGGATGGAACTTCCCCACTTTAAAGTGGAGGCCACGCAGCTATCTTTGAATCTCCTCGTGCGCTGGAGGAGATCCTCAGTTTCGGAGTTACATCTCGGCCAAATTCCCCTTGCACCTAAGGTGACCGGCGCGTGAATGATGGTCTTGTCGGGGAATTTTAGGCTGATGTCTTCGGTGAACTTGGCATCTTGCTCATATTTATGCTTCTTGTTGGCATGCATAACACCTAAGCCGATGTCTCCCTCCCAGACTACTTGCACATCTGAAACGACTAAAGTATTGCTGTTTATACTTACTACCAAGTCGGGCTTGAAAAGGGTTCCGTCCGCGTGCCTGATATGCGGCTCATCTAAAACCTGCCATTTTTTGGTTTTACAGTGTTTGGAGAGCTTCTTCGCAATCTCGATGTGCCTGCGAATACGCTCCCAGTGGGTTGATGGGCAACCCTGGAGAACGTGGCAGATCGTCTCGACTTTGGCGCACCCTGCTCGGCACTGCCTTTGGTCTGCTGGATTTGATGGCAGCCCAGCTGTTGGTAGATTTGCAGATCGTAGCTGGACTGCCCTGACGTAGTCTCTGCCCGTCCATCCATTTGGTTTGTGGTCGATCCACGATCGGCTAGAAGCGTCTTCGCTGGCACACTCTATTCCTTTTAGCAGGGGCAACTGTTTAATTTTCCCCGCATAGTATAGATCTCCAGGTTGAGCCCCGCATAGTGCTGTTAAGCGGTTCATTAGCTGCCTTGAGGAGTCGTGCATTTCCGGCACCAGGCAGGTGTCTTGTTCGACGGCTATTAAGTTTTTCATCCTCTGAATGATGAAGAATGAAAAAATGAAGATCTGAGGTATGGTGTTTCTCAGTGAGCTCACCCCCAAGCCCCCATCCTTGATTTTGGCATGAATTGCCGCATCAGGAGTGAGGATGTTAAGATGCATATTTTTCTTAACGAAATGTCGGACAAGTCGATCTGCCTCCCGCAGAATTCTGCCTGTTTGTTTTGGCTGTTGCAAACCGTAGAGCACTTTCGGTATTGCGTATGTTTTTAGTAGTTGTAGTTTTTGCTCTGGCTTCAGTGGCGCCCTGCCGATGTTCTGCAACCAAGTGCTCAGGTTCTTAATGGACGGTTTTAGAAGTCCCTATGTACCCAGCTGATGGCCCAGGTATTTTGTTGGCTCAAAGTCCGTCGCCTGCCTAATGAGATTACCTCCACAATCTAAGAAGGTTTTGGTCCTGGGTACGACCTTTCCACCCCTCGGCAGAAGAAGGATCAGACCTCACCGGGAAGCAATTCCAACACTTTATCGTTAATTTCGCTCACTTCGGTGTTGGTTGGACATAAAATGACGCGTTTGTGTATAGTATCCCGTATTCGACTGGCCGATGTACCCGCACCGCCGTATACGAAATCGATGAGGTGTTGGCACCCGAAACTCGGTTGGGATGTCGATCAAATCCCGCGGAGCATAAGCTACACGCGTCAACTTGAGCGGAAAACGTCCCTCACCAATTTCCAACAGCTGTTAGGCATACCGTGCTGCAACTACGGGATCTGGACACGATCTGGCTCTCAAATTTTCAGAGAGACTCTGCTTGCCTGGCATCACGTAATGCCAGAGGAAACTACTTAAAACCGATCGATTCAGTATCGACATTGCATTCACATGTTCACGCATCACAATGGACAAGGTTTGACGAAAGTCACCGTCAAACACAATCGCTTTGCCTCCGAACGGTACCTGAGAGCGCGAAATATCGATCGACGGCCTCCAAAGCAAACCGACTGGTCATTGACACTTCATCCCAAAAGATGAAGTGAACTTCAGCCAACCGCTTGCTGCGATTGTGCTCAACAGGCCAGCCCACCGTGGACGTTTCGTTGAGGTTTAAGCCGATCCGGAAGGCCTTGTGGCACGTCATGCCGTCCATAATAGAGGATGCTGCACGCCACCGCCAACACTGTCAATTCATGTATATACCGGCTCGACTTTAATTGAGCATTTATCACATTATATAAAAAGGTTTTGCCCATGCCAGCCAGTCAATATAAAACAAATTCTGGCAATCGCGAACATTAGGCATCTGTGGCAATACATGATTGGATGTGTTGGTTGGTGTGACGAAAACGTTACTGTCTCCTCGCTCGTCAATATTCGGGTCCTCTTCGTCGTCGTCGTCGTCGTCACCGGACTGACCAAAACGATGTAGACGTTGCCACATTAACGACTCACTAACACCAAAATGAAAACACGCATCACCATTGCCTAGTAATTTTTTTCGCCGTAGAATGGCAAACACTATACGACGGTAGATGGCAAGCTGTTCTACCGTCAAACTACTAACACGGTATTTAGCTCAATATTCCTCCCAAGAAATCCGTTCACGATTACTATCGTCGGCATAATTATCATCATCATTGAGGGCAGCATCAGTAGCAGCTTGTGCAACAGCAGCAGTCGCCGCCCCAGCAACATCATCAACAGTATTCGTGACAGGAGTACTGGTGGTAGTAGCATCGGAAGAAGAGGTAATCGTAGTAATGGCCCTCCTTGTTGTGGTCAAAGTTGTGATGTTGGTCGTGGTCGTGATGGTGGTGGTGGTGGTAGTCACAGCAGTTGTAACTACAACTACTGCAACTACCTCCGTCGCCGCCGCCACTTTCGTCTCCTTCATCACAACCTGTTCCACCACTTGCGGTTCCGTCACTTCCGTTACTTCTACTTGCGGTACCACTGCTACTACAGACTCCATCACTTGTACTGTTGATGTTGTCCCTGCTGCAGCGGCGGCAGCTGTTGTTGTTATTGTTGCTACTGGTGTTGTCATCACTGATGTTGACAATTGAGAAACTGCGCCGCCACCGCACGACGCCCGACATCAATGACGCAACAACCTCGGTATCTACGTCATTATGTCCGTCATCGTAGGAGATTGCTTCGGGATCGTGCAAACCCAACCTGGCCAAGGTCAAGTTATCGTCATTACAATTTCTTGCCAAGATCGAATCGATCTGTGTAATGGCAAGATGATAGGCATGACCGTATGAAGTGGTGGTGGGACGTGGACCCAGTACCAAGTCGGCAATCATGTGCGGAAACTAATAAAGAATAGAATTTACGTACACGATATGGTGCCGCACGAGTCAAAGCCTGTTGCATCGCACGTTCAAATATATCAGTGTTTGCGAATAGACCGCGACGCACACACGCTTCACGATACGTGTCCCAAAGATCGTTTCAAACTGACCACTGTCCGAATCAAATGCACGGACAGTGCGCAGTTCGACAAATGATCGGCAGCCACGCACATGTTGCAACAGTGTACGCAAACAGTACAATTCATCGTTGTGCGTTGATTTGACGTCCACGACAACGCCAACCACTTTAGGATTATAAACACGTGATTGCCATTGACCGCGCTTTGCGTTCCACATGTAATTTTCCAGGATTTCCCTGTAAAACAAATCACGTGGCGCTCCCTCCATCTGGTTGAGCTTAAAGTAAGCCGTGAGTTTGGTGTCGATGGTGGCGCGTAGCAAAATCTGCTCCGCGTCCTCGTCCTCCTCGTACTCGATGGTCTGTTGGTCCTCAAAGTGAACAGGCAGACATACAACCAAATGACTTCTATCGCTCATCTTAAATTGGAACAGGCGCCAACACGCCTCCATTGAACTGACATACCTTCAGTCTAGGTAATTACTAATCTCGTCCCAATTTATAGTGCGATCGACTTCATTTTTCGCTTCCATGCGACACATGTCCTCACCCTTTGTTACGTAATTGTACAGATACTTGACGCTGCCAAGGATCCGACGCACGATTAATTAATGTGACTCTGATATTTGAGTGCCGCGTAACGATTATAAGGCACGATATCGGCATTGGTGTACGTAATGTTATTTGAAATGATCATATGATTGTTGCGACGTCGACGATATTCAGGGCGTCCATCTTTGACCGCTGATACATTATAGTTTAAATTAGTCCCCTCCCGTAGGGCCTTTGGAAAATACTTTTTGCAAGTACCGTCCGCTCTCAAACAGGTAACGTTTGGGTCGCGGGTCGATCCTCTACACTTGGTATGCAAGTAAAAGTCGGCTACCGTTCTATACAAAATCGGTTCGACTTGATAGTCTGGTATCTCGGCTGAAACGACATCGTCGACGCGCTCACGGCTCTTAAGTTTGTCGCGCGGTGAAAACGTTACCAAAATGTGAGCATGAGGCAAGCCTCGTTTCTGAAATTCTATCGTATAGAAATAGTTATGGACGGTACCGTACAATTGTTTCTTGACGATGTCGTCCATAAACTCGGTCAATCTAATGTGGAATGGGACAAACCAAATCAGGACGGTTTGGCCATTTCTGTTTTTAATTGAGGTTGTTTTGGATCTCTGGCCAATTCGGGTAAACGTGATAAAGAGATCCGGCTTGCCATGTCTTGCTATTACATTAATCACATCGAGGTACTGGCGATTCGTGAAACGCATTCCACGTCTCGACGACGTAGGCAAAATGAAAATTGACCCAACTCGATAGTCTGTACCAGCCGCGTTTGCCCTTGTCTCCAAGTACCTTAACAAACTATCGTAACTGGCTCGCCGTCTAAATAGCTGGTAGGTTTTATGCCACCACAGCTCGTTCGCCTCAACTTTGACATAAGCGTCCACTACGTATTGTTGAAACAATTTGCCGCCATTGTGCTAAATTGAAAATTCATTTAATTCACGGGTAGGCGAGACCGAGCGGTGACGGTTCGAAGGCTCACTTTGTTGAGTTGGGTTTTGGTTGGATGATTGTCCGGAAGGCGGTTTTTGTAAACGATTCGTATCACGTATCTGTAGTCGATAGCGATAGAATTCGCAAAAAGTTATTGTCTTCGTCACGTTCCGAACGTGATGGATCTCTTTATCAAAGCCAAATTCCCCATTCGGAAACAGGATCTGGTACACCATGGAGTCGGCCCATTTATTCAGGTTTTTAAGTTGGTGTCTACCCCGGCCGTCGGGTGGGTAGATGCACAAATCAATTTCGAAGGGTGGTTCGTTTACAACCAAACAGCCGCAATTTCAGAGTCGCACGCGGCAAACTGTAATTTCTTACTTCGCGATTAATATTGTCCCTAAATCCGATCACTAAACTATCGAGAATAGCGCTGTTTACTTTGAATTACCTCACTGATGGTTTGGTAACTTTGAATTATCGGATTGACCCGACGCAACATCGTTTCAATGTTACGTATAGCGGTGACGGTTTGAAGACTCACTTTGTTGAGTTGGGATTTGGTTGGATGATTGTCCGGAAGGCGGTCTTTGTAAACGATTCGTATCGCGAGCGTGAATACGTTCCCGTCGTTGTTCCGCCAGTGTTGGTAGGTGCAAAGCCGGTAAAAAAGGTGGCGACAGATGTAAAGGGGGGGGAAGGCTGCAGATCAAAATCCGCTGCAGAAACAGGAGAGAGAGCAGAAACCCCTTGTGACGACGATACTGACGAACCTGGGGATAAAACTGGCAAATCGGGTGTTATAACAATATACTAAACAGGTAAGGCAGGAGATGGTGGTGGTGGTGGGGATGATGATGGTACGGACGCGTTAATCAAAATCGGTTCCGTTGCTCTAACGTCGTCATCGTCAATTAAACTACATTATTGTAATCATTATCATCGTTACCTTGAAAAGAAAGCGGTCGAACCGATGAATTTGACAACACATCCGCACGATTTAGAATTACGCGTTATTGACGCGGTCTTTTGACACAACGTTCAAGTACCAAACGCAATTCCCTCTTCAATCCCACATAATCGACAAGCGTAAGCAAAACATGCAACTCACGTGGCAACTCTTCCATCCGATGCAATACTACCCGGAGTTATCGACCACGATCCCAATTAAATCGCTCCAAGGCCACTCTCAGGATGCGGCGCTCCCAATCGTAGCGCTCGAGCATCACCCTAAGTTGCCTAAGGAACTGTTGTTGACGCTCGTCGCCGTTGTTACTGTTGTTCATGATGCTTGTTGTTGGTCGTCTATTTCTACAAATGTTTAAATTAATTTGAAAATGATTTTAAAATTTTTTAAAATTAAAAAAAACAGTCAATGACAGTTTAAAGTGTGCAAATCTATTGCAGAACAATTTAAAAATTGAATAGAATTCATTTTAATCAAAAAAACACTTTTAGGGTTAACAACATTTTAATTTTTGAAAATTTAAAAAAAGTTAAAAACAGTTTAAATGACAGCTTTGATGGTGCAAAATGATTGCAGACCACTTTAAAAATTAAATAAAATTTATTTGAATAAAAAAACACATATTTGAAATTTTCGAAAAATTTTGAAAATTGAAAAAATTAGTCAGAATGACAATTTTAATAAAGCAGATCGATTGCAGAACACTATAAAAATTGAATAAAATCGGTTTTCATGAAAAAAACACACTTTAAGATTTTGAAGTTTTTTGAAAATTTTAAAAACAGTTAAAATGACAGCTTTGATGGTGCAAAATGATTGCAGAACCCTTTAAAAATTAAATAGAATTAATTTGATTAAAAAAACATATATTTTGATTTTTTGAAAAATTTTGAAAATGGAAAACATTAGTCAAAATGACAATTTTAATAAAGCAGATCGATTGCAGAACACTATAAAAATTTTATTAAAATCTATTTTTATTAAAAGAACACATTTTTTGAATTTTTGAAAAAGTTAAAAACAGTTAAAATTACAGTTTTAATGGTGCAAAATGATTGCAGAACACTTACACACATACAAAAACGGCAACTCAAATATACAAATCCATCTGTAGACCGGGCCTGGACTACGGACACTTACTTATAGCAAACGCTACGGACAAGACTTAAAAATATACACAAATTACTGAACAGATTGCTGTAAGACTAATAACAAAAATACGACATCCTGCAAACCCACTACACAACCCATCCAACCAACTTCTCTACTAACGTACGAACATGACTAAAATAACTGACAGACTCATACAACTACAAACCAAGTGGAAAAATAACCCAAACAACTGGACAATTGTAAATCCACTATGCATAACAAGACAGACCAGACAATCCCGTTACCTTTTCCCCGCTCTCACCCTGTTAGAACATTTTAATTAGAACTATTTTTATTTTTTTTATATATAATTAGAAATAAGATAACCTGTACATATAAAAAAAACCATGTATACATAGGCAGAAAGACCGTAACGGTCGATAGCCGTTTTTTTCTTTTGAAAAATAAAGATTGTTTATATATATATATTGTTACGATTTTCCCGTGGGTTCACACCAAGTCAGTTTAACTCAACAATTAATAACTTTATTACACTTCAAAACACTCCGTACAATAATTAACACTACTACAATTCCACAATTATTCCACTATTTAAACTTAACCGCGTTCCCAAATTCACTATTACTCTACACCACTACTCTGTCGTCGACGACGCCGCTTCTTTTATATTCGCAAACCACGTTCTAGAATGACCGCGAAACGCTTCGCGGGTTGCCTTGACCATTCAAGAATCTTCCAGGTGCGGCGCTTCCTAACTGTGGCCTACTTTAATACGCGCCCGGCCAGATATTGCGGCGCATCGGTTTCGTCGAGTATCGAGCATAGTAGGCCCAGACCGTAACACTGCCCCCCTCTTAAAGCTGATCGTCCCGATCCGCTTCATCTAATCCCTGGTATTTCTTGAGTCTGTCCAGATGGACAATTTTCATCTTGCCTTTGGGGCTGCGTTGGACTCTGTAGGCGACGTCGTTTAACCTTTTTACCACATTGTAAGGTCCCTCCCAGTGTCGTTGCCATCTTTGACTTAATCCTTTGCTCCTCCTGGGTTGAAACATCCACACAGCATCACCTTCCTTATAATTGCCACCAGTTGGTCTGTGGTCCAGTGTCATCTTCATACGGTCGTTGTTTGGTTTCATCTTCTCTCTCTCAAGTTCCCGAATTGTGATGGATCCCTTCTGTAACGAACACTGGTCACACCGTTTACACCATTCCTCAACGTCCTTTCTGAAGTTGATCCAGTAAAATCGATCTCTTATTCTAGCCAAAGTCTGGTTTACTCCAAAGTGTCCTCCTCCGCGACTGTCATGTAGTTCTCGCAGCACATTCTCTTTGCAGGAATTGGGCACTATTGTTTGGTAAACAAAGCGTTTTCCGTCTGGACTTTCCCATTTGCGAGTAATTAAGTCATCTCGCAGTCGAAGCGAATTCCACTGCAACCAGTAACCCCTTACTGTTGGTCCATATCTGGAAATCTGTTGCCAATCCGGTTTCAAATCCTTCTCCAACCATCTTCTGATTACTTTCAAATCAGAGTCTGAGCGCTGTCCTTTTATTATGTCCTCCTTAGAAACGCAGCTCTTCATTCTTTTTGTAGCCTCTTTATCTGTCACCATCGCGATTTGACCAATCCTCCAACCATTATGAATTTGTCCTTTCCGGTACCTTAAGTCACTATCCAACGCCTGACGATCCTCTACATATCGCGGTAAATGTCCTTCCAGGTTCTTCATTTCCTGCTCCTGGTTACGCCAGTTCTGCGGGGTCGGTAAACGAGACTGCTGTCTGCAATTCCATTGGTAATGTCCTTTACGTCCACAAATATAACATGCAATGTTTCTTTTAGCAGAGGAATTCCGGTGATTTGTTCTGATGTCCTGATTCCGTCGGTACTGCGGGTTTGGAGAACAAGACCGCTGTCTGCAATTCCTTCTAATGTGTCCCGTACGTCCGCATCGATAACACTCCACTCTCGTGATCGGACGTGACCGTTCTAACTGTCTGGACTGACCATTTCCTAATGCTGCCATTTGTTGCACTAATTGGCCGAACATTGATTCAATTTTATTTATTGGTGTAGCAGCATGATCGGCTGGCGGTACTCTTTCTTCTTGAATAGGCTCTGGCTTTAAATCATTGCACGCAGCTTCAATTTCCAGCGCTCGAACCAGTAATTCGCTGTTGGAGCTCCCTTTGAACATCTTCAGCCATTTCTTTACCTCCAGATCTCGAATCCCATCTACAAAATACTGTGCCACAAGTTCTTCTTGGATTTCATCCGGGACGGCTGGGTAAGCCAGATGCACAAGGCGACGAATTTCGGTTTCAAACTCTTCTAGATTTTCACCAGTTTTCTGCTGTCTTGCCATTAATTGCATTCGATACAGTCCTTTCTTATGTTGATCCCCATAACGACGTTCTAATGCAGCTACTAATGCTTCATAGTTGCTTCGTTGGGCGATAGGCAGAGTCTGTAACAGCTCCAATGCAGGTCCTCGTAATGCCACTATTAGTGCTACAGCCATTTCCTCGTTACTCCATCCATTTGCATTTGCAGCGGCCTCAAATTGGAGTTGGTACATTGCCCATGAAGTTTGACCGTCGTATGTGGGAGGCTTGATCTTGTTGAGCCCGTTTCCGGTGATCACTGTAGAGCTGGCTCCTCTGCTGTCAATTTTCTGCTCTAAGTCACGTAACTTTATCTCGACATCATTCTGAATTTTATTAATGTCCTCCCGAACATCGTCTAATTTTACCTGAACGTCATACTCCATCTTTTTGAGACTATGGGATACATACTCTTGGATTTCTGTTTTGGTCCCCGCTAGACCGTTCAATATTTCTACGTTACGTTTTTCTTGCCGCTCTCTATCTTCTTCTTTGTCTTGTTGTCGAATTCTTTCTTCTTGTTGTCGAATCCTTTCTTGTTCTTCCTTGTCTTGTTGCCGAATCCTTTCTTGTTCTTGTCGAATCCTTTCTTGTTCTTCCTTGTCTTGTTGTCGAATCCTTTCTTGTTCTTCCTTGTCTTGTTGTCGATGTTGTTTAAGCATGTCCATAATAGCTGCAAATTGGGCCTCCATGTTTGCACTTTGACGTCTTGTTATTGGCATAAAATAAATTTAACACACCACTGTTCCGAAAATCTCTAGTCCGGTTCTGAACACAAGTCTTTAACCCGAAGTTTAGTTCCAATTCACGTCGCACTAACGTCTGATCCCACTTCTGACACCAATTGTTACGATTTTCCCGTGGGTTCACACAAAGTCAGTTTAACTCAACAATTAATAAATTTATTACACTTCAAAACACTCCGTACAATAATTAACACAGCTACTAAAAAAACACTACTACAATTCCACAATTATTCCACTATTTAAACTTAACCGCGTTCCCAAATTCACTATTACTCTACACCACTACTCTGTCGTCGACGACGCCGCTTCTTTTATATTCGCAAACCACGTTCTAGAATGACCGCGAAACGCTTCGCGGGTTGCCTTGACCATTCAAGAATCTTCCAGGTGCGGCGCTTCCTAACTGTGGCCTACTTTAATACGCGCCCGGCCAGATATTGCGGCGCATCGGTTTCGTCGAGTATCGAGCATAGTAGGCCCAGACCGTAACAATATATATAGTCAAAATGACAACTTTGATAAAGCAGATCGATTATAGAACACTACAAAAATTGAATAAAATCGATTTTTATAAAAAAACACACTTTTTTAAATTATAAAAACGTTTGAAAAAGTTAAAAACAGTTAAAATGGCAGTTTTAATGGTGCAAAATGATTGTAGAACACTTTAGAAATTGAATAGAATTAATTTTAATCAAAAACACATATTTTGAAAACGCAAAACGCAATTTTTGAGTTTTTGAAAATTTTTAAAAGAGTTAATAACAATTTTAATGAGTGACTTTCCAAATTGCAAAATTCCGCAAAAGCGTCTAGACACGCGTCAAAACTGCGACCCCATCTACCGTTTGACAGATACGGGACCCCCTGAACGGGTTCTCCAAGATGGCGGCTGTTTTAATTTTTTTGAATTTTACATTTTATAACAATATGACCCGTAGATTCTAAATCTGCAATCAGAAGAATTCTATCATTTACCGTTTTCGAAACATCATACCTGACTACCGTAACTAAGGAAGCTAAAATTTTGTTGGCCTTGATGACTCCTCCTCTTTATTTTTTCTCTATACATCCCTGCAAAGTTGCCAATACAAATTGTTTACCGTTTGCCATACAAACACCTTAGTTACCGTTGCCAACTCCAGCCGCCATCTTGGATTTAAATTTTTTTTCTGTCAAATAGAAATCCCACCCTAGGAACTCAAATCTGGTGTCGAAGAATTGTTAGGTCCTATAGGTTCCGAAATACCGCTCCATAGCAACGGTTGCTTTGGGCCTGTAGCCTAAACCGGAAGAGCTAAAATTTTTAAAAAAGGCTCCGGGGGCCTAGTCTGACCTCTAGATTCCAAATCCGGCGTCAAAACGGTCCCAGCTCTTACCGATTCCGAGATACGGGTACCCTAGCAACGGGTTTTTCAAGATGGCCGCCATTTTGAAATTTGACATATACGTCACTTTACATGGTTCGGCACGTAGATTCTAATGGTGCAATCAAAAAAATTCCATAACTTTTTCGAGATATTAAAAACTAACTAACTAACCTAGGTGAAATCTGATTGGCTTAAAAGAATCAGCGGGGTCGAAAACCTAATGTCTGACACCGGTCTAGTTTCAGGGTTTATCGTTTGCCGCCGTCTAAATCTGTGTTGGTGGGTGTAGACAATCCGACGCTTGGCGAAGCCGGCTTTTCCCCTGTTGCTCTACGCGAGGACACCTGCGTTATTCTTTGACATATGTACCGCCCCAGTCAAACAACCCGCCTGGCAGTGTCCTCGAATCAGATCACACGGGAGCATAAAACGGCAGCCAAAAAATCGCGCGCAAACAACGGCAACCCGAACGCCGCGAGGCGCTCGGCAACCGCAGCAGGCGCAACCACCGACTACCACTCTACGTGCTTGGTTCGAGAATACCGTGACAGCCACCGCTTCGAGTGCGAACGGCGCACGCGTTCTGCCTAACCCAGTAAGTAAAGAAACGATGAAAGTAGTGGTATTTCACCGGCGATGTTGCCATCTCCCACTTATGCTACACCTCTCATGTCTCCTTACAGTGCCAGACTAGAGTCAAGCTCAACAGGGTCTTCTTTCCCCGCTGATTTTTCCAAGACCGTTTCCTTGCCAGTGGTTTCGCTAGATAGTGGGTAGGGACATACCGAAAGAGATAACTACCCGACCCTACACAGGGCTTAAGTCCGTCCTGTACCAACAATCCAACAAAACCACCCTCGAGGAAACGCCGTCTCCGCCTACCAACAATTCAGTAACCATGCGCACCAAGTACACACACACTCACTGAATTGCGAGCTGCGGGGAAAGAAGACCGGGGAAACCTTTTATTTATTTACAACCTTAACCTAAAATAATACTTAGCCTAAGAACAAAATAATACCATACTAAAGAAAATAACCTATTCTACAAATGTACATTAACCCTTAACCTAAACTTAATTCTAACAACTCTACCCTTGAAACTCTCAACTATAAAAACATATTTACAGCATTTATGTTATCAGAACGCACGCCGCGTTGCCTCTTCCCCATTCCCTTAACCCTCTATTACCTCCTACGCTATAGCCTCCTCTGCAAACTCATTTACTAACAATATCTCTCTGTCTACCAGATTCATCTTACCTTCCACTCTTAGTCGCACCTCCTTCCACTCCCTCCCATTCATCTTTCTCTCCCCTTCATCCTGTCAACTATAACACATTCCTCCCTTACATGTTTGGCAGTTTCCCTGCCCCCCCCCCACAAACACAAAGATCGTCATCCCTAACCAAACCAAACCTTTTTAGATAACCTTTTAGGTTACCATGTCCCGTCAACAGCTGACTGCCCTTGAAGGACAATGGTAACCTATCGCACCCTACCTCCCTACATAACTCATATACTTCCCTCCCTTTTTCCGAACCGTCCCATTCCAATTGCCAATTTTCGATTACCCAATCTTTTTCTCTACGCCTAATCCCCTTCCTATCCCATAACTTAATACTACCAAAGTCCTGCTTGTCAACTGCCACCCTGGCACCCCTAGCAACCTTATCTGCCCTTATAATCCTTTTACTTTCCCGTTGCGTCCACTCAAGCGCCACTGTCTTCTCACCCATCCTACACTCCCCACCTTATTTCTAATCTGTTCCACCAATTTATGTATGCTATCCTTTTCGAGGAATTCTACCGCCAACCTAGAGTCGGTAAGGATGAGGAAACATCCTTCCTTCTCTTTCTCCACCCATACCACTGCCTCTTTAATCGCCAATAGCTCCGCCTCCAAGCTAGTCCTCTCTATCTCGTCCCACTTCTGTGAAATAGTCACATCTTCTCCGACTACACCTATCCCAGTACCCCATTCACCCACTGACGCATCTACCCTAACCTTCTTCCACCCTTCATATTCCCTATCCCCCTTGTACCAGAGTTCCCAACCCGGAAAGGGTCTACCACATTCACTCACCGCATTCATAATCTTTTTATCCTTCCTTTCCACTCTGAACTTCCAAACACATTCCGCCAACAAATGCCAAGGCGGCATCCCCGTTAACACCCTTAACGTCTCCGTTGCCACGGTCCTGTAACATCTTGCAGCAGCCAAAAGAAACTTTCTCTGAGCCGCCGCAAGATGTTTGATCACCCTGGAATCCCTTGCCCTTCCTCCCCAAACCTCTGCCCCATACAGAGCTGCTGGCTGTACCACCCTCTCCGCTACCATCTTAATCTTTTCCTTATCTATCTTTCACTTATTTCTACATAGACCGGCTAATTTAATACGATATACTTTGTGACCTTTCCACTCTTCACCTTTCTCCCATTCAAAAAATCCCAAGCACACTCCCTCAATGTGGCCGGAACTCCGTCCACTTCCATCCTCTCATCTACATATAGAGGCCACGCCATATTGAAGGCATTCTTCAAATCAAGCGTGACCACCAACACATGCCACCCTTTTACCTTAAACTCCGCCATTTTCTCCATAATACTCTACAGTGCCCCAACCGTGTTTCTCCCTGACCTGAACCCAAATTGTCTTTCATTAAATAACCCCATTCTCTCGTACCAATTTACCATTCGCCTATTCAACAATTTGTCTAGTATCTTTCCAAATGTAGAAAGCAGACTGATCGGCCTTACCCCACCACTACTCTTGGGCAGCCATCTGACCTTTCCTCCTTCCATACACTCAGACCTTCCAACCTCAGACACGCTCTATACAAACTGACCAAATCACCCTTCCATACATCCCATACATGCTTAACACACTCATTGGGTATCCGATCATCTCCACAAGCCTTCTTCCTCTTCAGGCTACAGATTACCCCTTCAATTTCTTGTTCTAAGAAAGCCTTATCAAAAACCCCACAGCCAGCAACTTTCCCAATCCCTGAATTTCTTTCTTCCAAGTCTTTGAGTCTTGCTTCCGCTTTTTTACGTTTGATTAATTTTTTATATTTAGCCTTTTCCTCATAATACCTAAACTTAGTCAGTCGTGAGTCGATTCCTAGTCTGTTGTTGTACTGGAACTGTCGCCTAAACCCATTCACTCTCCTCTTCACTTCCATCAATTCATTATCCCACCAATCATTCAATTTTCTTGCAGATACTTTCACTCTCCTGATTAATTTGCAGGCTTTGCTGCATTTATTCTACACCCTAACCGCTTCCAATTCTATCTGCTCTTTACTGTCCATAGTCCCCCAGACATGTCCCTCCAGTAGCCCCTTAAAATTATCCCAGTCTGTCCGCCCAAAATCATATTCCCATTTGTCCGTTTTTCTACTGTCCAGTAATCCTTTGATCGCATAAGTGATGTACTTATGGTCACTGAGAGTCTCAATATCTTCCACTCTCCAATCATCAATTTCAACCCCCCTAGTCCATGTCACATCCAGCTACGCCCATTCACGCTTTCAAAAGTAGGTCCCTGCCCCGAATCGTTTGCCAACTCCCACCCAAACATTATTGCTAGTTCCAACAACTCCTCGCCCCTGGTGTCGGTAATTATACCTCCCCAAGCCTCATGCTTAGCGTTGAAGTCACCAGCAACAATGGTGGGTTCCTTATGCCTCCCCCACTCAGCCATTCTACCTTTCACTCGTTCATTCGTCCTTCCACCCGCTTTATCATATACGGCCACCACTACCATGGACTTTTCTCCCAAGTTCTAATTGCCCTAACTCCCAGATTCTTGATAATACCCTTTATTTCCCCTACCCATTCCAACCCTTTCTTTCCCTCTTTTTTGACCCTCAACTCATGCCCTTGTGTCGGAACTACTCGAGGTGGAGTTTTTCACCCCGGCCTTTCTTTGGCCAACTTAGCTCTCCCCAACTTAGCTACGTTTGCGAATGTTTTTTTCTCGGTACCCGTTTCCAACTGTTTACTAACTTTCCTATCCAACCTCATATCCTCTACCCCAACTAACTCTTTATTATTCCCATTTTGACCTTCTTTAACCAAGTCTCTACTTCCACGCCCCACTTTCACTCCCTCACTTTCAACCGCTCTCCTTTTATGAACCCCCTCATACTCACTCTGCCAGCCTTTTCTTGCCCCCTGAACCTCTATCCTCTGAAGAGATTCCCTCATTTTTCCTAATTCCTGCACTATATCAACTTCCCGTTGCATTCTAGCCAGGTCTCTCGTAAACCTAACTTTTTCCTGTTCTTGATAGTTTTTTGCCCAAATAAAATTTTCCTCCATTTTTTCAAAATCTACTGCCTTCTGCACAAACTTTTTTTCCAGCTCCGCGTACCTGCTCATAATTTCGTGCATTACCCTACTAACCTCTGCCATATCCTATGTTGTAAATCTCAATTTCCCCCCTTTGTTGCTCGCCGACGTGCGTTCGATTACAATCTTTACTAATTCATTAAAACTAATTTTTCCCCCCTTATTCTTAATTTCATGATCTACGTCTACCCCACCGACCTTTACTTTTCTACTGTCCAACTCGTTTTCGCCCTCCTCTTCCGACATGTCTTCCTCCAAAACTCTTTCTGTCCCAGCAACATTCGCCTTGATCTGCTGATCCATCTCTTTCTGCTTCTCCAACTCCGCCAGCGATTTGTTGAATTCCGTTTCCATCTCCGTCTTTCTCCTACGTAGCTCTTCTATTTTCTCCTCCATGCTACTGCGCTCACTCATTCTGGTACCACCAGGTTACCGGTAAAATACCGGTAATAATAGTGGTTCAAATACTCTCGTCCCTTGTCAGTGTTTAGCCTCTAAGCCCTTATTCCCGAATTAAAGCTCTATTCCGATTGAAGATGTTTTAAAAAATATTTATTTTCGAAATAAGCCACTTATAACTAATGAGCAATACTTAAACAGCAACAAACGGTTAGCTTGGCTTTGACATAAGTAATGATGATAGTACGAACGCAACAAATGGTTTTAAAGAACTATTCTGCTTACTGCAGCAGTTTTCTAGCTTACTCTAGTGTAGTACGTGGGTTTAGGGACATTTCTCCTCCACCCTTAGATTTTTCAACGTCCTCGTTGAGAAGCTTTTGTAATGTTTTAATAGGAATATTGTCACGTTTAATTTACGAGCCCTTCTGGGTTCATCAATTAAACTGACTCACGACCTTAAACGTCGTGCCGGGATCTCAGTTTTAAGGATGGAATCAAACACTGAGTTTTCTATTAAACACATAAAATCTATTAAATGTAGTATACGTATATGGGTCTGCACAATACGGTTATAAACATACAAAAAGTTGACAGTTTTACAATTGTACTTACATAGTCACAAGCTAAGGATTTAGCATTTCTGGCGGCTGGCTTGGTCACTTCGCGTTTGAACAACTTTGGAGAACGGACTAATTAACTTGATCTTTTCCCGGGGAGAGTCGACATTTCGACTTCCCGGGTCAGCTGGTCGCACTACCGTTGATCGGTTCACACTTATCCTATACTGCTAAAATCGGCGTATTTTATACCCGATTGATCGGCTGACGTCGTTTGTTATTGTCGCTTGTTTTTCACATTTCTGTAAAGCAGGTGGTGGTGACTCATCACCGATATGGTGCACTCGGTGGATGACACACTCGGTGCATCGTGATGCGACCTTGCCTCGTGCGCTTAACATTTCGCAATCCTCGAATACTTTTATGTTTTTTAAGTTAATCAGTCCATCTTTTCAATTAACGGATTTTCCATTCGTGACAATATACTTCAAGTATTTTTGTTTTTTCCATTGATAGATTACGATACCTATAATACAAATAATCAATATGAATACAATAATAAAAATACTAGTTGTTATAATGTTTGATTGTGACTGTGCAAAGTCTTCAAATTTGATAGGTTCTAAGAGATCTTCTTCAATTAGGCCTGGATCATTTAAATGTTTTACTTTAAAATTTAACGTATAGTTTGTTATTTCAAAATTCAAAGATTCGATTAACGTTGCCGTTATATTATTACTAGCCAAGGCATATCGATATTGATTAAAAATTACATCGCATTGACTTCCGACAATATTACAGCTTTTTAGGTGTTTTTTCTCAAATTTGAAAGAGTTTTCATAGATTACTTCACTTGATTTAGTACATATTAATAATGCTTTATGATAAGTTAAAGAATGTACCTTATAGTTATTTGCTATGTTTGCGTAATAACAATTCTTCCTTAAAATACAACTATTTTCTAAGGGTTCCGCACAAATCCACTTCGCGTTGATTTCCTCACACTTTTTGAACCATAACTCGCCACAATAGAACTTACTAGGACTTATAAGGATTTTAGATTGATTATCTGGGATTGGGTAGACGAATTTTAAGTCACAAAAACTTTGTTCGAACACTGGAATTTTAATCGCTAGAATGACCATATCATTAAGTATTAAAGCTCCAGTTTTACAAATTAATGTTAACTCAGTCATGTGACTTATTGACCATAGGACTTTCTTTGGGTAGTGATATAGCAAGTATTGCCAGATTTCACTAATTTCTAATAGAGAAAGAATTTCTAGGTCTAATGTCTCCAGATGAGCAAAAGAAAGCACTCTTATAAGTTTTTCCAATAAGTCATTTATGTGATGAATTTGTATGTATAAATCTTGTATTGACAGCGTGAGCATCAATTGATTATTGATTTGCAATATTTGTTTTTGAATCATATCAGAATTATCATTAATGCTTTTCAAAGTGTCTCTGAATTTTGACATTACATGGCCAGCAATTGAGCTTGAGTTCATTGATTTTATGCATTGAATTCAGCTGATTTCTGTTAAGAACCTCAAAATTTTGAGTTATAGTTTGCAAATCGTTATCGTCTAAATTTCCGGTAACAAACTTAATACCTGCTCCAAGAAAATTGAATAATCCTCGTTTAGTGCGGGTTTCCTTATGTAACTTTAATTTGTCATATGTGTCAAAGGTTTTATTGAGCAGTTTACATGTGTGCAAATATAGTGTTTCAATGGTGTTATTTGTATGTTCGTCCACTAGAGGCTTAATAATTATTATGTTAGTAAGAAGCTGTGATAAAATGTTTCCTATATTAGTAATATTAAAAGGGATATAAGTTGTATGATAATGATAAATTATTTGCGTACGAGCAATATCTTCTTCATAGAATCCGTTGTTTGCCAGTTCATGTATTTGAAGGGCCTGGACTGGAAGAGTCAGAATCAGGAGGATCGGGATCAATATCCTGTGGAACAACAGATTTTTTCCTAAGTCTCTTGATTTTTCTAACGTGAGTATTAATAGTTTTCTTTTTCGATTGCCCAGAAATTTTGTTTCCTGACGAATGAGTTACGTTTGTAGGAATATACTGGGGATTCATTTTATTTCGTAAGGGGTTTTTTCGATAAACAGTGTCACCGGTTTGAATTACAGGGGGTTGTTCGACATTTTTATTTTGTTTCTGTGTATTTTCAGATTGTGTATTTTCAGACATGCTCATGGAACGGTAAAACTTCCTGTTTTCGTTTTTCATTGTATTGTTCGTAAAGGGTTAAATCAGGATCGAACTCTGGTTCATTTATGTACGGACCATATAGGAGGGAAAACGGTGAATGACCAGTAGTCGAATGAATACTTTGGTTATAAATAAGAACAGCAGAAATCATAAAATTTTGGGGAGTCTCATCAGGATTCTTAATTTTCATGACACGTAACTTTTCTAATAGCGTGGAGTGTAGTCTCTCTACTGGGCTATTTGACGAGGAATTTCCAGGAGTTGTATAATGTACTTCGATATTAAAAAGTTGACAAAACTCTTGAAAAACATGATTTTGAAATTCTTTTCCTCTATCAGCA